>NW_022436962.1:22681905-22726368 GCF_009761245.1 Sapajus apella | reverse complement strand
AAGAAATGAACATTCTACCTGGGCATGGTGGCGTGAGCCTGTAGTCCCAGCTACTCGGGAGGCTGAGGCAGGAGAATTGCTTGAACCCAGGAGGCTGAGGTTGCGGTGAACCGAGATGGCGCCATTGCACTCCAGCCTGGGTAACAAGAGCGAAGCTCCATCTCAAAAAAAAAAATGAAATGAACATTCAATTCATACACACAGAAGTGAAAACAGCAAGTAAACATAAATAGATGCTCAACTTTAGGAGTCATGAGAATAGTTAAAATACCATTTTCTTTTGAGCAGATTAGAGCAAAAATTAAGAAGTTTGATAACAGGAGAATGTGTGAAAGTGGACTGTTGATGGCAGTGTTAAATATGTACTGTCTGCCAGGCAAGGTGGCTCACTCCTGTAATCCTACCACTTTGGGAAGCCGACGGGGGCGGATTACCTGATGTCGGGGTTCGAGACCAGCCTGATCAACATGGAGAAACCTCATCTCTACTAAAAATACAAAATGAGCCAGGTGTGGTGGTGCATGCCTGTAATCCCAGCTATTCGGGAGGCTGAGGCAAGAAAATTTCTTAAACCGGGGAGGTGGAGGTTGCGGTGAGCCAAGATAGCGCCACTGCAGTCCAGCCTGGGCAACAAGAGCGAAACTCCATCTCTGAATAAATAAAATAAAATAAAATGCACTTAATCTTTGACCCACAGTTTCACATCTGGGATCTATCACAACTATAGTCTTCCAGGAGCACAAAGATATATTTACATAGAAAGTCTCCTAACCAACCTCTGCATACCTTGCTGAATTCAACTTTGCTGTTTTCTTGTAAAACCTGTGAGAGGATACAATGAACACTTGGGAGATGGCTACTCTTGAGGATGACTGCAGATTTCCATTCTCACTTGCTGAGCTTAACGTGTGTCATGTTTGTCTTTATTTAAGCCATTTGTACTTTCGTTATGTAATTATACAATTATAAAAACCAATGTATGGCCGGGCGCAGTGGCTCACGGCTGTAATTCCAGCACTTTGGGAAATGGAGGCGGGTGGATTACCTGAAGTGAGGAGTTCAAGACCAACCAAGCCAACATGGTGAAACCCCGTCTCTACTAAAAATACACACAAAAAAATTAGCCAGGCCTGGCGGCAGGTGCCTGTAGTCCCAGCTACACAGGAAGCTGAGGCAGAAGAATCGCTTGAACCCTGAAGGTGGAGGTTGCAGGGAGTAGAGATCGCGCCATTGCACTCCAGCCTGGGCGACAGAGCAAGACTCCTCAATAAAATAAAATATACATATATATATACACACACATACATATATGGATAAAATAATATAACCTATGTTATATATATTTTGCCACTTCCCAAAAAGGGTCTATTTAACTCAGAGTTATTGTGAAAATCAAATGAAGAAGTAAAAGCCCTTTTAAGATAGGCGCAGTGGCTCACACCTGTAATCCCAGCACTTTGGAAGACCAAGGTGAGCAGATCACCTGGGGTCATGAGTTCAAGACCAGCCTGGCCAACAGGATGAAACTCCGTCTCTACTTAAAAAAAAAAAAAAAAAAAAAGCAGGGCGCGGTGGCGAGCCTGTGGTCCTAACTACTCGGGAGGCTAAGTCGGAAGGATCACTTGAACACAGGAGACGGAGGTTGCAGTGAGCCAAGACCGTCCCATTGTACTCCAGCCTGAGAGACAGAGTGAGACTCTGCCCCGTCCCCCACGCCCTAAAAAAGATCCCATCTATACAAAAAAGCTTTTATTTTAATTAGCCAGGCTTGGCGGGGCACAGCTGCACCTGTAGTCCCAGCTATACAGAAGGCTGAGGCGGGAGGATCCTGAGCCTAGGAGACAGAAGGCAGCAGTGAGCGGTAATCGACACTAGGCGACAGAGCAAGCTATCTGTCTCTAAAAAAAAAAAAAAAAAAAAAAAAAGTAGCCATGCATCTTTAACACAGCAGGTGGAGGTGTGTGTGGCCGCTAGGGGTTTAAAGTTAGCCGCAGAGCCAACTAATACGATGAACATTTTAAAACAGTGAACTCTACGAAGTGGGCTGGAAGACAGCTGAAACCAAAGCCAATCTCTTTTTTTTCTTGAACACATTGTTGCTGGCCTACTGTTTTCTTTCCTTTTTTTTTTTTTTTTTTTTAAGCCAATCTTTAAAAGTTTGTATTTAGGCCGGGCGCGGTGGCTCAAGCCTGTAATCCCAGCACTTTGGGAGGCCGAGGCGGGTGGATCACAAGGTCAAGAGATCGAGACCATCCTGGTCAACATGGTGAAACCCCGTCTCTACTAAAAATACAAAAATTAGCTGGGCATGGTGGCGCGTGCCTGTAATCCCAGCTACTCAGGATGCTGAGGCAGGAGAATTGCCTGAACCCAGGAGGCGGAGGTTGCGGTGAGCCGAGATCGCGCCATTGCACTCCAGCCTGGGTAACAAGAGCAAAACTCCATCTCAAAAAAAAAAAAAAAAAAAAGTTTGTATTTAATGCATATATTTAATGCAACAGGTGACTCGCATCTACGGAGAGCTTGGAGAAAACACGGACAAGTGGAATTTTCCCGCAGATCGGGAGTCTGAAGAGGCAGTGGGAAGTCTCTGTTGTGCGCCTGCGCGGAGTTTCCCGCATGCTCAGTACCTGAGGTAGGGGAGCCTTCCCTCCCGGAGTGACCTACAGACAGTCCGAAAGCGCGGTACTGGACCCAACGAGGGACTGGGTCTCCATAACGCGTTTTTGCTGTTCTTGAAGTGTCTTTGGTCCAACGTTGTTCCAGGTTTGTCAACGTAAGTTTCTCTCCCGCCGGTCAGGGCAAGAGCCAGGTAGATAGGATTTATGTTGTTTTTTTTTAAAAAAAGGTTTATGTGAATCAGATTGCTTCTGCAGATATTCTAATTTCGGACTTAGACTCATGAGTGTCAATATTTTAATTGTTTATCTGTGCTTTTATTTTCGTGATCCGGAAGGTTTTTATAGCCATATATTGTAGAAACAAGACAAACCTAGACATTGAGTTCATTGATGCACCCAAATTTAGAAGCTGCCTTGCACCTAAAATTAAATTTCTTTAAGCAGCAAATATTCTTCCAACTGCCATTTCTACATATTTGTAGGTTTGCATGATTTATTTGGATTTCCCTGGAAATATAATTGCTGGTTCAAAAGATATGTACATTATACTTTTACTAAGGTTCTCAAAACTCTCCTGAGGGGTTCACCCTTTGTCAGCAATGATCAGGAACATGTTCCCTCACACCCTTGCAAACCCGACAAAGGACAAACTCTTCTTCTCCTTCTCCTCCTCTTCCCCGCCCCCTCACCGTTCGTTTTTATTCCCTCTTTCTTCCTTCTTCCTCCTCCTTCTTCCTTCTTCTTTCTTCTTCTAATTTCTTTCTTTTCTTTTTCTTTTATTTTTGTAAGACATGTTCTTGCTCTGTCCCCCAGGCTGGAGTACAGTGGTGCCATTACGTTTCACTGCAACCTCAACCTCCCAGGCTCAGGTGATTCTCAACCTCATCCCAGCCTCCCAAGTAGTTGGGACTACAGGCATGTGCCTCCAAGCCCGTCTAATTTTTCCTTTTTTTTTTTTTCTTGCAGAGACAAGGTTTTGCCACGTTGCCATCTTAGAGACTGGTTTCAAACCCCTGAGCTCAAACAATCCACCTGCCTTGGCCTCCCAAAGTTCTAGGAAAACAGGTGTGAACCATCGCATTCAGTGACAAATTTTCTTTTTTCTGTTGTTTCTTTCTGTCTCTCTCTCTCTCTCTCATCTCTTTTTTCTTTTCTTTTCTTTCTTTCGCCTTTTTCCGGAGTAGCTGGGATTATAGGCGCACACCACTGTGCCCAGCTAACTTTTGTATTTTTTGTAGAGACGGGGTTTCACCATGTTGGCCAGGCTGGTGTCAACATTTTTAAAAAAGTTTAGCAACTCAGGCCGGGCATGATGGCTCACACCTGTAATCTCAGCACTTTGGGAGGTTGTGGCAGGTGGATCATGAGGTCAGGAATTCAAGACCAGCATGGCAAACATGGAGAAAAACCCCATCTCTACTAAAAATACAAAAATTAGCTGGGTTTGGTGGTGCATGCCTATAGTCCCAGCTACTCGGGAGGCTGAGGCAGGAGAATCACTTGAACCTGGGAGGCATAGGTTGCGGTGAGCCAAGATCACACCATTGCACTCTAGCCTGGGCAACAGAGGGAGACTCTGTCAAAGACAAAACAAAACAAAAATTAGTCGGGTGTGGTGGCCTGTACCTGTAGTCCCAGCTACTCCAGGGGCTGAGGCAGGAGAATCGCTTGAACCCGAGAGGTGAAAGTTGCAGTGAGCCAAAGTCCCACCATTGCACTCCAGCCTAGGTAACAGAGCGAGACTCTGTCTCAAAAAAAAAAAAAAAAAAAAAGTTAGCAACACAAACCAGGCATGGTAGCTACACCTGTAATCCCAGCACTCTGGGAGGCCGAGGAGGGTGGATCACTTGAGGTCAGGAGTTCAAGACCAGCCTGGCCAACATGGGGAAACCCCATCTCTACTAAAAATATAAAAAAATTAGCCAGGCATGGTGGTGCAGGCCTGAAGATCCAGCTACTCAGGAGGCTGAAGCAGGAGAATCGCTTGAACTCTGGGGGCAGAAGTTGCAGTGAGCCAAGATCAGCCACTGCACTCCAGCCTGGGCTCCAGAGCCAGACTACGTATCCAGAAAAAAAAAGTATTTAAAAGTTTAGCAACTGCCCTGCCATTTACGAAAAATTGAATTTCCCCCATGATTTGAAACACCACCTTTAGTGTATTAGGTTCTATTTCTGCAATTTGTTTCCTTAATTTGTCTCACTAACCAAACTTTTATATCATATTTTGAATAAATCACATTTTGTCATATTTTGATAATTGATAAGGGGAGTACCTCTGCTCATTGTTCTTTTTCCAGAATTTGCTCCATTATGCTTACATTTTTATTTTTTCAGATGACCTTGAACATTGTCATCAGGCCAGGTTCCAAAAGATAAATAACTGTATTATTTTGATCTGGAACTCATCATTTTTAGATCCTAATCCTCATATGCTCACAATCGTTATATGTGAAGAAACGAATCATTTGAGCCCTGTTGTTTTCCATCCTTCTGAACTAGCCCTTTGGCAGATGGAAAGCCTTCTCAAATGGATAGGTCTTAAGTGTTATACAGCTTTTTTTCTTGTCTACTGTAAGCCTCAAGCCCAGAATGTTATGAAAAAAAGCCTGTACTATAGGTCAACCATGACCCTCTGATTGAGGTCATGTTGATTATCATTTTGTATTCTCAAGGTCAGAATACTGTTGGAGAAGTTATAGGAACTTTTTGCCCTTGACACTGCTCTAATGTTCCTGCAAAATAACCAAAATGACAATCATAATAATAATAGTTAGCCAGTATTATTTGGTGTTTACCTTGTGCAAGGGACAAGTGCTTTCTTCCTTTCTTTTTTTTTTTTTTTTTTTTTGAGACGGGGTTTTACGCTTGTTGCCCAGGCTGGAGTGCAATGGCGCAATCTCGGCTCACCGCAACCCCCACCTCCCGGGTTCAAGCAACTCTCCTGCTTCAGCCTCCCAAGTAGCTGGGATTACAGGCAAGTGCCACCATGCCAGGCTAATTTTGTATTTTTAGTAGAGACGGGGTTTCTCCATGTTGGTCAGACTGGTCTCCTGACCTCAGGTGATCCACCCGCCTCGGCCTCCCAAAGTGTTGGGATTGCAGGCATGAGCCACCGTGTCCAGCCTGACAAGCGCTTTCTTTACAGGTGTTACTCGTTTAAGAATTACAACAACCCTATAAGTACTATTGTTATCTCTATTTTACAGATTGGGGCACAGAGAATTGAAGTGGTTTTTTTCAAGGTCCACAGCTGAGCCAGGATTTGAGCACACAGGTAGTTAGCTCCAGAGCCTGTGCCCTTAACCACTATGCTGTTTTAGATTAGGCTTTCAGAAAGACACCTTCACAAAAAGTGTTTTAAGGCCCTGAAGATGTAAAACTGGTAGAGAAGCAAGTACAGTGGTGTAATTTGAACTGCTTTAAGGAAGTTAACTTGCTTGTAGCTAGTTTGGGCCTTCCTCTTAATCTACCAGCATCATCATCAAAAGGTAAATCTCATTATAGTCTAGGCAGGGCCACAATTGAAAAAGCTAAAAGGAACCTCTCGTATTGATTTTGTGTTTTGATAATATGACTATATATTTTTTCTTTTTTAACAAAGAACGAAAATTGTATTCATCTGTTTAAAAAAAAAATGTTAAGAGGCCAGAATCCCAGCACTTTGGGAGGTCAAGGTGGGCAGATCACCTGACTTCGGGAGTTTGAGACCAGCCCGACCAACATGAAGAAACACTGTCTGTATGTCAAAAAATAAAAATAAAATATGTAAGAAAACTATTAAGGCTAGGGCATAGTACTATTTTATTACTAATTCAGTTTGGACCAGAGGAGTACTTCAAAGAAGAATGGTAATAATATTTCTCTATTTGCCAATTAAAAGTGATTTGTGGAATCTCTTTATAAATTGTTGTGTGTTTTACATTTTTTTTTTTTTTTTTTTTTGGGACAGAGTTTCACTCTTGTTACCCAGGCTGGAGTGCAATGGCCCGATCTCGGCTCACCACAACCTCCGCCTCCTGTGTTCAGGCAATTCTCCTGCCTCAGCCTCCCGAGTAGCTGGGATTACAGGCACACGCCACCATGCCCAGCTAATTTTTTTTGTATTTTTAGTAGAGACGGGGTTTCACCGTGTTGACCAGGATGGTCTCGATCTCTTGACCTCGTGATCCACCCGCCTCAGCCTCCCAAAGTGCTAGGATTACAGGCTTGAGCCACCACGCCCGGCCTCCATCAATATTATTTTTCCCATTTTTGTTTTCTTGCGTTTCTTATTTTTTCCACACTTACATTTTATAAGCAGATGTTAGCTTTAATTGGTAGTTACTATATGTAATATCATTTTGTGAGGAAGGTAGTAGAAAATGGCTGAAGATTTTTCCTTGGAAGAAAACACCATGGACTTGGCAAATACAAGAGGAAGTAGTTTATCATTTATGAAGCCTGATTAGGCTCAAATGGTTGCTTAATGGCTCAAAGGTAAATGATATCTGTGAAAAGTTTTAACAACACCATACAGTGAGGGAAGGTGATCTTCCTATTTACAAAAGAACTCATATAACATAGGAATTGAAGGAGTATACAAACATATTAAAATATGGTTAAGACATCTGGGTAGAACAAATCGGTTGCCCAAAGATTATATTTCCAGTGCAGAATGAATGAGACAGATGTCTGGATATGGATATAAAGGAATAGAAGTAAGACGAACGAAGTGTTTTCTAAATTATTTCTGTTTTCCAGCTGAAGTGCTTCTGAATTAGTAGTAATTGTAACTGGTTTATTCCACATGTAACTCCTAGTATGCCAAGAAAATTAATCTAGCCTGATTATGACATCATAAAATAAACAATTTATATATAGTCCTCCCTCAGTATACAAGGGAGATTGATTCCAAGAACCCCTGAGAATACCAAAATCTGCACATGCTGAAGTCCCACAGTTGAACCTCCAAAACACTCATATATGAAAGGTCACTTTTAGCAGATCACAGATTCTCTTGAAAATAAAAATGCATTTTAAAAAGTCAGGCTTTCCTGCCTACAGGTTTTGCATACCTTTTCTATCTGCATTTAGTTGGAAAAAATCCACAAAGTGGACCCTTGAAGTTCAAGCCTGTGTGGTTCGACTGTCAGCTGCACTTAGAAACCCATTTTATAAATACCTTACCAATAAGGGCAGAGTAGTTAAAAAATAAGAAAAGAAAAAAAGAAACCCATTTTATTCTCATCTTAATTTTCAGGCAGCTATTGGTCACAGTATGATATTCATTACCTTAACATAAACTTCTTTTTTTTTTTTTTTTTTTTTTTTTTTAGAAGAAACGGAGTCTCACTCTGTCACCAGGCTGGAGTGCAGTGGTTCGATCTTGGCTCACTGCAACCTCCACCTCCCGGGTTCAAGCAATTCTTCTGCCTTAGACTCCTGAGTAGTTGGGAGTACAGGTGCATGCCACCATGTCCAGCTAATTTTTGTATTTTCAGTAGAGACGGGGTTTCACCATGTTAGCCAAAATGGTTTCGATCTCTTGACCTCGTGATCAGCCCGCCCCAACCTTCCAAAGTGCTGGCATTACAGTCATGAGCCACCATGCCCAGCCACCTACCATAAATTTCAATGCCATCTTCCTTCTGAAGAGTTTCCAGCACTTCACTTATTGTTTCAGTTAGGTTCATAATACCTGTCAATAGAATGTGGATGATAGAAGATATAAAGGAGGCTGGGCACAGTGGCTCACACCTGTAATCCCATCACTTTGGGAGGCCAAAGCAGGTGGATCACCTGAGGTCGGGAGTTCAAGACCAGCCTGGCCAATGCAGTGAATCCCTGCCTCTGCTAACATTACAAAAATTAGCCAGGCATGGTGTCATTTGCCTGTAAACTGAGCTACTCGGGAGGCTGAGGCACGAGAATCTCTTGAGCCCGGGAGGTACAAGTTGCCGTGAGCCAAGATCACACCACTGCACTCCAGACGGGTGACAAAGTAAGACCCCTGTCTCAAAAAAAAAAAAAAAAAAAAAAGATGTAAAGGGGTAAAAAGGCACGTCAAATCAAATATTCATTCAGAAATTCATGGTAGAACAATGACTATTGCTGAATAGAGGTTTATAATGTCCTTTATGTTATAGTCCCAGGGCTGAGCATGTAGTCCCAGGGCTGAGCATGTAATCCCAGCACATTGGGAGGCCAAGGTGGGCGGATCACATGAGGTCAGGAGTTCGAGACCAGCCTGCCCAACATGGTGAAACCCCATCTCTCCTAAAAAAATATTAGCCAAGCGTGGTATCGGGAGGCTGAGACAGGAGAATCGCTATATATAATATGTATATATGTTATAGTCCTTATATATAGGGAATAATCATATGTTCTCTTGTTTCGATGAAATAAGGTTGACTTGATTTAGAGGTGAAAGTTTTTGTCATAGGTTGGTTCCCCATAAAACTCTAAGACACAGATAAAGTGGAAGAAGTTTATTAGGGAGTGCTTTTGAGATCACTGTGGGAGGGAAGGGGAGGAAGGGAGAAGTAGAAGAAGGTATCTTGGACTGTAATGCAGTCTCAGCTAAGGCCTCCGTTGACCCCATAGGGTACTCTGGAAGCTGGATGCCCTTCAGTGCTTGGGTTGCAGCCCACTTGGGGTTGGAAGTGGCCTTTAAATCTCCCTGTTGTGAAGTTTCAGGTGAAGTGATCCTTCTGAGAAGATAGACTCCCAAAGAAAGACGGCAGCTAAGGGCCATCTGTTGACAGCTGTCTCAGCAACTGGGGAAATAAGCCCTTCAGTCCTGAAGGGAATGTGGGTGGTACATCCAGAACAGTCACTAAAATTTCAGAATTTGAAGTCATATTTTCTAAGAGCAATGTACTTGATTCTAAAGGCTGTTTTTTCCATTTATTTCATTGGAGCTAGGGACTTCTCTGACACACATTACATTTCCAGATGATTGGTCTTTATTATAGTTAGTTATGTTGCTTGTTCTCTTTATGTGGTTACTGACAAGGATGGAGATAAATAATAGCAGATTAAATTTTATTCAATCTCTGAAGAATATTCACTGATTTTCAGAAAATAATTGTAGTCACAGGTAATCCCTCTGAAGTGGTGAGGCTTTGTGTCCCCACCCAAATCTCATCTTGAATTATAATCCCCATAATCCCCTCGTGTCAAGGGAGAGACCAGATGGAGGTAAATGAATCCTGGGCGCCAGTTTTCCCCCATGCTGTTCTTGTGATAGTGAGTTCTCATGAGATCTGATGGTTTTTAAGGGGCTCTTCCCCCTTCACCTCTCACACCTTCCTGCTACTTTGTGAAGAAGGTGCCTTGCTTCCCTTTTGTCTTCTGCCATGATTATAAGTTTCCTGAGGCCTCCCCAGCCATGCTGAACTGTGAGTCAATTAAACCTCATCTTTATATTAGGTTGGTGCAAAAGTAATTGTGTTCTTGCCATTGAAAGTAGTAAATTCTCCAGTCTTGGGTCATTCTTTTTTTTTTTTTTTTTTTTTTTTGAGATGGAGTCTTACTCTCTGTCGCCCAGGCTAGAGTGCAATGGCATGATCCCGGCTCACTGCAACCTCCACCTACCAGGTTCAAGCAATTCTCCTGCCTCAGCCTCCTGAGTAGCTGGGATTACAGATGTGTGTCACTGCACCCAGCTAATTTTTGTATTTTTAGTAGAATGGGGTTTCACTATGTTGGTCAGGCTGGTCTTGAACTCCTGACCTCAGGTCATCTGCCCACCTCGGCCTCCTGAAGTACTGGGATTACAGGCGTGAGCCATCATGCTCGGCCTACCCAATCTTGGGTCATTCTTTATAACTGTACGAAAATGGGCTAAACCTGCCTTTTTAATTATGCCCTACACACGTACATCCCTATACTATCCATACCTCTTTTGGTGCTTCCTAAATTTATGTTATAGGCATTAGGCTACATTATTTTATCTACAACCCACCAAAATATTAGCTCCTCAAACACAAATATTACATCTTATATTTTTAGCCTCCAAAGCACCTTCCACATCCTTTGCACATTACCCACCTCACATACAAACTGTCTCACATGCTCAGCAGCCTGGGTCATTGTCTCCTATGCTTTCAAATGCCCCATCTGCAGAGAGACATAAAAAATGTAGACTTTATTGAAAGAGTTAATGTCCAAATGGAGTTTTTTTCAAGTCTCTTTTAGTAAATATGTATTAAAGAACTTAATGGGAGCAATCCCAAGTTAGCACTCAATTAATATATGTTCAGTTGAATTTAAGTAAATAAAACCAGTATTTGAAACTAACAACATATTTTTCTTGATCTCTTTTTAGAGTTTACCATGGCTTCCAGTAACGCTGTGTTGATGCGGTTGGTAGCCTCAGCATATTCTATTGCTCAAAAGGCAGGAATGATAGTCAGACGTGTTATTGCTGAAGGAGACCTGGGTATTGTGGAGAAGGTACTCAAACTCTCATATCATTTCATACCAACTTTATTTTTGTTCTTGAGGTTTAGCTAAATGATGTAAAACTGTGGACAGACTTTATCAGTTAAAATAGTTGATGGCTCTGTTATGGAGATTGCCATCAAAAGCGTTCAAAAGGATTACATCTCTGCTTTGAAAATGACTCCAGACTTCCTGCATCCAAGATCTTTATTTATATGTCTGGGTCTTCTGAACCATATTCATCCCCAAGGCATTGTAACCAAGCTTCAAATTCTAGAGTAATCTCTTGATTGTAACACCATGCAATCCTTAGTGAACTCAACTTGTTTGGTAAAATCTGGCATTTACATAAGTATTTGTTACAATCAAAGTGATACATTTTTTTCTTCCTCATGGAAAAGAAACTCAAAACAAGAGTGCTTTTCCCAGTATAGGAATTACAAACTTAAATAGATTTTATTACAAAGTTTATAGTGATAGTTGATTTTTAAAAGAAATACCACCATGCTTGTGTTCCAGTTTAAAATATAATCTTCCATAGGATTTGGTTATTACTTCACATTATAAATTTTACACATAAGCTTTCATATATTGACTTTTAATCCTTAAATTATTTATTATAATCTTTTTGTTATTTTTTTAAGAGGCAGGGTCTCACTCTGTTGCCAGAGGCTGGAGTACAGTGGCAGAGTCACACTGATAGCTGGTGGCAGCCTCAAGCTCTGGGCTCAAAGGATCCTCTTGACTTAGCCTCCTGAGTAGCTAGGACTACAGGCACACACCACAACACCAAGCTAATGTTTTTATTTTGTGGAGATGGGGTTTCAGTATGTTGCCCAGGCTGGTCTTGAACTCCTGGCTTCAAGCAATCCTCCCACCTCAGCCTCCCAAAGTGCTGAGATTATGGGTTTGAGTACATGTCTGAGCCACTACACTTGGCCTAAATCTTTATTATAGTCTTTAAGGAAACTTGTAGTTTCTTCCAAGTGAGAGTATTAATAGGATATGATTTATCATTGACCTTTTAATGATTTAAAATACAGTGAGTTAAGCCACTCACTTATAAGTGATAAATCTGTCTAGGTTGTTAGCATAAGAAAAAGTGAGATATGTGAGTAAAAACAATATAGAAAAAAGTTGACGTGGGTTCGTTATAAAACATGCTACCCGGCTGGGCGTGGTGGCTCACGCCTGTAATCCCAGCAATTTGGGAGGCCAAGGCGGGTGGATCACCTGAGGTTGGGAGTTTGAGACCAGCCTGACCAACATGGAGAAGCCCTGTCTCTACTAAAAATACAAAATTAGCAGGGCGTGGTGGCGGGCGCCTCTCGTCTTAGCTATTCAGGAGGCTGAGGCAAGAGAATCGCTTGAACCCAGGAGGCAGAGGTTGCAGTGAGCCAAGATTGTGCCATTGCACTCCAGCCTGGGCAACAAGAGCGAAACTCCATCTCAAAAAAACAAAAGAACATTCAACATAATTGCTTTTAAAAAGTAAACATAAAAATCAGCCTGGGCAACACAGCAAGACCCTGTCTGGCATGGTGGGACATGCTTATAGTCCTGGCTACTTGGGAAACTGAAGTGGGATAATTGCTTGAGCCCAGGAGTTAGAGGCTGCAGTGAACTGTAATCCCACCACTGTACTCCAGCCTGGGCAGCAGAGTAAGACCCTATCTCTAAAATAAACAAATAATATTAAATAAAAATGAAACTCGTGAGAACAAATGAAATAAATCTTGTTTCCTTTTTTGATAGATTGATGGGCCTGCTCATAGAGGAAATAGAGGTATCTTGATTTAAAGAAAATATTTGTTATAGTCTGTCATTTTCTATTTTAAAAAGATTCAAACTATTTTTAGTCATATGGCCAACATCCTCCATCCTGAGCCATGGTTACGTGTATTCATAACTGGTTGAATAACATTATCCAGAAATTTAAATTGATGAGTCATTTTCATCCTGGAAAAGGTTCACTATTGGCTGATCACAGGACTCTGCTCCTGACATTGTACTATTTTCTTTATTTTTATTTTTATTTTTTTTTTTTTTTTTGAGACGGAGTCTCACTCTTGTTACCCAGGCTGGAGTGCAATGGCGCGATCTCGGCTCACCGCAACCTCCACCTCCTGGGTTCAGGCAATTCTTCTGCCTCAGCCTCCTGAGTAGCTGGGATTACAGGCACACACCACCATGCCCAGCTAATTTTTTTGTATTTTTAGTAGGGACGGGGTTTCACCATGTTGACGAGGATGGTCTCGATCTCTTGACCTCGTGATCCACCCGCCTCAGCCTCCCAAAGTGCTGGGATTACAGGCTTGAGCCACCGCGCCCGGCCCACTATTTTCTTTATTAAATAACACACAGTTTTTAAAAAATATCGAATGTGTTATCTGAAGTGGAAGAGGATGATACAGAAAACATACTTATCAAATTTGTCAAGATAAAGCTGGGCAGGCTAGTTAATACATTTAATCACAGAATAAGTATTCAGAAATAGTTGCAACCTCTGAGAAAAGTGGACCAAATCGAACAGGATATTATAACAGGAATAATATAAAGTCTTGTATTCATGTTCAAGTTATGCAAGATAAATCTGATTCAAATTTGTTTGAAAAAGAGGTTTTAGTTGACCATAGATATGCTTAGTAATAACCAACAAAATAATACTGCTGCTTTCAGAGGGCTACTAATCTTATTTTTTATAAAGCTTTTTCTATTTTGAAAAATAGGAAATGGAGGAAAAACAGCAAAAAGTAAACCAAAATCATCCATCATGCCACCATTGCCAGTATTTTGGATAATTTTTTTTTCGGATCTTTTTCCTTAACATCACTTACTTTAAGTTGATCTTATGTTGAAACTATATTAGACATACAACTTTGAAACACAGGTAGCTAGAAAGGAACAGGGATGTAGTACCAAGTTAGGAAAAAAGGTAATAGTCTCATTGTCTTCTGTATGCTCAGACATTTCTAGTACTTTATATCCTCTTGTTGATACCTTATTTTTAAAAAACAGTAAAATCAGTTTGTCACACAAGGTTCCAACAATAAGGTCTGGAGCTATGTTGATAGAACAGGGAATATTTATCTTAGAGAAGGAAAGAGAATAGCTTTCCTAAGGCTGGGCATGGCGACTCACGCCTATCATCCCAGCACTTTGGGAGGCCAAGGCAAGTGGATCACCTGAGGTCAGGAGTTTGAGACCAGCCTGGCCAACATGGCAAAACTCATCTCTACTAAAAATATGAAAATTAGCCGTCACGTGGTGGCAAGCACCTGTAATCCCAGCTACTTGAGAGACTGAGGCAGGAGAATTGCCTGAACCTGGGAGTTGGAGGTTGCGGTGAGCCAAGATCCCACCATTACACTCCAGCCTGGGGAAGAAGAGCAAGACTCTGTCTCAAAAAAAAAAAAAAACTCCTTTCCAAACTTTAACCATTATTAATCCTTTAAGAAAAACCAAGTCAAGAAACTAGTTAATTCATTTGGTGTTAAGATCTATGACTTTAAAAACTGACAATGTAATGTCAATTATGTAGGCACTGATGCACAAGGAATCAGAGGACAACTTACTTCTCATTTGTTCTGCGAAAATTTGCATTCTTTGTTATAGACCTGTGCAACAGACCTGCAGACCAAAGCTGACCGATTGGTACAGATGAGCATATGTTCTTCATTGGCCCGGAAATTCCCCAAACTAACAATTATAGGGGAAGAGGTAAGAATTGTCAGAGGCTTTTCTTTTAAATCCCTGCTTACCAAATGGATTTATAACTGACACTTTATTGATTTATATACCACTATTATGATTTCAAGCATCATATTGTTTTAAACACAAAAATAATTATTGTATTTCTTGGATTTGGGGGAAATATTTTAAGATATTTTGGTCTATTTCCAGGCCAGATGTCTTCATTATTGACCATGGAGGATAACAGTTACTGTTATACCCAGCATGCAAACTATAAGATGAGCAGAGTTCTAGAACTTTGGAATAAAATGGGTTTTGTTGTTTGTTTGTTTTTAAAATTAGGCTGATTTGCATACTTATCCAAAGACTATAACACTTTGAAAGTGAGGGAATTGACATCTCATGTAATACAGAGAACTATCTGTTGTCAGAGACACTTATTTAAATGACTGTATAATACTTAAAAATTCTTTTCTTTTTATTTTATTTTTTATTTATTTATTTATTTTTTTTGAGGCGGAGTTTCGCTCTTGTTACCCAGGCTGGAGTGCAGTGGCGCGATCTCAGCTCACCGCAACCTCCGCCTCCTGGGTTCAGGCAATTCTCCTGCCTCAGCCTCCCCAGTAGCTGGGATTACAGGCACGCGTCACCATGCCCAGCTAATTTTTTGTATTTTTAGTAGAGACGGGGTTTCACCTTGTTGACCAGGATGGTCTCAATCTCTTGACCTCGTGATCCACCAGCCTCGGCTTCTTTTCTTTTTAAACTCTGTTCAGTATAATGATGTTGGAACCATTTAGTCAACTTTGATGAGCCACATATGGTTGTTTTTGTAAATTTTTAAGGTTTGCTTTGAAAACTCTAAACATAAATGGTAAACCGGAAGAATTAGTAAAAACTATGATGCTGCATTTCTTCTGTTGATGAGACAAAGTGTACTCTGTAAACACTAAACAGCTTCAGTAACCATTATCTCTGCTTTAGGATCTGCCTTCTGAGGAAGTGGATCAAGAGCTGATTGAAGATGGTCAGTGGGAGGAAATACTGAAGCAACCATGCCCATCGCAGTACTGTGCTATTAAAGAAGAAGATGTATGATCTACATTTATACTCTACTCTCTACTAACCTGTGCTTTTTGTCATAGTAAAGGAAATAAAATGTGCCTGTAAGATGAAAATTGGTAGTTATAAAATAGGGGCAACCAGAAACTTGATGTTTCAGCGCCAACATGGAAGTATTAGGCAACCATATGGATTGTATGACCTGTTAATTTAGAGTTCAGTTTCTCATCCTATGGATTTCCTTTCCACTCTGAAACCATGATTTAAAATACTTTTAGGGCCAGGCATGGTGACTTTCACCTGTAATCCCAGCATTTTGGGAGGGCAAGGCAGTTGGATTATTTGAGCCTAGGAGTTCAAGACCGGATTGGGGAACATAGTGAAACTGTCTCTCTACAAAAAATACAAAAATTAGCCAGGTATGGTGGTGCGCTTTTGTAGTCTCAGCTACTTGGGAGATTGAGGTGGCAGGATCGTCTGAGCCCAGGGAGGTTGAGGCTGCAACCAGCACCATTTTTTTTTTTTTTTTGAGAGTCTTGCTCTGTCAGCAGGCTGGAGTACAGTGGTGGGATCTTGGCTCACTGCAACCTCCAACTCGCTAGTTCAAGCAATTCTCCTGCCTCAGCCTCCTGAGTAACTGGGATTACAGGCACAAGCCACCATGCCCAGCTAATTGAAGGCTAGGAGTTTACCTTTTGTTTTTTTTTTTGAGACGGAATTTTGCTCTTGTTACCCAGGCTGGAGTGCAGTGGCGCGATCTCGGCTCACCGCAACCTCCGCCTCCTGGGTTCAGGCAATTCTCCTGCCTCAGCCTCCTGAGTAGCTGGGATTACAAGCACGCGCCACCATGCCCAGCTGATTTTTTGTATTTTTAGTAGAGACGGGGTTTCACCATGTTGACCAGGATGGTCTCGATCTCTTGACCTCGTGATCCACCCGCCTCGGCCTCCCAAAGTGCTGGGATTACAGGCTTGAGCCACCGTGCCCGGCCCTAATTTTTGTATTTTTAGTAGAGATGGGGTTTCACCATTTTGGCCAGGATAGTCTTGATCTCTTGACCTTGTGATCTGCCTGCCTCAGCCTCTCAAAGTGCTGAGATTACAGGCCTGAGTCACTGTGCCCAGCCCCAGCACCATCTCTTAAAGAGATTATTTTTTCCCCAGTTGAATGGCCTTGGCAAACTTGTCAAAAGCAGCAGAACATAGATGTATGGGTTTCATGCCTGGCACGGTGGCTCATGCCTATAATCCCAGCACTTTGGGAGGCCGAGGCAGGCAGATCACTTGAGGTCGGGAGTTTGAGACCAGCCTGACCAACATGGAGAAATCCCGTCTCAACTAAAAATACAAAATTAGCCAGGCGTGGTGGCATGTGCCTGTAATCCCAGCTCCTCAAGAGGCTGAGGCAAGAGAATCGCTTGAACCCGGGAGGCAAAGGTTGCAGTGAGCCAAGATTGCACCATTGCACTCCAGCCCAGGCAACAAGAGCAAAACTCCGTCTCAAAGGGAACAAAAAAAAAAAGATGTATGGGTTATGGGTTTCATTATGGACTCTCAGTTATGTTACATTGGTCTATATGTCTATCCTTATGCCAATACCATACTTTGTTGCTTTGTATTACCTTTTGCAATTGGGAAGTGTGAGTTTTCCTACCTTGTTCTTACCTTGTACGGTTTTACACATACCCTCCAGCCTGAACAACAGAGTGAGAACCTGTCTCATTAAAAATAAAAAATACTTTTAGGAAGAAAATCTAATTTGTTATTTAGTAGATTTGGTAGTAAAACATTCATTGGTAATTAGGGATAGAAGGCTATAAAACAGGTTGGTACCTTATATATTTAGAAGGCCATAAATATCATCCTGCTTGCTTTTTATAGTTGCTTAAGTTAAATCTGTGACTTCAGTTAGCCACCATAACTTCCTTAGTTTTCTAATTTTTTTTTTCAAGACAGAGTTTCACCATGTTGGCCAGGCTGGTCTTGAACTCCTGACCTCAGGTGATCCGCCTGCCTCGGCCTCCCAAAGTGCTGAGATTATAGGTGAGAGCCACCACACCCAGCCAGTTTTCTAATTTTTAATCATTTAATGCATATTCATTGGAGACTTACTATGAGTAAGACACGTTGCTCTGTGGTATGGAGGAAACAAAGAAAATGAGACATGGTGCTCTCCATCAGAAACATGCCCGAACCCGTAAATGCACATCATTTTATAATTCTAGTGTTTAAAGCAGCAAATCCCAAATCATGTTAAATGTACTAAACAGAAGGAATTTTCCTTTTAAATCTGCTGCCAGTTTTATTAGTCGTTCATTTTTCACTGGATTATATGGACTGTGCCCTTAAGATAATCAGACTGTTGTTGTTTTTTTTTTGATAGATGAGTGGTTTCTATGTTGCCCAGGCTGGCCTGGAATGCGTAGCCTCACCTCCTCATGCACCAGGAAAACTGGCCTGAGTCACCATGGCTCCCAGACTGTCGTTTTTTTTAAATCAGCACTTATATATAAAAATGAGGGGCAGCTATACATGCTCAAAACATTTTTTATGCCACTTTACAAATTTTCCCTGTACCATGATCTAGAGATCAGTATATTCATTGTGCTTAGTGTTCAAATGACAACAACCTTTTATTAGTTAAGCATTTCATGTTGAAAATTCTTAAATCAGACTTTTATTCAAATGGAATTCTTCCATGATTACAAAAGAATGCGGTTTTTGTACTATTTAAAAACAAATGACATTAACTTAAGCCATCCATAATATATCAAAAAGGAAAAAAGAAGAGTAATTTTGATCCATCTAAATCAATTTTTAGAATTTTGTATGCTTGATTTAGATATTTTCCTTCTCTCTTTTTAATTTTAGCTTGTGGTCTGGGTTGATCCTCTGGATGGAACCAAGGAGTATACTGAAGGTTGGTATCTCTTTTGTATTCATATTTGACAGCAGGACAAGGATATGATATTTAGTTGTAAATATTTGATATTTTGTATGTTGCAGGGAAAGCTAGTATCATGTGTTATGTTTTGCTCTAAAGCTACATTTGTGGTCATTGGTTATCATACATCACTGATTATCAAGACAGAGGAAGGAAATTCATCTTTTCAAATACCACTCCCCACATACTCTACCAGCGCCACACTTCTAATGTCTCCCAGATGAGAATAACTAATATAGTAAACCAGTGTTACCAAAGGGAAACCTGTACTGAACCCCCAGCTTTAATGGGGTAGAAAAACGATAACCAGCACAGCTGTGTAGCTCGTGCTCTGCCACCTCCACCATCCCATTCCCGTCTCACTCACTCTCCCCTCATCTGTGAACTGCTTAACTGCAAAAATAACTTTGAGCAATTGATGTAATAATGATGAGTCATAACATGAGCAAGTTATATAATTGTCATTTATTTCTTCTTTACAGGTCTACTTGATAATGTAACAGTTCTTATTGGAATTGCTTACGAAGGAAAAGCCATAGCAGGAATTATTAACCAGCCATATTACAACTATGAGGTATTACTACAAGTGATACAAAGTTATTTCATTAGATAAATAATTATAGTGTTATATGATTCTTCATGTTATCTAAGTGAGTAGTTTTTAGCTTGGTTGCACATGCAATCATCTGGGGAACTTTTCACTTTTAAAATTTTATTTATTATCTTCAACGTTTTTTAGCTATGCTATTAACTGTTGAGAAACTTTTTAAAATATGGATTCCCAGGCCATTCCCGAGACCTATTGAATCAAAATCTCTGGTGGCATTGGTACTGGGCATGTAAATATACGTATGTGTATATACACAGATATACTGTATGCATTATCTATTTTCAAATTAATTCCTTATAATTCAAATACAAATGTTAGAGAATTACTGATATGGTTCTTGATTAGCTTGGGCATCAAGACACCTGATTTACGATTGGTTCTTGAAGCACATTAGAGAAATGAACCATTTCAACCAAGGAAAGATGCTAGCCATGTTGTTTTCCAGGTAATGTTGCATAGTGCCTGAATTACAGTCCACGTTCATAACAGAACTTATTATGCTCGTGCCCTCTTTTCTCTTGTCTCTTCTAATCTGCTTTGATTTTCTATTATATATCAGAGAAATTGCCTTCCATAGAAGCAAGAGACTAGTGTAATTTCAAAGCAAGAATAAGAATATACCATTAAATTACATTACATTTTATAGAAAATTGTTGAGATAAAGTAGTTAAGATATTTATATTAATGAGACCTTGATAGAACTTTACAGGAACAAAATAATCAGAGTGGGCAATATTAGTTCTGATTTTCCACTCTGAGTTGAAAGCAGAGTTAATCTTTATTTCTAATATAAATTTGTTTTTTTTCTGCTGTTCATCTGATTATAAATTTTATTTAACGAGTCATGTGTTTCTTAGGATTTACCAAAATAGTTATATGTTATTGAGAAAGCCTCTTGGGTTAAATTGCTTGTGTCTATTAATTCTTTAAATATGATTTTAATGTTCATACTGTTATATGCAGACACAAGTTTGTGGTTTTTATGTAAACTTTAAGACTATTACTTTTTTTTTTTGAGACAGAATCTCACTGTGTCACCCAGGCTGAAGTACAGTGGTGCGATCTTGGCTCACTGCAACCTCCACCTCCTGGGTTCAAGCGATTCTTCTGCCGCAGGCTCCAAAGTAGCTGTGATTACAGGCATGCGCCACCATGCATGACCAATTTTTTTTTTTTTTTTTGCATTTTTAGTAGAGACGAGGTTTCATCATATTGGCCAGGCTGGTCTCAAACTCCTGACCTCGTGAACCGCCCACCTTAGCCTCCCAAAGTGCTGGGATTACAGGCCTGAGCCACCATGCCAGGCAAGACTATTACTTTAGAAAGGGGCATTTAATTCATAGAAAGCATTGTAATGCATGGTACCTTTCATCAAGAAAAAATCTAAGTGCTTAGGAGTTAATAATTTTTACCACTTCTTTCTGAGATTAGAAAAATTGTATTCATTTTCCACAGAACAATGAAAAGCAGCAGTTAAGGGAACACAGGAATGAAGCAAAGGTGAGAAAAATAGCTAGGGTTTTGGCTCCACTAGCAGGCAGAAAAGAGGTAGGCAACTTATAGTACCCCAGGTGGTCACTGTGCATCCCACCCACATACAGTTCATTTTCTCCTGTGCTGCTTCTCTTCATGACCTCTCTCTGTATCACTTCCCCTTCTGTGTGCTCTCTTTATCCTTTCTTTTGCTTCTCTTGCTTATGCCTTAAAACTCATTACAATAAATGGAAGTAGAAAAGTTGCTCAGCTGTCTTGGTGGTATTCAGGCTAAAGATTCAATTTTAAATAATCATCATCACCATAATAGCTAAAATTTATTAAGAATTTACTGTATGCTGCCAGGCTCAAGGGTTTCAAATGTATCCTTTCATTGAATACTCACCACAGTCCTTTGAGGAAACTATTGTCCCCATTTTAAAGAGGAAACTGAGGCAATTAACTTGCCTGTGGTCACCCAGGTGGTAAATAGCAGAGCTGGGATTCAAATTCAAATCCAAACCGCTACTGTATTACTTTATATTGCCCTCCTGAGACAGAGAAAAGACTTAGCAATTCAAACTTTATTATTGCTTCCAACATATACTGAAATTGGTAGGCACTTAAAGGAAATAGCATGAAGAAACACAATCAAGTTTTATATTGAAGCCAGTTTTATTTATTTATTTATTTATTTATTTTGAGATGAAGTCTCACTCTGTTACCCAGGCTGGAGTGCAGTGGTGCAATCTCGGCTCACTGCAATCTCCTCCTCTTGGGTCCAAACAATTCTCTGCCTCAGCCTCCGTAGTAGCTATGATTACAGGCATGTGCCACCATGCCTGGCTAATTTTTGTACTTTTTTTTTTTTTTTTGAGACAGAGTCTTGCCTGTTGTCTAGGCTGGAGTGCAGTGGCGTGATCTCTGCTCACTGCAACCTCTGCCTCTCGGGTTCAAGTGATTCTCATGCCTCAGCCTCCTGAGTAGCTGGGATTACAGGTGTGCACTACCATGCCCAGCTAATTTTTTTGTATTTATTTATTTATTTATTTATTTATTTATTTTTGAGATGGAGTTTCACTCTTGTTGCCCAGGCTGGAATGCAATGGCACAATCTTGGTTCATTGTGACCTCTGCTTCCTGGGTTTAAGCGATTCTCCTGCCTCAGCCTCCTGAGCAGCTGGGATTACAGGCATGCACCACCACGGCCAGCTAATTTTCCTTTCCTTTTTTTTTTTTTCTTTCCAGAATAACTGCATTAATAAATAGGTTTCTTAGGAGTATAGAATTAGTCTCAGCAATAGAGGCCATCTGTACTTTTCAGATTCCAAGCCTCTCCTGTAGTGTAAATGCAGGTGGGAACGGAAGAAGCACATTAACATATACCGAGCACCCAGTGCCTGTTCTTTGGCTCTTTTGTTGCCACATTTGCCGTCAGACTCTTTTGGGATTGCCCTATCTACGGAGAGCTATCTCACCCAGGGCCACACCCCTTCCCAAGGCAGTCCATTTCCAGTGACTGATTATTGCAGGAGTTCAAAGAGCTGCCATTTCATCCCAATTTGGGACAACCCTGAAGGGCTGTCGTAGCTCCAGAGCTACCATAGGAACAGCTCCCCATAGGGTCAGCTCTTGTGCCTGCATCACAGTTTATTTCTTCCCTCTGCGCATGCCCTCCTCCTTCAACAGGTGTTGATACCAAGCACATTTCCTAACAAACATATCACCTGTCTCAGAGTCTGCTTCCCAGGGAACCCAACCTGCAACACAAGCATATTTCACAATAAAGCACCCAGGGTACTGCTGTAGAACAAATAAGATGATGTGTTTGACGACATTTTGGCAAGTAAACTTGGGTAGTCTAATTTAGTGTTGAAGAATACCATCTTTGAAGACAGATGAGCCAATTTTGGGTAATAAACTTCCTAGAGCCTTTAGCCAGATGACTTAATTATTCCATATTTCATTTTTCTCATCTTTAAGGATGATAGTACCTACTTCATCAATATTGTATTGGCCTATTCAGTTGCCCTATCTCCATAGCAGTAAAATACATTGTCATCATTACCTATTCCAGTAGCAACATGCTTTTTAATATTTCGTGGATAATGAAGAGTAGTAATCAATGCATGGTATTTCATTTCCTGGGGATCTTAGTACCTTCTGAAAATGGCCATTTTCAAATACAACAAAGAGATCACTAGATGATCCAGAGAAAGAGTAATAAGTTTATGATGTTTCAATACATTATAACCAGTAATCAGTTTATAAGGATTCCAGGGAATAACCAAACATTCTTTTTTTTTCTTTTTTTTCTTTTCTCTATTTCCCTTACTTTCAGAATGGGCAAACCAAACGTTCTTTGAAACTATTAACCAGAACAATAATCATAATAATTGGTAGATTCTCTCAGGAAAAATTCTTTGTCAGTGATACTGTTCTTGTACTTTATAAAATTATTGTGTTTTTATTTTTTTAATCATGATGCTAATATGAAATATTCCATCTATGGCTAACATTCTTCTCCAAATAATCACAAGTTTTGTTGTTTCACTTGTTTACATAGGCGGGACCAGATGCTGTGTTGGGGAGGACAATCTGGGGAGTTTTAGGTTTAGGTGCCTTTGGGTTTCAGCTGAAAGAAGTCCCTGCTGGGAAACACATTATCACAACTACCCGATCCCATAGCAACAAGTTGGTTACTGACTGTGTTACTGCCATGAACCCCGACGATGTGCTGCGAGTAGGAGGAGCAGGAAATAAGGTATGAAAAAGGTCTGTCATCCGCTCTGAAATGCAAGTGAGTTGCTGAAATACTGAACTTTTAAAGACATCAAATAAGAGTTTAAAGAGATGGGAGTAAGGATTATAATTTGTACATTTCAGCAGTATTTAAATTTTAAAAATAAATTTAACAGTCAAGTTTTTTTTTTATTTTTTTTATCTGAGAGAGTTCAGTGTTAATAAAAGTCATCAGGATAAGACTCATGCTTCTTGCCAAAGACCTTATTTTCCCAAGGACCCTCTTAGATTATTTCCTAGACCTTCTGGAGACTTAAGCTCAGGCCTGCCTGCCCACTTCCTATCTATTTCCCCCATTCATCCAGGTTTCCAACCTGCTGAGAGAATTATGAAATGGGACACAATTTGATCTACATCCCTAGCCCTGATCTCTTCTCATCTGATTGTCCCCTGGATATCATCATGATGACATCCCTCAGGTATCTCAAATTCAGCGTGTCCAATTTGAGTTCATCCTCTTTCTACCCACCTCTGGAAGTGTTCCTTTCTCTGTTTTACTGTTTGGCTAATAGCACCACCATTTTGCTAACTGATCCAGCCAAATACTTGAAAGTCATCCTAGACTCCTTCATTCCTCCCTCACATCCTATCAATCTGGTCCTACTTACATATCTTCTTGAATACTTCTAATGTCTCCTCTTGTCCATATCAATTGCTACTATAGTTGAAACTTATCATCATCCCTCACCCAGCTGTTCCAATAGCTTCCAAAGTGGTCTGCCTGTTCAATCCAGTCTTCCAATTAAAAATGCAAAACTACTCCTGTGGCCCAAATCCTCAGATGACTCCCCATCACAATTTAAAATAGAAGCCTATTAGCATGAATTGTAAGGCCTTCTATATCTTGGTCCTTGGACCCTCCCAAGCCTCATTTCCCATCATCCAACTCATACTTCAGCTCTAGGGATATGGAACTACATGTATTGTACTGCCTGATACGTTTGTATTTCACACGTGTGTGTAGCACAGGGAAGGTAATACACGTTTAATGAATTGAATGGAATTTATTTCTCCTCACCTATGCATTAGAAGTAATTATTTTTAGGTTTTCTAAAGGCATTTACTAACAAGAATGAAAAATGGGAGTTTAAGAAACTAAAGGGGGCCGGGCACAGTGGCTCATGCCTATAATCCCATCATTTTGGAAAGCCAAGGTGGGTGGATCACCTGAGGTCAGCAGTTCAAGACCAGCCTGACCAACATGGAGAAACCCCATCTCTGCTGAAAATACAAAATTAGCCTGGTGTGGTGGCACATGCCTATAATCCCAGTGACTCGAGAGGCTGAGACAGGAGAATTGCTTGAACCTGGAAGGCAGATGTTGTAGTGAGCCAAGATCGCACCATTGCACTCCAGCCTGGGCAATAAGAGTGAAACTCCATCTCAAAAAAAAGAAAAAGAAACAGAAGGGTTTTTGTCGTTCGTTTGAGATGAAGTCTTGCTCTCATTGCCCAAGCTGGAGTGCAATGGCAAGATCCTGGCTCACTGCAACCTCCACTTCCCAGGCTCAAGCAATTCTCATGCCCCAGCCTTCCAAGTAGCTGGGATTACAGGTGTGTACCACCACACCCAGCTAATTTTTTATAGTTTTAGTAGAGATGGTGTTTCGCTATGTTGGCCAGGCTGATCTCAAACTCCTGGCTGCAAGTGATCCAGTTGCCTCAGCCTCCCAAAGTTCTGGGATTATAGGAGTGAGCCGCCGAGAGCAGCCTCTAATAATGGTCAATTTTTTAGATGTTTAAAAAAACTTTAATTCTGCAATAAATCTAATTGCTTTTACACTAAAAAAATGAATAAAAGGAACGTTATTTTATGTAACTTGGAATATAGAAATAGTTCAGATATCCTCTTTGTAGCTTTTTTGACCATTATATTTTCTCCATATCACTATATTATTATGCATTTATTCTCTGTATTTCTTCATAATTATGGTATAATTTAAATCTGCTAAAGGCTTTAACCTAAGTTTAATAGAGGAACTGATTAAATATCCATGATAGAAACAAGCAGTTTTTCTTATCTGTACCTCAATCTTTTCATGACTTTCTATTATTCTTTCAATTATCAAAGGATAGTTCTTATTTTTACCCTTACAGATTATTCAGCTGATTGAAGGCAAAGCCTCTGCTTATGTATTTGCAAGTCCTGGATGTAAGAAGTGGGATACTTGTGCTCCAGAAGTTATTTTACATGCTGTGGGAGGTTAGTCTGTTTCATTTTGGGAAATTCATAGTTGTTATGCAATTATATCATACTAAAACATAATATTTCAGTAATATTATTTTAGTTAGACCCTTATGATATAAAAGCTGGAAGGAAGCTTAGAGATTATTCAGTCCAAACCCCTCATATGATAGATGGATGAGAGAGTAGATTTTCAGCAAGTTTTACTTCAGTTATAGTCTCTTTTTTCAAACTTTGATCTGTATACAGTTAATTTAATTTAGGCCTTATTTATGGCCTTTTTTTTTTTTTTTAAAGACGGGGTTTTACCATGTTAGCCAGGATGGTCTTGATCTGACCTCATGATCCGCCCGCCTAGGCCTCCCAAAGTGCTGGGATTACAGGCATAGGCCACTGCATCTGGCCTATAGGCTTTTTTATTTTATTTTATTATTATTTTTTTTTGACACAGGGTTTCTCTTGTCCAGGCTGGAAAGCAGTGGTGTGATCATGGCTCACTGCAGCCTTGAACTCCCCAGCTCAAGCTATCCTCCCTTCTTACCCCTCCAGGTAGCTGGGACTACAGGCATGTGCCACTATGCCTGGCTAATTTTGGTATTTTTTGTAGCAATGGTGTTTTGTCACATTGCCCAAGCTGGTGTTAAACTCATAGACTCAAGCAATCCTCCCACCTTAGCCTCCCAAAGTCCTGGGATTCCAGGCGTGAGCCACTGTGCGCAGCCTATTTATGGTTTAAATGTTTTTAGGGGTTTTTTTCTTGTAAAGCAAACTGTCTATCATCATTAGTGTCACCTCACTTAGTCTCTTTTAAGCCAATATTGGTGAATATCTCAGTACTGGCTTTAAAGATCATACAGTTAGAATTTTTTTTTTAATCTGACTGAAAATACATTGCAAATAAATACATAGTAAGGTAATTTTTCAATTTTCAATAGACATCAGTTCACATCTACCCTTAGTAAGCGGTGCCTTTTAAAATCCCTGTCAGATTTAAAAATGGCAATAAACAAAACACTTTATTTTTTATTTCTCCTAATATTTTATCAACAGCTTAGCATATTATATGACGAGGATGTTAAATTGTACTTCTTCACAGTCACTTCTTACTGGGATGTGAAATGAGACTGCAATATAATAGAATTACATTTTTTTAATATCCTTTAATCTTTTACCAATTAAATTATTAATATTAAATAATAGAGTGAAGAAAAACATTTTTGGAAATGGGAGTAGTGATGATGGAGTATTATCAAAAGAAAAAGTAATACCTCAGTAGTAGAGAAATTGATACCAAAAAATACAGATTGAAAATGCTAAATAAAATTAATCTTAATCAGAGAAAAAATAATTTTATATCCTTTAGTTAGTTAAAATTGTTCTATAGTCTTAAATTTCAAGTGAATTAAAACTTAACCTTTATGGACACTCATTATCTTATTTTATCCAGAATTTATTGGCTACTATTGGATAAGAAAGCAAAAGGCACTTAGTAATAACTAGAAAAGCCACAATCCAATTAGCCACTAACTTTGATTGATTGATTGATGTTTTTCTATAGGCAAGCTAACTGATATCCATGGGAATGTTCTTCAGTACCACAAGGATGTGAAGCATATGAACTCTGCAGGAGTCCTGGCCACACTGAGAAATTATGACTACTATGCAAGCCGAGTTCCAGAATCTGTTAAAAATGCACTTGTTCCTTAAAAGAAAGTTTCATTTGGCTGGGCACGGTGGCTCATGCCTGTAATCCCAGCACTTTGGGAGGCCGAGGCAGATAGATTGCTTAAGCTCAGGAATTTGAGACCAGCCTCAGCAACATAGTGAGACCCCATCTCTACAAAAATACAAATTAGCTGGGTGTCCTGGTATGCGCCTATAGTCCCAGCTACTTGGGAGGCTGAGGCAGGAGAATCGTGTGAGCCCAGGAGGCAGACATTGCAGTGAGCTAAGAGTGAGCCACTGCCCTACAGCCTAGGTGATAGGAGTGAAACCCTGTCTCAGGAAAAAAAAGAAAAATGTTAGCTCACTGCAATAACTAAAAAAAACACCAGAAAGGACCAAAAGTTTCATTTACTTAGCTACGAGAAAGACTTAGTTCTCAAAATAATACATTTTAAAACTAATTGGATAGAATTAGAGTTCCACCTTTATTCATTGTTAAGCAGTGATTTATATTTAGTTACTATATTTAGGAATAGAAAATAGAATTAAATAATTTCACTTGATGTATCAACCAGACCAATTTTGATGTCTGGAGAATTTATAAACTCAATATGTTATATTTGTTTTCCTCTATTTAGGTGGAGAAAAGAGAAAAAGGTTTAGTTCCAATTGACAATTCAGGTCAATTGTTCAATCAGCATTCCTATCTTTTAAACCAGATTTCTTTAGGGCACAATTGTTCCTGGAACCTCACTCTTGTTTTTCCCAGTAATTTAAAACATGTTTCTACTTCAATTAAGAATACATATGTTACTATATATGCTGATGAAACAGATTTATGAGAAAAGATTTTTTTAAAATAAATTATTTAATCCTAGCTCTTTGTTATTCACCAGCTTTTTTAAAAAGTGTTTGAAAATTATAAATTCTCTACTTTGGGGATTAGTTTATTTGTTTGTTTATTTATTTATTTTGAGATGGAGTCATGCTCTTTCGCCCAGGCTGGAGTGCAGTGGCGTGATCTCAGCTCACTGCAACTTCCGCCTCCCAGGTTCAAGCGATTCTTCAGCCTCAGCCTCCCGTGTAGCTGGGATTACAGGTGCGTGCCATCACACCCAGCTAATTTTTGTATTTTTGGTATCAAGGTTTCACCACACTGGTCAGGCTGGGCTTAAACTCCTGACCTCGTGATCCGCCCTCCTTGGCCTCCCAAGGTGCTGGGATTACAGGCATGAGCTACCATGGCTGGCCTAGTTTATTTTTATGGCATCATTATAAAGCTTAATTGTGGAAAGCTGAGTACTTACTTCTGTTCCTTCCAATGACAGATAATAAACTATCAAAATTATTCTGATAATATACCTAGGTTTTAATTTTTAGGTCTCTGTCCATTGCTTTTAATTAAACTTCCCTCTTTTCTTTTTTTTTTTTTTTTTTGAGACGGAGTTTTGCTCTTGTTACCCAGGCTGGAGTGCAATGGCGCGATCTCGGCTCACCGCAACCTCCGCCTCCTGGGTTCAGGCAATTCTCCTGCCTCAGCCTCCTGAGTAGCTGGGATTACAGGCACACGCCACCATGCCCAGCTAATTTTTTGTATTTTTAGTAGAGACTGGATTTCACCATGTTGACCAGGATGGTCTTGATCTCTTGACCTCGTGATCCACCCGCCTCGGCCTCCCAAAGTGCTGGGATTACAGGCTTAAGCCACCGCGCCCGGCCACTTCTCTCTTTTCAAATCAAATAAGTGGTTTAAATTAACAGTTCCCAGGCCTGGCGCAGTGGCTCATGCCTGTAATCCCAGCACTTTGGGAGGCTAAGGCAGGTAGATCATGAGGTCAGGAGTTCAGGACCAGCCTGACCAACATGGTGAAACCCCATCTCTACTAAAAAAATAAAAAATTAGCCAGGCGTAGTGGTGTGCACCTGTAATCCCAGCTACTCAGGAGGCTGAGGCAGGAGAATTGCTTGAACCTAGGAGGCAGAGGTTGCAGTGAACCAAGATCGTCCCACTGCACTCCAGCCTGGGCAACAGAGTGAGACTCTGTAAGGAAAAAAAAAAGTTAATTATTTAACAGTTCCCAAACCCAAATGCCTATCAGAATCATCTAGGAAGATTTTTTGAAAATGCAGAATTCACAGGCCAGGCGTGGTGGCTCACGCCTATAATATCAGCACTTTGGGAGGCTGAGGTGGGCAGATCACCTGAGGCTGGGAGTTTGAGACCAGCCTGGCCAACATGGTTAAACCCAATCTCTACTAAAAAAATACAAAAATTAGCCGGGCATGTTGGCGCTTGCCTGTAATTCCAGCTACTAGTGGGGCTGAGGCAGGATTGCTTGCTTGAAACTGAGAGGCAGAGGTTGCAATGAGCTGAGATCATGCCATTGCACTCCAGCCTGGGCAACAGAGCAAGACTCTGTCACCAAAAAAAAAAAAAAAAAGAATAAAATGCAGATTCATAGGGTCTATCCCAACAATTTTGCTTCTGTGTATTTTAGGAAATCCAGGGACTTTGATAATTATTTAACTCTAGGACTCACTAGATAAGGTAATATAGTGTTATTTTACAGAAGCATCATAATTTAGCAGGAAGAGGTCTCTGTGGCTTAGACACCTTTGAGCACTCCCTCTTTTAACTATCTTCTCATTGTCCTGGCTTTCTTTTTTCTCCTAGCCACTCCTACTCAGCCTCCTTCATTGCTTTCTCTTTGTCTTTCTTCCTTTAAATGTCACTGTTTACCAAGATTCTATTCTAGGGTCTCTCCTTTCTTTTCTTTTTTCTTTTTCTTTTCTTTTTTTTTTTTGGTAGAGGTGATGTCTTGCTACATAGCCCAGGCTGGTCTTGAACTCCTGGGCCCAAGCAACCCTCCCCCCTTAGTCTCCCAAAGTGCTGAGATTATAGGGTGGGCCACTGCACCTGGCATATGCTTTCCTTGCTCACCAGATGATCTAATCCACCTGTGTGGCTTTTGTGGTACCCTTTGCTCATTAATCCAAAATCTTTAGCTTAAAACTCTCAAACTCTGGATCTATATACCCCAAAACCTACTTAGATGCCTTACGGAGATATCTGAATTATTATGTCTAAATAGTTCTTCTGAGGAAGGAGATCCAGGCATTTGAGATCAACTTCCCCTTTGACTATCACACTGCATTTTCTTTTTTTTTTTTTTTTGAGACGGAGTTTCGCTCTTGTTACCCAGACTGGAGTGCAATGGCGCGATCTCGGCTCATCGCAACCTCCGCCTCCTGGGTTCAGCCAATTCTCCTGCCTCAGCCACCTGAGTAGCTGGGATTACAGGCACGCGCCACCATGCCCAGCTAATTTTTTGTAGTTTTAGTAGAGACTGGGTTTCACCATGTTGACCAGGATGGTCTTGATTTGTTGACCTCGTGATCCACCCGCCTTGGCCTCCCAAAGTGCTGGGATTACAGGCGTGAGCCACCGCGCCCGGCCACACTGCATTTTCAATAGAAGAAAAGGCTGACCGACTGGCTCCTCCTGTTTCACCTTCCTGTAGGTGGCAGGCTCCGTCTTGGGGAAACTCCGGAAGACACTGTCTTTACTTAAAACAAGATCAAACCCGAAACCTTTTCACATGTGAGTTCAAAAAACGGTAAACCAGAACCCTTTCATATGTGATTCCTGAAGCTGTAAACCAAAGCCCTTTTCATGTGTGATTTTGAGTCCTAAAACTGTAAACCAGAACCCTTTCATACGTGATTCCTGAAGCTGTAAACCAAAACCATTTTCATATGTGATTTCTAAGACTGTAAACCCAAGACTCTTCCACGTGTAATATCTAAAGTATAAGCCTATATAAAGGCAGAACCTTCCTTTGTTAGACAAGCTGAGCTTTGGACAAATTATCGCTCAGGCTCCCTGGCCGAATAAACTTCTTCCTTCTCCATTCGGAGTTCGAGAGATCCATTTCCCTTGGCCACTCCTGCTTCACTTCACTCTGGCCCACCCTCCTGAAATTATTTTACAAACCCACGAGGTGATCTTGACAATTGGCCAGTTCAGAAGATTATCACCTGAGTCCATCTGTTTCCCTCTATGAATGGAGTTCTCTATCTGTAAAGAGTGAACTAAACCTAATTTTTAAAGAATCTAAGTATAACAAGAGAAAAATTTTCAAGGTATTTTCTTCGGGTTCCTATATGAAAACCAAACTTACGTAAGTGAGATATGTGGGAGCCTACATCCTTTCTCCATTACTATTGCCTCTACAGTAATTACATTAATTTATTCCCTTATACGTCATTATTTCTCCCCTAGATACCTACAGTGTCTTCTTGACTAATCTTTCTGCCTACACTGTATCCCATCTGTTTCTCTCTAATCCATTTATCACATCATCTCCAGAGAGATTTTTTTTTTTTTTTTTAAAGAGATGGGGTTTCACCATGTTGGCCAGAATGATCTCAGGCGTGAGCTACCTTGCCCGGCCTTTTTTTTTTTTTTTTTTTTTGAGGTAGAGTCTCACTCTGTGGCCCATGCTAGAGTGCAGTGGTGTGCTCACAGCTCACTGCAGCCTTGACCTGGGCTTAAGGAATTCTCCTGCCTCAGCTCCTCAAGTAGCTGAGACTACAGGTGTGTGTAATAACTCCTGGCTAATTTTGGTATATTTTTTGTAGAGATGGGGTTTCACCATGTTGCACAGGCTGGTCTCGAACTCCTGGGCTTAAGGGATCTGACCACCTTAGCCTCCCAAAATGCTGTGATTGCAAGCATGAGTTACCACACCAGGCCCAAAGTAATTTTTAAAAATCAAATGTAATGCCATTCCTCGTACTCAAAATGATTTATGGCTTTTCTTTGCCTTCACAATAAAATGCAAGCTCCTTATAATTATATACGTAGCTCTTAATGTCTTCTTCCTTCTCCAGCATCAACTCTGGCCCTAACCTATACTGCAGCCATGCTCGACCATTTAAAGTTCACCTAAAACACTATTTTTTCTCTTACCATGGCCTCCACTTATTGAACAAATATTTATTGAGCACCTACTATGTATTAGGTACAGAACATTCTTTTTGTCTTTGTTTTTTTGTTTTGTTTTGTTTTTTGAGACAGGGTTTCACTCTTGTTGCCCAGGCTGGAGTGCAATGGCACAATTTCAGCTCACTGCAACTTCCACCTCCCAGGTTCAAGTGATTCTCCTGTCTCAGCCTCCTGAGTAGCTGAGATTACAGGTGCCTGCTACAACACCCAACTAATTGTTTGTACTTTTAGTAGAGATTGGGTTTCACCATGTTGGCCAGGCTGCTCTCAAACTCCTGATCACAGGTGATCCACTTGCCTCGGCCTCCCAAAGTGCTGGAATTACAGGTGTGGGCCATAGCGCCCAGCCAGGTACTGAACATTCAACAGTAGAGGTAACAGTGACCATAAGTCTGTTCCTTTGTTGAGCACGTGTGAAACAAGATAGATAATAAGTAAATAAAATTATTTTAGATTGTGGTAAATGCTATGAATCAGGAAGATGAGCTAGAAAGCAACTAGGGTGGGGTGAAAGGGCTGAAAGGATCATCTCTAGATAAAATAGGAGTATCTTTTTCGTAGCGATGATGTCTGGTCAGGCAGGCTAGCAGCTGAGATTTCTAGTGGAAATAGCAAACACAACATCTCTGAGAAGACAGAAAAAGGATTTAAAGGAAGCCACAGTAGCTAAAGTAAAATGAGCAAGAGGAAGAGTGTTATCAAATGAGGTTGGGATAGATCCTGAGGCAGAACTTGGGTATTAAAAATTATTAAAAAAGAAAAAAGAAATGAGGTTAGGGATGCAGGTAGGGGTCAAGTCATCTATGCCCTTAAACAGTTTTTAAAAATATTTTAAGGGTTGAGGGGAAATGGGAAGTGACTGCCAAAGGGTACAAAGTTTCTTTAGGGGATGATAAAATGTTCTAGAACTAATTGTGGTGATGATTGAACTACTGTACACTTTAAATAGGTGAATTTTATGGTATGTGAATTACATCTGAATGAAGCTGTTACAAAAAATAAAATGGGCCGAGTGCAGTGGCTCACATCTGTAATCCCAACACTTTGGGAGGCCGAGGCAGGTGGATCACCTGAGATCAGGAGTTCGAGACCAGCCTGACCGACATGGAGAAAACTCATCTCTACTAAAAATACAAAATTACCTGGGCGTGGTGGTGCATTCCTGTAATCCCAGCTACTTGGGAGTCTGAGGCAAGAGAATCGCTTGAACCTGGGAGGCAGAGGTTGCAGTGAGCCAAGATCGCACCATTGCACTCCAGCATGGGCAACAAGAGCGAAACTTTGTCTCAAAAAAAGAAAAAAGAAAATGGCCACATCTGGCTGGTGCCTGCCACACTGCACAGCATAGCTCTGTATCGTCGTCTTCTGGCTTATCTCACCAATTTTAGTAACTACTCACATCTTTAGCAAAACATTTCAACTAAGTCCCAGACTTTATTAAATTATTACAGCCTGCAATTTGTAAAGGAATTTTCACCTAGATACCTTACAGACATCTGAAAAAAATCAGTCTGGAACCAAATAATTTGCCAACTCTGTTTCTTCTCTTATCTTCCCTCCTTTGATAATGACATAACCACCCACCCATTTATCCAGCTGAAACCTAGGAATAAACAGGCAAATTTGCTTCTCAGCCAGGTGTAGTGTAATCCCAGCAATTTGGGAGGCCAAGGCTGGCAGATCACTTAAGGCCAAGAGTTTGAGACCGCCTGACCAACATGGTAAAACCCCATCCCTACCAAAAATACAGACAAATTAGCTGGGTGTGATGACACACACCTGTAACCCCAGCTACTTGGGAGGCTGAGGCACCAGAATTGCTCGAACGCAGGTGGTAGAGGCTGCAGTGAGCTGAGATTGTGCCACTGTTCCAGCCTGGGCGACAGAGGGAGACTCTGTATCAAAAAGAAAAAAAAAATGTTGCTTCTTTCTCTCACCGTCACCTCCCCAAACATCTCATCTGTCATTATTGATTTTACCTCCTAAATATGTCTGAAACTTAGTCCCTATTCTCAGTTCTTATTCCACTGCCTTAGTTTAGGCGGTCATCTTTTATCTTCTCTCATAGGAACTGTAGTAATAACATCTTAACTTGTTTCCCTAATGCCAGTGCTGCCCACTCCTAGCCATCTGCTATATTATTGTCAAAGTCATCCTTGTAAAATATGATCCTAATCGTATCTGCTCCTGCCTAAAACTTTTCACTGAATTTCTATCATAGCATAAAATCTTGCTCCTCAGCATGATTTATAGAACTTTTCATAATTTAGTCTGCCTGTATTCCAGCCTTTTAGTCCCCCACTTCCAAAATATTTTATATTCTGGCAATAATGAACTGGTCAGAGTTTTCCCAGGACACACAGCTTCATGACTTCAGGTTTTAGCTCATGTTCTCCCTTTACCCTGTTTTCTCCCCACCCCTTAAATATACCTTTATTTTGTTTGTTTTGTTTTGTTTTGCTTTGTTTGAGACAGCGAGACAGGGTCTTGCTCAGGCTGGAATACAATGGCATGAACATAGCTCACTGCAACATCAAACTCCTGGACTCAAGTGACCCTCCTGCCTCAACCTCCCAAGTAGCTGGGACTATAGGCATAAACCACCACACCCAGCTATTTTTTTTTTCTGTGGAGAGAGGGTTACCTAGCTATGTTATGTTACAAAGCTTTGTTACCTAGGCTGATCTCAAACTTCTGGCCTCAGATGAATGCCAGGAAAAGGAAGTGGCTGAGAAATCGAAACTAGTGGGGAAAGGGAGGGCCCTCTGAGAACCATCCCAGCAACCTGACCATGGCTGGTCTTCCCTGGACACTATGAACCACACTATCTAAACCTTCTTCACTCCCATCAACACTGACCGTTCCCCCAACCATGAGATGCTGAAGGAGGAGCACCAGGTGGATGTGCTGAGGGTGACCCATAACCCTGCTTCCCTGTCTGTGCCCAACCACGTCGTCTGGTCCCTGTTCAACATCCTCTTCATGAACTCCTGCTGCCTGGGCTTCATAGTGTTTGCCTACTCTGTGAAGTCTAGGGACAGGAAGATGGTTGGCGACCTGATAGGGGCCCAGGCCTACGCCTCCACCACCAAGTGCCTGAACATCTGGGCCCTGATTTTGAGCATCATCATGACCATTCTGCTTATCATCATCCCAATACTGATCTCGCAAGTCTATTGACAGATCAAGAGGAATCATCCAGGCCAGGGGCTCTGCCCTTGACCTGTTTCCCATGTACTCCACCTTCCATTCCTTGCCCTGTCCCCGAGCGGAGTCCTGTATCAGCCCTTAATCCTCACACACTTTTCTACAATGGCGTTCAATAAAATGCACGTGTTCCCGGAAAACAAAAAAACTTCTGGCCTCAAGCGATCCTCCCACCTCGGTTTCCCACAGTGCTAGGATTACAGGTATAATTATAGGCATACAGGATTACAATCATATTATTGTGCCCAGCCAAATATGCCATCTTTTAGCCAAAGCTTTACCATTCTGTCTTCCCTCCCTCCCTCACCATGGATAATCATCTTCCATCTTCTGAGCTATTTGTACTTTGCAAACTTTACTTTTACTCTCATTTCCAATTTTTTTTTTTTGTTTCAATAGAGTATTACTCTGTCACTCAGGCTGGAGTGGAATGATGCGATCTTGGGTCACTGAAATCTGTGCCTCCTGGGTTCAAGTGATTCTCCTGCCTCAGCCTCCCGAGTAGCTGGAATAACAGGCATATACCACCACGCCCAGCTAATTTTTGTATTTTTAGTAGAGACAGGGTTTCACCATGTTGGCCAGGCTGGTCTCAAACTCCTGACCTCAAGTGATCTACCTGCCTCAGTCTCCCAAAGTGCTGGGATTACAGGTGTCAGCCACTGTACCCAGCCCCAAAATGTTTTTAATAGGAACATATTTCTATTGCTACGTATATCTCACTATGTAGCAATTTTTATTTACCTTGTTTTGTTTTGTTTTTGAGACAGAGTCTCACTCTCTTGCCAATGCTGGAGTGCAGTGGCTGAATCTCAGCTCACTGCAACCTCCGCCTCCCGAGTTCAAGTGATTCTCCTGCCTCAGCCTCCTGAGTGGCTGGAATTGTAGGCATGCGCCACCATGCCTGCCAAGCTAATTTTTGTATTTTTAGTAGAGAAGGGATTTCACCATGTTAGCCAGGCTGATCTCGAACTCCTGACCTTAGGTGATCCACCTGCCTCAGCCTCCCAAAGTCTGTAGGCTCCTTGGTCAGGCATGGTGGCTCATGCCTGTAATTCCACTACTTTGAGTGATCAAGGTAGGAGTATCAGTTGATTCCAGGCATTCAAGACCAACATGGGCAGCATAGCAAGACCCCGTACCTACAGAAAATAAAAAATTTGCAAGGCATGGTGCACATGCCTATAGTCCTAGATACTTGAGGGAAAGTAGGAGGTGGGAAGATCGCTTGAGCCCAGGCGATTGAGACTGCAGTGAGCTATATTTGTGCCACTGCACTACAGCCTGCTCTGCCAAAAAAAAAAAGGCCAGTTGCAGTGGCTCACGTCTATAATCCCAGCACTTTGAGAGGCTGAGGCAGGTGGATCACCTGAGTTTGGGAGTTTGAGACTAGCCTGGCCAATATGGTGAAATTCTGTCTCTACTAAAAATACAAAAAGTAGCCAGGCATGGTGGCAGACACCTGTAATCCCAGCTATTCAGGAGGCTGAAGCAGGAGAATCTCTTGAACCAGGGAGGCAGAGGTTGCAGTAAGTGAAGATCATGCCAGTGCACTCCAGCCTGGGCAACAGAGTGAGACTCTGTCTCAAAAAATAAAAAAAGGCTTCTTGAGGACAGGGACTTTGCCTTTCATCTCTGTATCTCCTATTTATGTACACAATAATACGGTAGGCTTCTGTTTGTGTACAGTACATCCTTTTTGGTCATTTTTATACCCATTTCCTTGATGATTCCATGCTTCTCAAAATCATCAATTATCTGTATCTGGGACTGTGAAGAGTAATAATGTTGTAAAACTAAACCAATTGGAAGATTATCATTACTTCCTAGCACTAATCTCTGACTTCCCCACTGAATGATCTCTCTCTTCTGAACTCCTAAAGCATTTACGGACTCAACCAGTTATTAGTTACTTGGAACACTCTACTTTTATAGTCTTTCCAGAACCTTTCATATTGCTTTGAAAATAGGAGGGCTGGGTGTGATGGCTCATGCCTGCAATCCCAGCACTTTGGGAGACCAAAGTGGGCAGATCACGACGTCAGCAGATCGAGACTATCCTGGCTAACACTGTTAAACCCCCGTCTCTACTGAAAATACAAAAATTAGCTGGGTGTGGCGGTGTGTGCCTGTAGTCCCAGCTACTTGGGAGGCTGAGGCAGAAAAATCGCTTGAACCCGGGGAAGCGGTTACGTTGAGCCAAGATTGCACTGCTACACTCCAGCCTGGGCAACAGAGCAAGACTAAATCTAAAAAAAAAAAAAAAAAAAAAAAAAAAAGAGAGAGAGAGATGTACTGAATAATAGAGAATGGGAGATGGGAGATGTACTGAATAATAAAGATGGAACTAAAAGGATCTCAAGAATTAAAATCTAGCAAGGATATTTAAGATGAGGAAGTTCTATCAAATTCCCCATGGATCAAGCCAAGTTTAAGTTAACACATGCAGTATCTTACATTAGATCATTAGAGAATGGGGATTTTAGTTTATTATAATTTTAATATGAGTCAACATTTTAATGTGGCTGTAAAAATCAATGTGGTGTGTGTTGATAGAACTGTAATGGGCAGAATAAAAGTGACAATACTTCTTCCTCTACTTTGCCCTGATCACATCATGCCCAGAACATTTTGTTCAGTTTTGAGTATTACATTTTAAAAGACACAGTGATGAACAAGTGTATATTTGAAGGAGGGCAGCTGGAATAGATTAAAACTGTAATTTGAAGGACTGCTAAAAGGGTTGGAGACATCTGGCCTAGATAGCAAAGACATGGAAGACATGATGGCCTGAAATATATGAAAGATATTCATGGAGGATCCTAGGCTAATTGCTTGAGCTCAGGAATTTGAGACTTCTGTATAGCCTCAGAGGATATAGCAAATAGAGGTGTAGAAAAGCAGAGGTGTATCTAATAATAATAATAGTTTAGAACAGTGGGGCTGTCTTGGGCAATATTAAGTTTCAATCACTGGAGGTGTTCAAAAACAGATTATTTGGTTATTCATTTGTTGAATAAATGATTACAGGATTCTCTGTATCCCTAGTGCATTATGTGGTAGGATAGGGTATTTATGAAAAGCACTTTGGGCTGGGTGTGGTGGTTCATGCCTATATCCTAGCACTTTGGGAGGCCGAGGTGGGCATATTGCCTGAGCTCAGGAGTTTGAGACCAGCCTGGGCAACACAGTGAAATCCCATCTCTACTAAAATACAAAAAAAATTAGCTGGGCATGGTGTCATGCGCCTATAGTCCTAGGTACTCAGAAGGCTGAGGCAGGAAAATTGCTTGAACCTGGGTGGTGGAGGTTGCAGTGAGCCAAGATCATGCCATTGCACTCCAGCCTGGTCGACAAAGTGAGACTTTGTCTCTAAAAAAAAAAAACAAAAAAAAAGAACTTTGTTTTTAAATCCTAGGGTTTCTCACCTTCCTCTTCTTTATTATATAGGATTTGATTACTCAACAATATTTAGTTAGCACCTGTCTGTGATGCACAGGAAACTGTGTTGGAACCTTTATGAAACTTCATAATATTGGCCAGGCACAATGGCTCACACCTGTAATCCCAATACTTTGGGAGGCCAACATAGTTGGATCATTTGAACCCAGGAGTTCAAGACCAGTCTGGGCAACATGGCCCACCAGACTAACAGTGGACCTCGCAGTGGAAACCCTACAAGCCAGAAGAGACTGGGGGCCAATACTCAACATTTTTTTTTTTTTCTTTTGAGATGGAGTCTTGCTCTGTCGCTGGGCTGGAGTGCAGTGGCACTATCTTAGCTCACTGCAACCTCCGTCTCCTGCGTTCAAGTGATTCCCTGCCTCAGCCTCCTGAGTAGCTAGGCTTATAGGTGCCCTCCACCATGCCCAGCCAGGATGGTCTCGATCTCCTGACCTCATGATCCACTCACCTTGGCCTCCCAAAGTGCTGACATTACAGGCATGAGCCACCACACCCAACCCTCAACATTTTTAAAGAAAAGAAATTCCAACTCATAATTTTACATTTGGCCAAACTAAGCTCCATAAGTGAAGGAGAAATAAGATCCTTTTCAGACAAGCAAATGCCCAGTGAATTTGTTACCACCGGACCTGCCTTATAAGAGCTCCTGAAGAAAGTACTAAATATAGAAAGGAAAAACCATTACCAGCCACTACAAAACACACTGAAGTACACAGACTAATGACACTATAAAGCAATCATATAAACAAGTCTGCAAAATAAATAGCTAACATCATGATGACAGGATCAAATCCACACATAACAATACTAACCTTAAATGTAAATGGGCTAAATGGCCCAATTAAAAGACACAGTATGGCAAACTTGCTAAAAACCAAGATCGATTGGTAGGCTGTCTTCAAGAGACCCATCTCACATGCAATGACACAGACAGGCTCAAAATAAAGGGATGAGGGAAAATCTGCCAAGCAAATGGAAAAAAAAACAAAAAAGCAGGGGTTGTAATCTTAATTTCTGACAACATAGACTTTACACCAACAAAGATCAAAAAAGACAAAGAAGGGCATTATATAATGGAAAAGGGTTCAATTCAATAAGAAGAGCTAACTATCCTAAATATATATGCACTCAACACAGGAGCACCCAGATTTGTAAGACAAGTTCTTAGAGACCTTCAAAGATACTTAGACTCCCACTTAATAACAGTGGGAGACTTTAATACCCCACTGACAATATTAGAGCATCAAGACAGAAAATTAACAAAGATATTTAGGACCTGAACTCAGCACTGGATCAAATGGACCTGGTAGATAACTACAGAACTCTTGACCACAAAACAATGGAATATACATTCTTCTCATCACCACATGGCACTTTAAAATCAATCACATAATCGGAAGTAAAATACTCCTCAGCAAATGGAAAAGAAGTGAAATCATAACAAACAGTCTGTTGGACCGCAGAATCAAGACTAAGAAATTCACTCTAAACCTTATAATTCAATCCAACAAGACAAATATATAAGTAAATAACAAAAGAAGAAAATATAAGTAAACAAATACAATTTAAACTTGGTAAGGGCTGGGCATGGTGGCCCATGCCTGTAATCCAAGCATTTTGGGAGGCCTGGGAAAGCTAATTGCTTGAGCTCAGGAATTTGAGACCAGCCTGGGAAACATTATGAAACCTCATCTCTACCAAAAATACAAAAATTAGCTGGGCAGGGTGGCACATACCTGTGGTTCCAGCTACTCAGGAGGCTAAGATGGGAGGCTCACTTGAGCTCAGGAAGTCAAGGTTGCAGTGAGCTGTGATCATGCCACTGCACGCCAGCATGGGTAACACAGCAAGACCCTGTCTGAACAAACAAACCAAACTTGGTAAGATCCCAGGTAACTTTCTGTCTTCAATTTTGCATGTCTCTCATGTACCTGGCTTCCTAATATACCTCAAAATTGGCATCTAGAAGAGCAAGCCAAGATTCCTGCATTTGTCCCAAAATAAAATGAATAAAACCTATTCTAGGTAGTTAGTGAATCACTAATAGACAAAAACATGCAAAGTCTTATTATTAAGCAGTTTCCAGACACTGTGGAAGTGCTTTCCACCAGGACAGTTCTTTAGGTCTTGGCCCACAGCTCTGGCTTCATCATCTCTGGCTCAAATAACAGATATAAACATTCAACATTGAATTTATTTTTTCTTAGAACTATGTGTTCTAAGAATTAACACATAGTTCAAAAATATCTAAATTTTCTAAGATAAAGATGATGCAAATTTATTTTATTTCATAATGTTTAATTCCATTTTTCCAAATAAATTATGTATTACTTCCTTTTCCTATCCCCTACATAAACACAATCTATTGCTTGTGGCCTTTGCCAGATACCCACTGTGATAGAGTAGGAAGAACTTCCAGAATTTGCTACGCACTGTGAAGAATGGAAGATGTCTAAGACATGGTTTCAACAAACAAGAATCTTGAGAGTGTCAATGAAGAAATTCAAACTCTGGCCAGGCGCGGTGGCTCACACCTGTAATCCCAGCACTTTGGGAACCTGAGGTGGGCAGATAATGAGGTCAGGAGTTCGAGACCAGTCTGGCTAACATAGTGAAAACCTGTCTGTACTAAAAATAGAAAAAATTAGCCAAGTGTGGTGGTGTGCATCTGTAATCCCAGCTACTTGGGAGGCTGAGGCAGGAGAATCACATGAACACAGGAGGCAGAGGTTGCAGTGAGCCAAGATTGCGCCATTGCACTCCAGCCTGGGCGACAGTAAGAGACTCCATCTTAAAACAATAACAAAAAAAGAAAACAGAAAAAAGAAAATCAAACTCTGGCTTGTGACACAGACCTCAGGAGATCCTGAGAACATGTGCCCAAGGTTCAGGGTGCAGCTTGGTTTTTTACATTTTAGGAAGACATGAGACATTAGTCAAATACATTTAAGATATACATTGGCTGGGTCCAGAAAGGCAGGACAACTTGAAGCAGGAGATTCCAAGTTATAGGTAGATTAAAAATTTCTCTAATTGGCAATTGGCTGAGTTATTAATAGAAATGTCTGAGTTGTGATAGACGTTGTGGAGACTAAAGTTTTAGCATGCAGATGATGCCTCTAGGGAGCCGGCTACAGAGAAAATAGGCTGTAAACGTTTCTTATTAGACTTAAGGTCTGTGTTGATGTCAATACTGAAGAGGTGTAATCAGGCATGTCCGGCCGGGGGCGGTGGCTCATGCCTGTAATCCCAGCACTTTGGGAGACTGAGGTGGGCAGATCACAAGGTCAGGAGTTTAAGACCAGCCTGACGAACATGGTGAAACACTGTCTCTACTAAAAATACAAAAAATTAGCCAGGCGTGGTAGCGCACACCTGTAATCCAAGCCACTCAGGAGGCTGAGGCAGGAGGATTGCTTGAACACAGGAGGCGGAGATTGCAGTGAGCTGAGATCACACCACTGCACTCCAGCCTGGGCAACAGAGTGAGACTCTATCTCAAAAAAAAAGAAAAAAAAAAAAAAAGACATGTCCAACACCCAACTCCCTTAATGCCCTGAACCCGTCTTTCAGATTAAAGTTTAGAGTGCCCTGGCCAAAGGGGAAGTCCATTCAGATGTTTGGGGGCCTTGGAATTTTATATTTGGTTTACAAGAGCTAGCAAAGTATGAAAAGAGAAATCAATGTCCATGAAAGGAGGTAGAGAGGCACCACGTGGTGTACATACAATCACTTAGAGAACTTGATAAAATTTGATTATGGATCCCATTGAAACAGGAAAAGTTACCTTGTTCCCCTCACAGGGCATGTGATGGGGGTGTGGCTTGCTTCTTCAGTGCCCCGCTGCTCAAACCTCTCAGGGAGCATACAGATAGGTAGTCTGTGGGGCTCCAACCCCACAGCAGCCTCTAGGGGTGAATGTTTACAGCTCCTGAAGCCTCTGTGGGCATGTGTTACAAGGTGCTCTTTTAGTTCTGCTGTCTGCAGCTTGTGTTAACCAGCTCACTTAGACCCTCTTCCTTGTCAGAGGGCTTTCTGTATCCTGGGATCTTGTCTTCATATACTGGAAGAATGGATCATACCTGGGGTTGGAGAAACAGTGCAACATTTTTGTTAAGCGTGTCTGATCAAAGAGACAGCCCAAACAGACTTTGTGTAAGCAACAAGGCTGTTTATTCACTAGGGTGCGAGTGGGCCGAGTCCGAAAAGGGAGTCAGCGTGGAGGTGTGGGGCAAAGCAGGTTTTATAGGCCAGGGCAGCAAGTAGAAAGTTACAGCTGGTCATTGTTACAGTTGGGGGTTGTTAACTCAGAATATTGATCAATCGGCTAAAGCAGGAACTTGTTTTTCTTCTTAGTGGTTTTCCTGTTGCTTCAGACCCTCTGGCACCAGGAAGCCGTCGGTATGTGTCAGATACAGAGTTCATAATGGCTTGGCAGCAAGCTTGGCAATAGTGCTGCCATATTTAAGGAACCTAACATCCCTGTATTTTTAATAAGAGGAGGAGGGAATTGGGTGATATTTCTCAGGGCTTCTTCGAGCAGGATTTGGGGCGGCGTGGGTACCTAATTGGGAGAGAGATTTTGGAGCAAGGAGTGCTATTGGGGTGTTGTCAGGAGTAGTATTTGTTGCATCGACTGATTGGTGATGGCTTGAACGTGGTTTTGTAGGAACTGAGAGGCTAGTCAGAAGAAGCAAGGTCTAAATAACAGGAGAATGATAGAAACAAGGGGTCAGCCAGCAGGAGGAGCCATGGTGCCTAGCTCCGAAAATTAGTCCAGAAGTCTGAAAGGCATTGCCTCATTTTAGAGGCATTTTCAGTTAACCATCGGGCGGCATCTCGTACCAGGCCAGACTGGTTGGTGTAAAAACAGCACTCTTCTCCTAAAAAGGTACATAGCCCGCCTTTTTTGGTGGCGAGGAGATCTAAACCTTGGTGGTTTTGAAGGGTAACTGCTGCTAAAGAGTCTATTTGAGATTGGAGTGAGGATGGATTTTGCTATGTCTTCCAGATTGAGAGATCCTTAGAAAGACATAACAGTAGGAGGCCGGGCGCGGTGGCTCAAGCCTGTAATCCCAGCACTTTGGGAGGCTGAGGCGGGTGGATCACGAGGTCAAGAGATCGAGACCATCCTGGTCAACATGGTGAAACCCCGTCTCTACTAAAAATACAAAAAATCAGCTGGGCATGGTGGCGCGTGCCTGTAATCCCAGCTACTCAGGAGGCTGAGGCAGGAGAATTGCCTGAACCCAGGAGGCGGAGGTTGCGGTGAGCCGAGATCGCGCCATTGCACTCCAGCCTGGGTA
>NW_022436962.1:22620060-22681805 GCF_009761245.1 Sapajus apella | reverse complement strand
AAAAAAAAAAAAAAAAAAAAAAAAAAAACAGTAGGGCAGGTATGTGGCCAACCCTGCTATTCCTGTTCCGGTAGCAGTGGCAATTCCTAGTCCTATTAGCAGAGGTGTTAGTTGCACAGTTCCACACTGATGGACATGAGCCTTGATGGGGACTGGTAAACTCTAATTCCCAGGGGTAATGTCTACTTTGGGGCTTAGAAAGACTTAGGGTGCAGGTACCAGTCCAGTTAGTAGGGAGGCAGAGATAGGTGGAGGTCCCACACATGATGAATATTCCTTGGCTGGGTAAGCAGAACTGGTTGTGTATATTGAAGAGGTGTGTGAGTTTATTTTCTTTTTTCTTTTTTTTTTTTTTTTTTGAGACGGAGTTTCGCTCTTGTTGCCCAGGCTGGAGTGCAATGGCGCGATCTCGGCTCATCGCAACCTCCGCCTCCTGGGTTCAGGCAATTCTCCTGCCTCAGCCTCCTGAGTAGCTGGGATTACAGGCACGCGCCACCATGCCCAGCTAATTTTTTCTATTTTTAGTAGAGACGGGGTTTCACCGTGTTGACCAGGATGGTCTCGATCTCTTGACCTCGTGATCCACCCGCCTCGGCCTCCCAAAGTGCTGGGATTACAGGCTTGAGCCACCGCGCCCGGCTGTGAGTTTATTTTCATGTTCCCATATGCCTGAGGTACCTGCTAAGGTGGCCCCAGTGAGTGGCTGGAAAGTAGTTGTTGGGGTGAAGTGAATGGCTCCTTTTGTTTTGTTTTCCCACTGGAGGAGGTACCGTTTTGTATCTATTAGGAGCCTTTCAGCAGAGTGATTAAAAGTGGGTATAAGAAGGCACTCACTAGTTGTGGGAGCTATATTGCAATCAGTCCAGGGGTGAAAAGGCATGCAAGGGGTGTATCTGCCAACACAAAACCCTGATTGTTTGTTAAGCAGAGAGGTGGTGTTGACTTTTGGGGGTCCTGTAAAGTGGACAGGCTAACGAAATGAAGCTGTTCGGGTGACCTGAAAGTTCTGATAGTCAGTGGGGTTTTGGAGTTGCAAGGTAAAGTTGCACTGATGAAGCAGTAGGTGCCCTAGAGGTAGGCCGGAGGACAGATTGAGCTGGAAGCATAATGGGGCCCGAAAAGTTAAAACAGTGTTTGTGGTTACAGGGCCGTGCATGGGTTTGTCATTACTTATGAATGGAGTAAGGCTGGAAACGTAGGACTGTAGAAGCTGTACTGCACGTCCTGTCCAAGTACTTTTGGTCATGACAGTGATGCGGAAATTGTCCACTGACTGCATATTTAAGAGTTGGAAGGGGCTTTTTCCTTCATAGCGAGGGTAATAGATTAATTTGGTAAGAACCCAGTCCTTTGTGGGGACGGGTGTGGCAGTATAAGTGGCGGCTGATAGAGAGACGCAAAGCTGGCAATCCTTTGCTAGGTCTGGGTTGGATTGGTTCAACAGAGAATGTGTTAAGGGTCTTGTATAGGTAGCTGGGTACAACAGGAAGCGGAGGTGCAGTTGCGTGGGGTAGCCAAGAGAGTAGGAGGGATAGACAGGCAAAGAGTTAGTAGAAAGGTAAACAGTTGTGCTTCATTGGGGGAGAAGTTACACAGGGTGCCTTGGAAAAAAAGGTCATCTATCCACTGTAAAAGAGAGTCATGGGTAGCAGCCTGGGGGTGGAACCAGGAAAAGTCCTGGCAAACAGTGGAGGAAGAGGGGAAAGCAGCAAGGTAGACAGGAGCAGGACATTCAGGTCTCTTCGGGAATTTGGATAAGTTTTAGAGAGATTGGGGAGGGCACCTGCGACTTCCAAGAGGAGGTGGAAGAGTCAGGCTGATTGTCTGATGGACACAGCTTTACCCTGGAGCAGGGAACCCACTGTGGGGGGTCTTGCAAGTAGACAGCAGTTGGGGTGCTGTAAACGACCAGGAAGGGTCCTGTCCACCGTGGTTGTAGAGACCGAGGGGTCAGGCTCTTTATCAGAACTGACTGTCCAGTTAGGGTGTCCTTGTAAGGCTGGGTATCTAGAGTGGGTAAGAGAAGATTGGCAGCCTTGAGGATTTCTTGTCTAGCCTGTTGGAGGACTGGAAGATAGTCCCCAAGAGGACTGGTGTCTGGGATATGGTTGGGCCCAAGCAGAAAGGTGCAACCATATAGGAGTTCAAATGGGCTGTACTTAATGGGTACTCAGAGCGTGGCTCGAATCTGGAGGAATGCAAGGGGTTTGAAGGACGGTCCAGTCCTTTTTGAGCTGGAGGGTAAGTTTGGTAAGATGTGTTTTTAAGAGGCAGTTGGTTCTTTCTACCTCTTCTGAGGACTGAGGGTAGTATGGAGCATGGAGATTCCACTGGATGCCGAGGGCCTGGGAAACTGCCTGGATGACCTGGCTAATGAAGGCTGGTTCGTTATCAGACTGTATGGAAGTAGGGTGGCTGAATTGGGGGATTATGTCTGTTAGAAGGAAAGAAGTGAATGCAGTGACTTTTTCAGACCTGGTGAGAAAGGCCTCAACCCACCTAGTGACAGTATCAACCCAGACTAGGAGGTATTTGAACTTTTGACACGGGACATATGAGTAAAGTCTATTTGCCAAGCTTGTGCAGGAGTAAACCCTGGGGTCTGATGCACAGGAAAAGGAGGGGGGTGCGGGTCTGAGAAAGTCCTGGGAAGTAGTAGAGTGGCAGATAGAACATTGAGCTGTGATTGTATTGTTTTTGTTTTTGAGATGGAGTCTTGCTCTGTCACCCAGGCTGGAGTACAATGGGATTATAGGCGCACGCCACTGTACCCAGCTAACTTTTGTATTTTTAGTAGAGACGGGGTTTCACAATGTTGGTCAGGCTGGTCTTGAACTCCTGACCTGGTGATCTGCCCACCTTGGCCTCCCAAAGTAATGGAATTACTGGCATCAGCCATCTCGCCCAGCTGAGATGTGATTATTTTGAGGACAGAATTCCATGGAAAAGAAATAAGGAGTTCTAAAAGATGGGCTAGGGGCTTGTAACCTACATGGAAGCAATCATGAAAGGATGAGAGGATAGAGCGGGCTTGTTTTCCATGGTCTCAGAATCATTTGCCTTGGGTAGGAAGTGACTGGTAGAGTGAGGTTTCAGAGGAAGAGTAGATAGGAGTGATAGATGAGAAGGAGAAATATTGGCTTCATGGGGCACACACTGGAGTGTCTGCTGCTTCTTTGGTTGTTTTGTTGGCATAGGCGTTTCCTTGGGCAATGGGGTCCAAACCTGCTCCCTTTCTTCAGGAGTGAGAGAAGTGAGGATGACATTTAAGTCACTCCTGGTGAGATTATAAGACTGGGTTAAGTATTGAAACTCTTGTATACATTTGGTAGGGTCTGACGGGAAAGAGCCTAGGTGATGACTGATTTGGGAAATGTCAGAGAGAAAGGGATGTACACCGGGACTATTCCTTCAGCCCTGGCCACTTCTCGAAGGGGAAATTGTTGGACAGGGCTGGGGGAATTAGCTGTGGGACCAAATTGTAAGCTGGACGGGTATGAGCTAGGATGGTAATAGGAGGGGCATAAAGATGCAGGTTGTGGACAGAAGAGGAGTTAGACTCTGAGGGAGGATTAGGACTTGGTTCGGAGGATCAGAAGGATTGATGGACAAATGAGGATTCAGTGTCAGTGGCGGGGGTGGGGTGAGGGGGCAGGTGTTAAGGAGTGGAAGGAGGTGAGAGGAGGAGAGTCACACTGGGAACAGAGATTAGGCAGGGACTGAAGTATAAAAAAATGCCTGGAAGTATGGCATTTCAGACCATTTGCCCATTCTATGACAAAAACTAAGTCCTGAAAAATAGAAAAATCAAAAGTGCCATCTTCTGGCCACTGAGAACCACTGTCTAATTTACGTTGGGGCCAGGCCGTATTACAGAAAAAAATGAGACATTTAGGCTTCAGATCGGGTGAAAGTTGAAGAAGTTTTAGATTCTTGAGGACACAGGCCAGGGGAGAAGAGGGAGGGATGGAGGGCGGAAGGTTGCCCATGATAAAGTAGAGGCGTTAAAGGAGAAGATAGGGCGGAGGAGGAGAGCAACCACTAGGATCCTCAGCGGGCGTCCCTAACTGGGGTCCTGGGCTGTACCGCTGGTGAATGGCCAAGGCGGGCGTTCTGGCTGTTGACCAGACACCCAAGGGAAGACTGTCTTTCCGAGGAGAGTCCGTGACCAAAGTTATATTTCTCGATGCGCGAATAGGAGGTATCCTCTTTGTCTCTAATTAGGAAGAGGAGGCAGGCTCGGTGGCTCACGCCTGTAATCCCAGCACTTTGGGAGGTCTAGGCGGACGGATCACGAGGTCAGGAGTTCGAGAACAGCCTGGCCAATATGGTGAAACTCTGTCTCCACTAACAATACAAAAATCAGCAGGGCGTAGTGGTGCGGCCGGTAGTTCCAGGTACTCAGGAGGCTGAGGCAGGAGAATCGTTTGAACCCGGGAGGCGGAGGTTTCAGTGAGCCGAGGTCGCGCCACTGCACTCCAGCCTGGGTGAGAGAGAGAGTCTGTCTAACAGAGTCAGAGAGAGAGAGAGAGAGAGAAAGAGAAAGAGAATGAGAATGAAAAGGTTTGAAGAGAAATGGAAACTGCTTACCCGAAGACAAAGGCGGGGGTTCTACGGGCCGGTCAGAAGCGATGGGAGGGCTTTTCAAGGAGGGAGAGCCAGGATAGGGGACAGATCTGCCGAAGGAGTTCTCCTATCCCGGTTTGGGCACCAAAATGTTAAGCGCGCATCGGATTGCAGAGACAACACAAACAGGCTTTGTGTGAGCAACCTTCGGGCTAGGAAACAAAAATGCCCGCCCTCACCTAAGTCCGTGGGGGTGGTGCCCTAGCCAGGGACCACGCCCTCCTCTACCCAGCACTTGCCTCCGCCACTTTTGTATCATTTAAAAGGACCATGGTGTTCCCTTCCTAGTACTTCTGTATCACCATCCCTAGAGATTCTGATAGAAAGAGCACAGGGGAAGAAAGGTCTTGTTTTGTTGCAGTTCCTGCCCGCTCTGGAGGCTGGCTGCACTCTACATGAATGTACCCATCTTTGGTGGTGGGTTACGGGGTGCAGAAGCAGGGGCAGGGGCAGAAAACTCCTCTATAGTTGCTTTAAACACTCAGGTCTCGTGGGAGATGTAATCTAAAGGGCCTTCCATAATGAAAACAAAGATGTCTCGAGGACGTTAAGAAAAAGTGTAGGCGAGGACGAGGTTGAGACGGTTCTTGGAATCACCCCTGCCACCCCAAACTTAACACCTGCCCTTGAAGTGTGCGTGCAGCTCACACACGCGAATTAGTGTGTAATACACCTTGGCGGGTCCCTGGAGCTCATGCACGCACGTGCGTCACAAAGGATTTGAAAGGGACAATTAGATGACACTCTGAAACACCTGAGGCCTCCATGATTGGGGGTACTGTGGTAGGTTTTTTGGTTTTGTTTTTGAGATCAGGTCTTTTCCTGCGTTGGCCAGGCTGGAGGGTAGTGGCTACTCACAGGCGAGTCCACTACAGCCCCATCCTCCTGGGCTGGAGATCCCGCCTTAGCCTTCTGAGCAGCTGAGGCTACAGAAGCGCGCCACCGCGCCCAGCTGCAGTGACTTTTAAAGAGCCTTCTGTATTTCCTTTAACCATTATTTTCAAATATGCAAATAACTCCTGAAAATACGTTCTTCTTTTGAAAAATAAAAGAGGAAGGGGAAAATGTAAAACAGAAAGGAAAACCAGAAAAACGTCTCCCATTCCCAGGGTAACCACGGCTATCGTGTGTTTGCTTCCAGGACTTTTCTTTTGTATGTTTACATACAGACAGTGCATGCTTTCTCGCGCTTCACATAAACGCCCATCCCACCTTAAAGATGGTTTTACAACCTGCTGACTTTACGGAGTGTCGTAAAGTCCCGTCCACTTCAGCGTGTGTCCCACCGCAGCACAGAAGGCCAAGTGGGCTGTTCTAACCCTGGCGGCCAAGGCGGGGGTGGCAGGTCCTGAAGCCTGCGGGCGGGGACGACGACGGCGCCGGACGATGATGCCCCGCGGCGTACGCGGTGACGCAGAAGTTGCGGCGCAGGGGCGGAGCGAAGGCTGCGGCTGCGTCGGGAGCGCGCACACGTTGCATCTTCTTGCTTTCGCCGGGTCCTGCGTGGTTTTGGCATCAGCCAGGCGGACTGATAGGTCGACCTGCGGATTAGTGGAGATGGCGACGCTCTGTCTGACCGTGAATTCAGGAGACCCTCCCCTGGGTAAGGGGCCGAGGCCAATAACCCGTGTGGGTTGCATCAGCCAGGGAGGGTGCGGGGCGAGGAAGGTCGCGCTGCGCCCCGGCTTTGCGCAGTGGTGGTCACCATCTGGGAGGTTGGGCCTGCCCTTCGCCCCAGTATTGTCCTTGGAGGAGGCTCCGCGCCCCACGTCCCCTGGTCCCCGGCAGGTGCATCTGCTTCTGAAGATGGTTTTCCTGGGCGTGGAGGGAGGCACGGTGTGAGCCTGGGCTAGGCAACACGAGACTGCGCTTAGGACCTTCTCAGAGGGATGAACTCCCAGTCAACTCATCTCTCTGTTTTTTCCCCGGAGACCGAGAGCTGCTCTTGGAAACATTTTAAAACTTAAAATCCAATTATCTTCGCTTCTCTTTTAGCATTTTTCCCTCTGATTCTCCTTGTCTTGCCTCCTTTCTCGCCCTCTCCTCTCGGGAGAAATTCTCAGTTCACTTGAGTCAATTTTTCCTTAGGTTTTATCGAGTTGAGAAGAAACAAGCCAGACAAACGTGTTAGCATTTATGATTTCAACTGAGGCTGCATTTATTTTTAATTAAAGGTTGTAGGGTAACTGGGGAAAACACCCAGGTATACTGCAGACTGATGCGGTTGCTTTTACTACACCCTGTGGCTGTGTAGTAAATTTCAGAGTAAACATTGGACCTGTCACCTTCCTGAAACATCTTAAGTTCGGTTTGAAATTATTTTTTTTTGACATGACCAAGGTTATTATTGGTATTGTTTAGAATTTCTTCTTTTTCATTACTTTGGGAAATTACACAGACGAATTTAAGTAGTTTAATGGTTTTTTTTTTCTTTTGAGAGTCATGGTCTTGCCCTGTCGTCCAGGCTGGAGTGCAGTGGCGCAATTAAGGCTCACTGCAGCCTCGAACTTCCGGGCTCCGGTGATTCCCCCCACCTCAGCATCCCAAAGAGCTGGGACTACAGGTGCTTGCCACCATGCCTGGCTAATTTTTGTGTGTGTGTATTTTTTGGAAAGATGGCGTTTCACTATGTTGCCCAGGCTGGTCTCAAACTCCTGGGCTCAAGCCAACCTGCCTTGGCCGCCCAAAGTACTAGGATTACAGGCGTGAGCCATGGTACCCGGCCTGACCTTTTTTTTTTTTTTTTTTTTTTCCCCCCCCCCCCGGAGACGGAGTCTTTCAGACTGGAGTGCCATGGTGCGATCTTGGCTCACTGCAACCTCCGCCTTCCGCGTTTAAATGAGTCTCCTGCCTCAGCCTTCTGAGTAGCTAGGATTACAGGCGCCCTCCACCACGCCCAGGTTTTTTGTATTTTTAGTAGAGACGGGTTTTACCGTATTGGCCAGGCTGGTCTTGAACCCCTGACCTTGTGATCCTCCTGCTTCGTCCTCCCAAAGTGTTGGGATTACAGACATGAGCCACCACCGATAGCCCCTCGCCTAATATTTGTTAATGCGTATTTATGATAATAGACACACAGTACTTTCTAATGTTCAAGAAGCCCATACCTTTATATATAATTGGCCACGTGGGGCTGATGAAATTATTCATTATGTTCTCAACTTTGGTGATGTTTTAAGGCTGTTGAACAAAAATATAACTTAATAGCCATTTTAAATATTTAAAAGATGGTGTTTTGGTATATTGGTTCCAGTAATTATGGATTAACTGCACAACAAATCAATAAACTCTAAACGAAATGGGTTTGATTGTTGGGCTGGAAAGGCACTAGAGTGCCCTCATGCTTGAAAGCAAAGACATTTGGTTCCTGCAGACCCCATTCCAATCCCAGCTGCCACTTATTATTAGTTGTGAAACCTTGACAGGTTTCTTTACCTTCTCCCACAGTTTCCTTAAGAAAGGGAGAATAATGTCTTCCACATAGGATTGGTTGCCAGAGTTAGATGAGACTGTAGTTAAAGTTCCTGTTTTTTTTTTTTTTTTTTGAGACTGAGCTCATTGCAACCTCTGCCTCCCAGGATCAAGCGATTCTTGTTCTCAGCCACCTGAAGCAGCTGAGCTTACAAGTGCGTACCACCGCACCGCCTAATTTTTGTATTTTTTAGTAGAGACAGCGTTTCGCCATGTTGGCTAGGCTGGCCTCAAACTCCTGACCTCAAACAGTCTCCCCGCCTTGGCCTCCCAAAGTGCCAGGACTACAGGTGTGAGCCACCATGCCCAGCCTCCTGATACATCTTTTGTTGCTTAGAAAATCAACCTAAAGGCGACCTGTTTCTGTAGTGTGTTATAGAACTCAGAATTCTGCCAGTATTCTATGAAACTCTTAGGTTTGTCGTTTTGAATTGTATGCCAATTATCAAACATATTATTTTTCTAATTGCTCCTTCCCCTTCTTTTTAATTTTTGATTTAGTTATTCCCAGTTGTTCAATCACATTTTGTCTTTAAATAATACAATTAGATGAAACATTTTTTTAAAATAGGTTGCATTGCTAGAATTTTGCTATTTTATATGCATTCATCATGTTATGAATTTAATGTTAATTTCAAACTTACAACAAAGATGCGAGACTAGAACAAAGACCTTTCCCCCCACCACCCAAGAGCATACTGTAGATATGAGGTTTCAGTACCCCAGCAGAATTCCAGTGTACATCCTCAACAAACTTGGAAACTCCACATGATCTCACACAAGCCCCCAAATCAGGAAATGCACATGGATAGAGTGCTTCCATCTAATGCACAGACCCCATCCTTATTCTACCACTAATTGTTCCACAATACCCTCCGTAGTGTTTGGATCAAAATCCTAGATTATGCTTTGTTTGCATCTAGATGTCACCTCTCTCCAGTTTCTTTCAGTCTGAACTTTTTACTAGTCTTACCTTGGCTTTCATAGCTTTGACCTTTCTGAAGATTACAGGCCACTTAACCTGAAGAATATCCCTTAAGTTGTCTGATATTTCCTGGTGTGTCTTTGGCAGGAATAGCATAGTTGTTCCTTGTTCTTCATTGTAGCCCATCAATGGGTACATTAATTTTCCCATTACTGATGATTCTAACCTTGATTTTAGTGGGGAGATGCTTTGGAATTATGTAAGCTTTCCACTTTGCATCAGACCTTCAGCTACTAGTTTCAGTATCCATTGATGCTTCCTGACTAACTTGATTTTTATGATGCTTGCCAAATAGTGACTTTCCAATTCTACCATTCCTTCTATATGTATTAGTTGGCATATTTTTGTAAGAAGAGCTTTCTCTTTCTGCCATTAAAAAAAAGTTGGCAGAGCACGGTGGCTCACACCTGTAATCCCAGCACTTTGGGAGGCCAAGGTGGGCAGATCACAAGGTAAGGAGTTTCAGACCAGCCTGACCAACATGGTGAAACCCCATCTCTACTAACAATACAAAAATTAGGACTTTAATCCCAGCTACTTGGGAGACTGAGGCAGGAGAATCAGAGAATTCGCTTGAACCCAGGAGGTGGAGGTTGCAGTGAGCCAAGGTCACACCACTGCACTCCAGCCTGGGTGACAGAGTGAGACTCTGTCTGAAGAAAAAAAGTCAAAGCAAAAATACTCAAGAAGTTACAATCTGTATTATTTTCATTTTCTATTTAAATTATTTTTTATGTATACAGTGTAATCTACACTGCAGTCGTCATATTGAATATTTCCATTACTTCAGAAAATTCTCTCATGCTCCTTTGCAGTCATTCCTTTCCATATCCCTGGCACCTGGTAGCTACTCTTCTTTTTGTCACTCTTGTTTTGCTTTTTCTATAATTTCATATACATGGAATCATATGTATTCTTATATTCTCATATGTGCCTTGGATAATACTTATGAAATTCATATATCTTTTTGTCTATAACGGTAGTTCACTTTTTTTTTTTTTTTTTTTTTGGAGACGGAGTTTCGCTTTTGTTACCCAGGCTGGAGTGCAATGGCGCGATCTCGGCTCACCGCAACCTCCGCCTCCTGGGTTCAGGCAATTCTCCTGCCTCAGCCTCCTGAGTAGCTGGGACTACAGACACGCGCCACCATGCCCAGCTAATTTTTTGTAGTTTTAGTAGAGACGGGGTTTCACCATGTTGACCAGGATGGTCTCGATCTCTTGACCTCGTGATCCACCCGCCTCGGCCTCCCAAAGTGCTGGGATTACAGACTTGAGCCACCGCGCCCGGCCCTATTAGTTCACTTTTTTATTTGCTGGATGTGATTTCATTGTATGGGTATGCTAAAATTGATCTCATTTATTTTGATGGTCAGTACGCTGATTGGCCAGTGGGAGCCCCTCCAACCTTGACTCTGCCCTTTTTTTTTTTTCACTTTTTTGTTTTTTGATATGGAGTCTTGCTCTGTTGCCCAGACTGGAGTGCAGTGGTGCGATCTTTGACTCACTGCAACCTCCGCCTCCTGGGTTCAAGCGATTCCCCTGCCTCAGCCTCCCGAGTAGTTGGGATTACAGGCATGTGCCACCAAGCCCGGCTCATTTTGTGTTTTTAGTAGAGACGGGATTTCTCCATGTTGGTCAGGCTGGTCTCAAACACCCAACCTCAGGTGATCTGCCCACCTGGGCCTCCCAAAGTGCTGGGATTACAGGCATGAGCCACCTTGCCTGGCCAGCACTATGCTAATTTCTTTTTGTCTCCAAAGGGAGGAACAGATTAATTTCAGTGTCTCTAGTTGAGCAAACTCAAAACCAGTTGGCTATGCTAGTGAATGGATTCTGGATTCTGATTTGTTGCTGTTCTGAGACAAAAGACTATACTTCCTGTTTGCGGACTACTGAGAGAAAAGTTCACGCCTTACAGAATTTAATATTGGTTTGTTGACTCATCCTGATTGCTTTATGATTCAAGTTATAAATACTGCATTGTTTTTAAAGAGTAAATCTTTTCATATTATTTATAGGAGCTTTGCTGGCAGTAGAACATGTGAAAGACGATGTCAGCATTTCTGTTGAAGAAGGGAAAGAGAATATTCTTCGTGTTTCTGAGTAAGTGTTTTCATCAGTACTTTATTTTCAGTACTGATTGACTTTGTTGGGAACCAGCCCAACCCATGTCACTGGTGTCCTGGCAGTGACGAGGGAGTGAGAAAAGAAATAAAGACAAAGACACAAGAATAGAATTTTACGTCATGGGTCCAGGGGGCCAGCGCACTTGCCGGTGATCCGCGTTGACGCTGAGCTCTGGGCTCCAAGGTGCTTTTATTAGGTGGATTATTTTGTTAATCTTGCAGGCTGTGGGGAGGAGGGTTGAGGAGGAAGATAGCTGGAGGAAGAGCACATGTCTGCAGCATTCAATAGCAAGCGTGGTTCTCCTAAGAAAGCTAACTAAGGGTACCAAGATTTTACTACCCATTGTCTATCCAGGTGTTTTGGCAAGAGAGGTGCAGCAGATAAGGCACCATGAGGTCTGAACATACACAGTGCATCAAGGGGCTTTTATCTCCCAAGCATTTTGGACACAGAACAATCGGAATTGTTCTGAGAACATAGGCAGAGCCTGTTGGGATTGGTGATCTCTGTCCTGTAAGGTCTTTTGGCCTTACCAGCTCCCATCTGCAAACACCCTCCCCGAGTCTTGTGAGCAGAGGTTGCACTACTTGCCCGAGTCTTTTGCATAAGCTCCCTTTACTAGATCCTCACACAGACTATGTTGGGAAGAGTTGTGGGACCAAAGCAATTTTTTCTGCTCTGCAACCACACTGCAGTGTTCCAAAGTTATAGGGTGCTCTCAGATGGTCTTTTTTTAAAGATGGGATTTCACCATGATGGCCAGGCTGGTCTTGAACTCCTGACCTCAGGTGATCCACAGTGCTAGCATTACAGACGTGAGCCACCGCGCCCAGCTCAGATGGTTTTTACCATAGGTCTCCTGTTACTGCTTGATCTCTGCTTTTATTTTACTGCACCATAGTTTGGATATGATCCGTGGCACAAATCTCAGTGTGTAAAAAGCAGAGCAAACTTGTAATCGTTTAACTAGAAGTAACACAGGTCTGCCCCTGGCCATCTCTTCCCACAGACTTTATTTATTTAATTAATTTATTTTTTAGACCGGGTCTCCCTCCGATCCCTAGGCTGGCATGATCATAGCCCACTGTACCTAGAACTCCTGGACTTTTGAGCTGATTCTTTTGGTACTGACCTCTGTCCTTTATATTCTAGTATTGTTTCTCCTTATTTTTCCAGTTTTAGGCACTATCTTTCCACTAAGAAAGATAGAGCTGGGACAGGCACGGTGGCTCATGCCTGTAATCCTAGCACTTTGGGAGGTCGAGGTGGGTGGATTTCTTGAGCTCAGCAGTTTGAGACCAGCCTGGGCAACACAGTAAAATCCTGTCTCTACAAAAAAATACAAAAATTAGCTGGATGTGGTGGCTTGTGGCTGTACCCCCAGCTACTTGGGAGACTGAGGTGGGAAGATCGCCTGAGCCCAGGAGATGGAGGTTGCAGTGAGCCAAGATCGCACCACTGCATTCCAGCATGGGCGATAGAGGGAGATCCTGTTTCAAAAAAAATAAACAAATAAAAATAAAGCTGAAACACTTTCCCCTGTTGCCACTATATACACAGTCACCCCATACTCATAAACTTCTGCTCTTTATCTCCCCCTCTCTCCCAGTGTAATTGTACCATAATTCTTGTTTGAGCTCTGTGTGTTTACATTATAATGACCGAATAAGTTTTATTTGCTGCTGAGCCACATTGTATAGTTGCTTTTCATGTCAAACTGTTATTTTCCATGGAATAATTGCTGTTTGTTTGCTTTGTAATTTTCTTCTGAAAGTTTTCTGATTTCTGAACTTTTTTTTTTTTTTTTTGAGACAGTCTTGCTCTGTCCTCAGGCGGGAGTGCAGTGGCATAATCTCGGCTCGCTGCAAATTTTGCCTCCTGAGTTCAAGTAGCTGGGACTACAAGGTGCGCACCACCATGCCTAGCTAATTTTTTTTTAGTAGAGATGGGGTTTTACCACGTTGGCCAGGATGGTCTCAATCTCTTGTCCTTGTGATCCATCCGCCTTGGCCTCCCAGAATACTGGGATTACAGGCATGAGCCACCGCATCCGGCCTTTCTGAACTTTTCTACATGACTTCAGGAAGTTTGGAAGACTGTTCCCTTAGGAGTCCGTATTCTCAAGTTTTATAACAATATGCTTTAGTTTGGGTCTATTTTTTATCTGTTCTGCCGGGCATTTGGTTCCCTCTTTTGTTGTAGAAACTTGGAAATCCTGGTTTGGGTAATTGAAAAAATTTTTTCTTTAATTTGAAGTGTTTTTCTCTCCGTTTTCTGTTTTTTTTTTTTCTTTTTTTCTTTTTTCTATGATAGTGTCTCACTGTGTCACCAGGCTGGAGTGCAGTGGTGCGATCTCGGCTCACTGCAACCTCTGACTCCCTGGTTCAAGTGATTCTCCTGCCTCAGCCTCCCAAGTAGATGGGATTAGAGGCATGTGCCACCACACCCAGCTAATTTTTGTATTTTTAGTAGAGACGGAGATTCACCATGTTGGCCAGGATGGTCTCAATCTCCTCATGATCTGCCTGCCTCAGCCTCCCAGAGTGCTGGGATTACAGGCATAAGCCACCATGCCCGGCCCCATCTCTTTATTTTTATTTTTAGAGATGGAGGTCTCAATATGTTGTCCAGGCTGGAATGCAGTAGATACTCAGAGGTGCAATTATAGCACGCTATAGCTTCCAACTTCTGGGATTAAGCAATATACATGCCTCAGCCCCCCACCTGCCCACGCCCCCCCGCAGTAGCTGGGACTACAGGTGTGCATCAACATGCCAGGTTCAATTTTCTTTTTCTTTACTTTCTGGGAAATTCCTCAGCTTTATTCCATTTTTCTATTGAGGTTTTCAGTTTTGGCCATTATATTTTTAGTAACTGAGTGCTCTCTTTTTTTGCATGCTGTATACTACTTGTTTAGTATCCTGTTGTTTTATGATTGCAATGTTTTTGTTTCATTGCTAAAAAGAAATTCTCTTTTTTTAAAACTTTTATTTGAGGTTAAGTGGTAGATGTGCAGATTTGTTATGTAGGTAAACTTGTGTCATGGGGGTTTGTTATGCATATTTTTTTGTCACCCAAAAACTAAGCCCAGTACCCAATAGTTATTTTTTCTGCTCTTCTCCTTCCTCCCAACATCCATCCTCAAGTAAGCCCCAGTGTCTGTTCTCTTTTTTGTGTTCATGTGTTCTCATCATTAAGCTCCCACTTATAAGTGAGAACATGCAGTACTTGGTTTTCTGTTCCTGTGTTAGTTTGCTAAAGATAATGGCCTCCAGCACGATCCATGTTCCTGCAAAAGATGTGATCTTGTTTTTTTTTTTATGGCTGCATAGTATTCCATGGCATATATGTGCCACATTTTCTTTATCTAGACTGTCACTGATGGGCACTTAGGTTGATTCCATGTCTTTGTTATTGTGAATAGTGCTGCAGTGAATATTTGCGTACATGTGTCTTTATGGCAGAATGGTTTATATTCCTCTGAGTGTACAGCCAGTAATGAATGGGGATTGCTGGGTTGAATCATAGTGTAGCAGGATCGGCAGCGAGAAACAGAGCTCCTGAACACCGAATGGGAAAAGGAAAGGGTTTTTTTTATTACAGCCGGGAGCTGAGGAATGATTCCGTCCAAATTCAGCTTATCTAACAAAGGAAGGTTCTGCCTTTTTACAGGCTGATACTTACATCGAAGAACCTTAGGTTTATAGCTTTAGAAATCGCATATGAAAAGGGTTTTGGTTTACAGCTTCAGGAATCACATATGAAAAGGTTTCATCATAGTTTTAGGACTCACATGTGAAAAGGTTTCTGTTTACAGTTTCAGGAATCACATATGAAAGGATTCTGGTTTATAGTTTTAGGACTCGTGAAAAGGTTTCTGTTTACGGTTTCGGGAATCACATATGAAAGGGTTCCGGTTTACAGTTTTAGGACTCACATGTGAAAACAAGATCACTCACATTGATCTTGTTTTAAGTAAAACAGGGTCTTCCGGAGAGTTTTCCCAAGACCAAGACTGCCGCCTACAGGAAGGTGAAACAGGAGGTGCCAGTTGGTCAGCCTTTTCTTCTATTGAAATGCAGTGTGATAGTCAAAGGGGAAGTTGATCTCAGATGCCTGGGTCTCCCTCTTCAGTACTTCTGTTTTTAGCTCTTTAAGAAATCGCCATACTGCTTTTTTACAGTGGTTTCACTAATTTACACTGCCACCAACAGTGTGTGTGTGGCTTTTATTTTTACTTTTATTTTTGAGACGGAGTTTTGCTCTGCTGCCCAGGCTGGAGTGCAGTGGTGCCTGTGATTAATTTTGATGAGGTTTGATCTGCCTTTTTAGCCTCTTTATTAGCAGTATATTCTTGGCTTCTTTACCTTTATTTATTTATTTATTTATTTATTTTGAGACAGGGTCTCTCTCTGTTATCCAGGCTGGAGTGCAGTGATGTGATCTCAGCTTGCTACAACTTCTGCCTCTTGGGTTCCAGCAATTCTTGTGCCTCAGCCTTCTGAATAGCTGGGACCACAGGTGCATGCCACTATACGTGGCTAATTTTTGTGTTTTTAGTAGAGATGGGGTTTTACCATATTAGCCAGGGTGGTCTCAAACTCCTGACCTCAAGTGTTCCGCCCAACTTGGCCTCCTAAAGTGCTGGGATTACAGGTGTGAGCCACCACGCCCAGCAAGCCTTGATTTATTTTAAATCACTGTTATTCTCAGTATGCCGGTTATATTTTCATATTTGCCCCTCTGAATAGACATGTAAAGAACAAATTAGCAAGCCAGGCGTGGTGGCTCATGCCTGTAATCCCAGCACTTTGGGAAGTAGATCACCTGAGGTCAAGAGCTTGAGACCAGCCTGGCCAACATGGTGAAACTCCGTTTCTACTAAAAATACAAAAAATTAGCTGGTTGTGGTGATAGGCACCTGTAATCCCAGCTACTCTCGTGGCTGAGGCAGGAGAATCACTTGAACCTGGGAGGTGGAAGTTGCAGTGAACTGAGATCACACCGTTGCATTGCAGCTTGGCAACAAGAGCGAAATTCTGGAAAAAAAGGAACAAATTAGCAGATCTATTTTTTTACTATAGTAGAAAATACATAGTAAATATAATAAGGTTTCCATTTTTACATTTCTTCGTAAACGGAATTGCTAGAGCAGCAGTGATATTTTATTTCATGCTTATATTCTAGAAATGTGATATTCACAGATGTGAATTCCATACTTCGATACTTGGCTCGAGTTGCAACTACAGCTGGGTTGTATGGCTCTAATCTGATGGAACATACTGAGGTAAGCAACGAGCATTTCACTGTGTGCTTTGTCTTATGCTTCTGTTTTTTATGGGAACCTCATTTATTGTTGGCTTATGAACTATTCTACTTAAGGATATTAACAGTGTTAGTTATATAGACCAAGGTACAGAATGCTCATCTTATTTTTTGTCACCAAAACATTCTTTTTTTAATAACTCCTAAGTTTGAATGTTTAATCCCCTACTAGCTGTTCTTTTGGGAGCATTTAGTGCTATCTTTGTCTTCAGAGATTCCTAGCATTTCATAGGCAGACAGGGCTGTATGGATCATCTCATCCAACTTTCTTTAGGGATAAGGAAGGCAGCAGGCCTGGAAGAGTTAAGAGGTTTGACCAGGGTAACTTCTTAGTTTGGATCCCATTTTCTTTTCTGAGCATACGCCTGCAGTAGTAAATTATCTTTTGATACAATCATGTGCCTCTTAACAGTAGGATGCATTCTGAGAAATGTGTTTTTAGGCAATTTCATCATTCTATCAGCATCATAGAGTGTACCTACAAAAACCTAAATGGGGTAGCCTACTATGCACCTACGCTATACAGTGTAGCCTATTCCTTCTAGGCTACAAACCTATACCAGCATGTTACAATACTCAATACAGTAGGCAGTTGTAATATAGTAAGTGTTTGTGTATCTAAACATAGACAACATAAAATGAAACTATAATCTTCTGGGACCATTGTCATATATGCAGTCTGTCATTGACCGAAATGTCATTATGCTGTAGATGACGGTACTGCTTTTTAGTTACTGCTTTTTTTCCCTGTTTGTATTCTGCTCTAACTTTCCTAAATCTTCATGAAATTCAAAGTACAAAGAATGGTTTCTTACCGAGACCAGCTTGGCCATAGAGACCCCCGACTCAGGTGGCGCTGAAGGAATTAAGAAACAGACACCCAGATAGAACAGCAAAGTGGGACTATCCAGGGGCCAACAGCCTTCCAGCTCAAAGCCTCAGGGCCTGACAGCATTCCAGGCTGAGGGCTTGAGCAAACTGACCCATGTAGTTATTCTGTCTGAACAGGTGTTTGTTATTAACAAATAGGTGTTCTGTGTTTTCTCGTAGAACCAAGATAAATTAGGTAGGAAGCTGGTGCCTGCTTACCACTGATCATGGACAAACTAAAAAGTATTCTCCATGAGGGAGCCACAGGGGCAGGATCACATGTCCCATGCTTAAAGAATTGTTTTAACTGGTGTGTAATATACATATACTGCTCTGCTACTTTAGAATGCCCCAAGCAGTTTTCCACTTGGGTGGGAGTGCCAGCTAGGTTTTCCTTGCCATCGTTCTTCTTAGCAAACAATGTAATTTTACCATACACTCAGCATTTCTCAACAGTTTCTAAGTATTTACTTTTACATTTTTCAAGTAAATGAATCTGTTTGGCCAGGTACCATCCCTTGGGTTCCTTCATGTTGGTTACTTATTTCTGCCACCAGTTCTCAAATTCTTATTTTCTTGTTCTTTCCTGAAATGCTCCTCCACACCCCTGTAAAAAAACAGAAAGCATAGCAAAATAACAGTAAAATGTGGCATTTATTTAAGTTCCATTTTAGATTTTAGGCAACCAGAATTTAGTTCACATAATGATAAGTTGTATAATTTGAGAAAGGAAAAGCATAGGTCTGACTGAGGAAGCCGCATATACTGTTGCTCCAGTTAACTAGAACTTGTTTATGGTCTTTAAATTGAAATGTTGGAGTGCATTTTTTTTCTATCTTTTATGTTCACAGATTGATCACTGGCTGGAGTTCAGTGCTACAAAATTATCTTCATGTAATTCCTTTACTTCCGCAATCAATGAGCTCAATCATTGCCTGTCTCTGAGAACATACTTAGTTGGAAACTCCTTGAGCTTAGCAGATTTATGTGTTTGGGCCACCCTAAAAGGTATCAATAATTGTTCTTAAAGTGCTCTGTTTTAATCATTTAATATTTGCTGGATAGGAAGCATATATATCTCTGTGTGTATGCATGTGTGTATATATGTGTGTGTATATGTGTTTAGACAGTAACTTAGGACTTTATTACAGAGGAATCCCCTCCCTGGCTGTTTTGTTCCTATCCAGTTACAGGAATTCCCTGTCTTTTTCTGGTGTCAACTTTCTTTTTGCCTTTGGAGCTGATTTTGTTCCTGTTAAAGAAGCCCCCATCCGATTTATGTGAACACTTCTCCCACTTCAGCCATTATTTTACTCCAGACACTTGTCTTTGACTTGAAAAAAGTCTTTATTGCTCAGTGAGTGTGTGATTGGGAGTTTGGGGGGTAGTGGGATGATGTGGAATTGTGGTTTTCCTGAGAGGTCACTTCCCTCTTCTACAACAGTATGCAACAAGAATATGCGCTTTCCAACTTGGAAAGCCAGTTTTTTTCAAAAACAACTTTCATGAGGTATAATTGATACACGGAAAACCGCACTTACTTAAAAATGTATAATTTGATAAATTTTGACGCGCACACACACACACACACACACCCCCCGTGGAACTATGGTTACAATCAAGATAACAAATATACTCACCACCCCCAAAAAGTTCCTCATGTCCTTTCGTAATCATCCACCGTCCCCTGGTCCCAGGCAACCATGACGCCCAGCTTTGAATGTTTTTCAGTTGGTTGAATCTACGGTTATGGAACCCATGGGCATGGAGAGCTAACTGTATTACAAAATATTTCGATGTATACCCAGATATTTAAAATTCCATTTTCTTCATAAGCACAACTTTAAGCCATCTCATTTACTTGAATTAATCACAACTGGAACTTTGCTTTTGAAGCTGCAGATTTATTGAATAGTTTAAAATTATCTTTGCTAATAGGAAATGCTGCATGGCAGGAACAGCTGAAACAGAACAAAGCTCCAGTTCATGTAAAACGCTGGTTTGGCTTTCTTGAAGCCCAGCAGGCCTTCCAGTCTGTAGGTACCCAGTGGGATGTTTCAGCAACCAAAGCTAGAGTGGTAAGCCTTTTTATCTTTCTTTTTTTAAAAAAAAAAAAAAAAAAATGACATTTCAGTCTGTCTGAGGCCCTAGGTCTGGAAAGAAAATTATTCCTACTCATAAAGTTCATTTTCTTTTAATAAATCTTCTTGCAAGAATCTGACATTTTTATGTCTTGGTTTGACTTTTAATTGTTCAGCTACTTAAAGCCCTAACTTTTATATAGCTAAAGATTTTGATCAGCCAGTGTATAACCCTTACACAATCCAAACTCCATATAAATAAAACCTCATAATTTTATACCTTTACAGTCTTTTCTTCCTCCTGAGTCTCCTGGTTTTTGAACCATTGAGCATGGAGTCCTGGGATTCTGCAGCACTTTTTCATTGATTGTGTAGGAGAATGTGACATAGTGTACAGTAGGAAAGGTCCTTTTCACAGCTGGAGTTGCCCGACTTTGATCTGTTCCACATTTTAGGAATGTGTAGTAAAGTTTTGATTTAATGAAGGTTTTCTAATGTAGTAAAATTGGAAAACTGTCTACTTGAATGAAGATAGCACAGTCCACTTGGTTGTTTTGACTACAAATCTTTATTCATCCTTCACTGTTTTTCACATTTACTCAACCAGTCTTGTTACTCTCATGTGTGGAGATTTGTTTTCTGTCCATCTTCAGTGCTGTTGCGCTTTGTTGAGGCCTAATTATCCCTTGCTTGGTTTAATATCGTCACCTCATAACTGAACTTTTTTTTGTCTCCTTTCTTTAGTTCAGGGTATCACTTTAGAAAACACAAATCCATGGTCCTATTACTTACCCCTGAGGACTGACTCCCCATTGCCTGAAACTTAAAAGCCAAGCTTAAATTTTGGTCCTCTGTGTTTTTGACTTAATCTATTTCAGCTTTCTTGCCTACCCACCCAATATGCATCCCTAGTTTTTCATGGATATTGAACTACTTTCTCTTGCCTTTGTGCCTTACTGTTATTTATTTACCTAGAATGAATACCCCATATACTCTTTTTTTTTTTTTTTTTTTTTGGAGACAGAGTTTTTGCTCTTGTCACCCAGGCTGGAGTGTAGTGGCATGATCTTGGCTCACTGCAACCTCCACCTCCCAGGTTCAAGTGATTCTCTTGCCTCAGCCTCCTGAGTAGCTGGGACTACAGGCACATACCTCCATGCCTGGCTAAGTTTTGTATTTTTAGTAGAGATGGGGTTTCACTGTGTTGGCCAGGCTGGCCTTGAACTCCTGACCTCAGATGATCTGCCCTCCTTAGCCTCCCAAAGTGCCGGGATTACAGGCTTGAGCCACTGTGTCCAGCTTCCCATATACTCTCCATATGATATATTTCTACTTATTCTTCAAGGTCCAGCTTGGTTCCTAACTCCTTTTAAGCTTTTCCTTATACTCCTCGATATTGCCGATTAATTCACCTGAGTGCTCGAACAGCACCCTGAACATATCTCTATTACTGGTATTTGGTTTTATTTATATTCTTAACCAGATTTTGCATCCTTAGGTGCAGGGATGATGATCTAGTTGTTATGTTTTTCATAACCAGTGTGGTGCCTGGCACATTTGTTGAATGAGTGTGTTCTTAGACATGTAACCACATGACTTTTTGTTGTGATGGTGATTGTGTTTTTCAGGCACCTGAGAAAAAGCAAGATGTTGGGAAATTTGTTGAGCTTCCAGGTGCAGAGATGGGAAAGGTTACTGTCAGATTTCCTCCAGAGGCTAGTGGGTAAGAAAATGTAACTCACATTTATAATTGAATATATTTAGTGGGAAAGCTTTAAAACAGTGATTAAATACTTAAAATATTAATAGGTTAATGATATAGAAGAACATAAGATTTTAATTGTGGGAGTTAAAATTCTAAACATCTTAATAGTTTTTCCATTACTAATAGTTAATGTTGATTTAATTTGTAGTTTTAGTTTGTGAACATAATAAAAGAGACATTTTAATTTTATCCTGACAGAACTTTAAATGTAATTAACAAAATATCCATAAATAAAAAAACCTTGAAGTTCATTTTTATTTTTAGACTTTTGGGCTTTCATTTAATTGGATTTGTATTTGTACCCTGAGCAGTCCTTTTAATTAGCAGTTGAAGTTATAATAGCATTGTTTTTATTTTTTTCCTCCAAATAAATGAAGGGGATTCCTGAAAAGCCTGTTTCTATTCCTGTCTTTACATTAGATTTCCCAAGCCTTTTATCTCTTGACAGCTATGGAAGGTAGTATTTGAATGGCTTATTAGGGAAAAAGACTTCTGTATGGTGGTCACCTGGCTGGGCTGCTTCAGGCCTTGTCCACCATTCCCCAAGACCGAGGGGGTCTTTGTCTTTGCACACCTGTCATCCTATTTGAAACACATTGGACAAGCTTTATAATAACATCCTTCCAATTATATTACTATAATAAAATACGTCTTATTAAAACAGTTAGTCTCACTTAGAAAATAAACCGTTAGGAAAGTGATCTGCTATATTTTGTAAGTGAGGTGATTATTTTTTCCTAATTTAAGATTTCCAAATTTAATTTTTTCAGATTTTGTATTCTATTGCCATAACGAAGTTCTCACCCTTCTGTAGTACACAGTAGAAACTGGAAGATATAGAAACAATTTTCTTTTAGCTATGTATTTAATAGTTCTTCACAAACTATTTCATAAGCATAATTAACAGTAAAATTACTTTTAGAATTTCACATTTTCTCTGCTTTTCTATGTTTGCTGATTTAGGAGGTGAAATAAAGGGTAGATAGAAGGAGATGAAACAGAAGTGATGACTGGAAAATTCACAGACTTGATCATTAAATGATTGATTGGTAATTGACTAAGTGGATTCAATCATAAATAATACTTACCTTACATGGTTTAATACCTGTAGACATCTTGGGTTCCTACCATCCAGTATTCTGCTTCTGTGTACTTGGCATGAGTGGTCATGATTATCCTTTTGGATAGTGACCTTAATTCTCTATAAAAGCCACCTTTTTTTGGCAGTGGCCAATTATAATTGTGCCACTTGAACATTTGTCTTTTTCGAATCTTTTTATATTTTGTGTCACTGTCACTTCTTGGAATAGTGAGTTCCCCATGTTTGTATATTTACAGTATAAAACGTATTTACTTGTACATTATGTCGGTTTCAGAGACTATGCTCGTGAGACAGTTTTGGGATTTGGAATATGAATCAGTATTTAGTTTCTCTTATTGCGCATAATTTTGATCATCTCTTCTTGTTTTTTTGTTTTTTGTTTTGAGATGGAGTTTTGCTCTTGTTGCCCAGGCTGAAGTACAGTGGTACGATCTCGGCTCATCACAACCTCTGCCTCCTGGGTTCAAGTGATTCTCCTGTCTCAGCCTCCTGAGTAGCCAGGATTACAGGCATGCGCCACCAAGCCTGGCTAATTTTGTATTTTTAGTAGAGATGGGGTTTCTCTGTGTTGGTCAGGCTGGTCTCAAACTCAGGTGATCTGCCCACCTTGGCCTCCCAGAGTGCTGGGATTACAGGTGTGAGCCATTGCACCCAGCTGATCATCTCTTCTTATATTGTTGAAGAGTTTTTCTTTAATTACTATTTTTTCTTTTTTTCCTTTTCTTTGTCTTAAATGAAAGGCCAGAAGGCTTGGCTTTGCCTTTTGTTTTTATTCTTAGCTAACATATATATAGTACCTATTATGTACAGGTGCCACCACATGCTTTACTTACAGCAACTTATTTAATACCAGCAGCCTTCTAAAGAAGGCACTGTTGTTGTTTGTTGTTATTTCTATTTTACAAATGGCTTCGGCCTCGGAAACAGATTCATACAATGTTTTAGTAACTTGCCAAGCTCAAACCTATACCATGTGACTCTAGAGTTCATATAATTAAAAATTATACTACATGTATCTCCTACATGTGGCAGAAGCCCAATTCAGCATCAGTGCTAACTCATGCAGCATGATCTTTTTTTTTTTTTTTTTTCCCTAAGCTATTCTGATATAGATTGACTCTTTAACTGATGATTTTATAGTCCTCTTAGCTTACTTGAGGTTTGGAATTGTTAGACCTGCACATACTATTTTGGATGTGGAAGTAACATTTTTGAAATCATGTTTTGATCTCATCACCCTTCTTAAATTAACTTCTGTATTTTAAAGCCAAGCACATTAACTGTAAAATAATAGGTAGTAATTTAGTTAGTATTTTCATGACAATGGTTATTATAGCATGTTATTGGGTGCAATGCCCTCAGTTAAAACTAAACCACAGAATTTTTCTTCCTGGGAACTTATGACCCTTCATTTAATTTTATTTTTAATACATTTTTAACTTAGTTTTAGATTTCACAAGGTTGCAAAAATAGTACAGAAAGTTCCCATGTACTCTGCACTCAGTTTTTCCTAACATTAACATCTTACATTACTGTGGTTCTTTTGTCACAACTAATGAACCAATATTACTATATTCTTACTATTTTATTTTTAAAGATGGAGTTTCGATCTTGTTGCCGAGGCTGGAGTGCAATGGCACAATCTTGGCTCACTGCAACCTCCGCCTCCCGGGTTCAAGTGATTTCCTGCCTCAGCCTTCCAAGTGGCTGGGATTACAGGCATGTGCCACCACGCCTGGCTACTTTTTGTGATTTTAGTAGAGACGAGTATCATCGTGTTGATCAGGCTGGATGGTCTTGCACTCCTGACCTCAGGTGATCTACCCGCCTCGGCCTCCCAAAGTGATGGGATTACAGGCTTGATCCACTGCCCTGGCTAACATATTATTAATTAAACTCCATGCTTTTTTGGGATTTTATTAGTTTTTCCCATCCCTTTTCTGGTCTAAGATCTCATCTGCGACATCATGTACAGCCCTTTATTACATGCAGAAAGTTTTGAATAGCCCTAAATATGTTGCATTGTATGTGTTTGCATAATCTTTGCATATAAACCCTTCTTAAAGTTGAATCATTGATCTGGGATACTAATGGCTTTTTAAGAATTGATTGATTTAAAAATGGTATAAATATATACAAGAGGTTGTGGTTTTCCTTCCTCCCATATTGATGTCAACTGAGATAAAAACTGCATGTGAAACTAGGTAACTGTCTTAAAACTATGCAACTGCTACCATCATTTGAAACTAATACAAGTTGGTGAGAGCTGATTAAACTTCCATGCTTCATGCCTTGTTTCTAGCCCAATCCACTGTATTTCAACATAGTGCTATAACATATTTTCTTTTACTCACCTACTTGATAGAGGAGGGTGTTGATGTGTGATATTATCAACAGTGCCTCTCATCTGTATTATTCCTTACAGTTGTCAGCTGCTGATAGGAACAGCAGAACAGTGTTTTTGTAGATTCCGATTCATTGAGTTTGGTGCTTATGAGACCTTTGGGATTATTTAGCTAAAATTCTTTTATTTTTAATCTCTGTGACATGAGCTTACCTACATAACCTTCACATGTACCCCTGAACCTAAAATAAAAGTTTAAAAATTAAAGTTAAAAAATTATCTTTTATTTTGGCATCTGAGAAAACTGAAGCCTAGAGAAGTAAAGTGACTTTTCTGTGGCTTCCTGATTCTCAGGTGCTCCTTTCATTTAGCCATCACAGTGACAGTGACAGTCTCAGAGGAGCTTCTCTTCAGTGGGCATTAGGTGGGCACCCAGTTTTCAGTAGTAGTAGATCTTATTAAACAGTGGAAGGTAGCATTGGAAACAATTTTGAAGCAGCTTTACTTTAAGTGGTCGTTCTTCCTGATAAAAAGAAAAAGGAGATTCTCCTTAAGGTTGCAATGATTGTAAATAGCTTGTCCCTTCTGTAAGATTTTACATATGAAGTTGTTTCTTACAATTGTTTTACGAATGGTATAGTCTTTTTTTCCTTCCTGTCAGGGTTAGATTTTCGATCACAGTACTTTTTGTTAGAAAATAAAATATGACTGGGGTACCAATTAGAAGGATTTTTGTTTAGTTCTCATCTCCTCAAAAAGGTTAAGTTTAAGTAATTAGTTAAAACATGTTAATGAGTTTCTTTGTGAAATGTTTTTGTTTTAGTTACTTACACATTGGGCATGCAAAAGCTGCTCTTCTGAACCAGCACTACCAGGTTAACTTTAAAGGGAAACTGATCATGAGATTTGATGACACAAATCCTGAAAAAGAAAAGGAAGATTTTGAGAAGGTAATTAAAAGTGTAGTGATGACCCTTTGTCAGAAAAGTTAATTAAAGTTACAGGATTACCTAATACCTTCATGGTATGAAAATAAATTTTGTTCTCATAGCTGCTTTTTCCCCCTTATCTATATATTCCATGTCTGAAACCTAAGCCAAGAAACATCGAGCTCTCATACCAAAAAAACTTAAAATTTATTTTTCTTTTCCCAAGTTACAGATCGTACCTGAATGATATATTTTCCTATAATACCAATTTATTAAATGAATTGGTCACTGGAGGCAGGTTTTTTGGTCATATAATCTTAAGTTTGTGAATGAAATAAACACTAAGTAGGTATTGGAAAAATGTGAAGGTTTCCTAGCCTCTTATCTTTTTTCAGAAGTATGGCAGTGTATTCAAAGAGAGGGCAAATGATTGTCAGTTCTCCCAGTAATGACCAGCTTTTCCAAAGTAAATATAAAACTCCATCATGAGATCAGCTTTCTCAGATGGAAATTTGGAGGCTAATGTAATGCATATCTATCTCTTTTTTTTCTTTTTTGATCTAATATCATGTAACTTCCACAACCATTTTCAGGCTAAATAAGACTGATGGTCTATATTACATTTGCCTAAATGCAGTATCAAGGGTTGAAAAAGCACGAAAAAATGGGAAAGATATACTGGTGGTTATTTTGGTTTCTTATTACAGGTTATCTTGGAAGATGTTGCAATGTTGCATATCAAACCAGATCAATTTACTTATACTTCGGATCATTTTGAAACTATAATGAAATATGCAGAGAAGCTAATTCAAGAAGGGAAGGCTTATGTGGATGATACTCCTGCCGAACAGATGAAAGCAGAACGTGAGCAGAGGATAGAATCCAAACATAGAAAAAACCGTAAGACACATTGTTTTATGTTTTAATTGATATTCTTATCTTTTGCTTCTTGAGTAGAATGTGATTTCTTTTTAATAAAAGCTGCTAGTTTAAACACATTTGGGTATATGACTCATTTGTCTTAGAAATCTTTTTTCTTTATCATCTTTATGTTTTTATTATTTTAACATCACAGCTGCATATGAATATGCCCTTAGTGTCTCACTTATGTGTAGTTTTTTACATTGTATTCAGTTTGAAGGATTCCTTCTGGAACATTTTACAGTTTTCTTTTTTCTATAATACAATTTTTGATGATAATGTTGTCACCCAAGTCTTCCTTTTGGCATGTGGGTAAATGTGAATATAATATATAAGCTCATTACTAACCTACGTCTCTGAAATATCACTTGACTAAAGAGCATATCTTTCTTATTCATGATTTCTCTCCTGAACTTCTGAATTGGGCTATTTTCATTCTGTAATTATGTTACCAGAACCACACTGTATTTAAATCTTGAGTGTCACATTTGGGAAGTACTGGTAAATTGAAGTAGTTATAATGAGTCTTTTTTCTTTTGAAAAGTTTCTCTACATTTTCAAAGATGGCAAACAAATGGATTTTTAGACTTACCTTGATGCTTTGTGGGCAAGTGTCTTATATTTTTAGCAGCTTCCACAGAAAATTATTGTTTAACAGTTCTTATCGATGTGGGGCAGGTTGTTTGCTAGATATTCTGATATAGGTAAAACCATAGCCACTTGAAATACAGAGTCCTTATTTTCTAGTATTCTTTTTTTTCTTGTATCATGGTCTGTTTTCTATCGCCTTTTATTTTCTTGGATCCAAGAGTATCCTGCTTCTCATTGGGATGAGAAGGGGCTTTCAGGGAGCCCAGGAGCTCAGACTCTCAGCCCGAACTGTGTTCTTCAGACAGGCACGGGCTGTAGTGCCAATGCCTGTGGAACCTTAGGGCTGGACCAAACCATTCTGTCCTCTAGGCATGAGGTGGCTAAAGAAGAGAATGCTTCTGCTTTAAAGGCAAAATGTTAAATTTGAGGGAGATGAGAAGAGAAGGGGCTGGCCGGTTGTGCCATGATGGGAAGGGAAACACTAGGTGAGCAGAGCCTTCAGGCTTTGTACTTTTTCTTGTGCTTAATTGAAACTACATGAGTGGAATGTATTGATGTCACCTTTTCTAAAACATATTTGTATATCCTAAATGTATTGTGAAACTTCTTTCATTAAAAAAATGATGGATTTGCTCTTGGTGCTGGATACTGGAACTATTAGAGTGTTTTTAAACTAACACAGGGTGTTTATAAGACAATAACATGAAAATTTATGTCAAATTATAGCACTATTAGAATAATTTAAATTTAAGCAGATTAATAAACTAATATAATTATCACTTTATAGCTATTGAGAAGAATCTACAAATGTGGGAAGAAATGAAAAAAGGGAGCCAGTTTGGTCAGTCCTGTTGTTTGCGAGCAAAAATTGACATGAGTAGTAACAACGGATGCATGAGAGATCCAACCCTTTATCGCTGCAAAATTCAACCACATCCAAGAACTGGAAATAAATACAAGTAAATATGTCTCCTTCAATATGCTAGGTAGCCTTCTGTGCTTTTGTTTTGATCTTCTGTAAATATGGAGCAGATGCAAAATAGTCAAGAAGCCTGGCCTTTTGTTCATGCATGGGTTAACTGGCTGGTGGACTTCTATAAAGGCATGTAACCTTTTCAGGGCCTGTTTGATCACCTGTCAGTTAAGGTTATACTACTTTATTTCTAAGATCACTTCCATCTATGAAAGTCCTGAGTCTGCCTAGAGCTGCTTTTTTTGTATTGATTAGGTAAACTGTGATGTATACCTTTAGGTGAAGGTACTTCTCTTCCTGTAATAAACTTTGAGTCTACTTTGCACAGATTGATTCCCAAAAGTGATAATATTGAAAACTTCCAGGAATATGAACAATACAGGAAAGTAACATGTGTTTAGATTAGTTTTCTATGTGAATTTGTAGGTTAACAGATCTTTGTTTTAAATGGACCTTTTCCAAAAAAACTCTACTTTATAAAATAAACCATAATATATATTTTTTAATACTTTGGAGAAGCCTACTACACACAAATGCTGAATTAAGACTTCTGAAGAGAATGGTAAATGTAAATGATTACTTGGTTAGCTGATGTGATTTACTTTAAACTTATGGGTCCTGATACGTCCATATATAGACAAACGTGTGAGTAGCGTGATTATCATTTTTACTAGGATTACTCCTTGTTTTACTAAGGAAATCCTTTAAATACATTTGGAAAAGTGACTTTGGATACACATTTTCAGTATCAAATAATTACAAAGCAAAATGCAGTAGCATCTTAAGTATAACGGCTGGACACAGTGGCTCATGCCTGTAACCGCAACACTTTGGAAGGCTGAGGCAGAAAGATCTCTTGAGGCTAGGAGTTTGAGACCAGCCTGGGAAACATAGCAAGAATCTGTCTCTACCAAAAAAATAAATAAAATTAAAAATATTAGCCAGGTATCATGGCATGCTTCAGTAGTTCTAGCTACTTGGAAGACTAAGGCAGAAGGACTGCTTGAGCCCAGGAGTTCAAGGTTACATGGAGTTGTGATCATGTCACTTCACTGCAGCCTTGGTGAGAGAGTGAGACTCTGTCTCTAGACAGACAAACAAAAAGGACAGCATTGGCTGGGTGCAGTGGCTCATGCCTGTAATACGAGCACTTTGGGAGGCCTGGGTGATCGCTTGAGGCCAGGAGTTTGAGACCAGCCTGGCCAACATAGTGAAACCCCATCTCTTAAAAAAATACCAAAGTTAGCCAGGCATAGTGGCGCATGCTTGTAATTCCACCTACTCGGGAGGCTGAGAATCACTTGAACCCAGGAGGTGGAGGTTGCACTGAGCTGAGATCGTACCACTGCACCCTGGCATGAGTGAAAGAGCGAGACTGTCTCCAAAAACTAAAACAACAAAAGCATAATGCGCTAATATATGTGTTCTTTATTCAAATTGATACTACATGTAAATTGTGTGCATTATCTTAGTCAGAAATTGTTTCTAAGACTACTTCATCTTAAATTTTAATTAACCTAGTGATTTTCTGGTCCTTTGTTGTTGTTATTGTTTTTTTTTTAACACAGTGAATGGAGAACTGTTTTTGAGTACATTTGACTACAAATCTTTTAAGACTTTGAAGGATTTACTTGAGTAAGGTATTACTAAAGACTGGTTGAGACTCCATCTCAAAAAGATGTTCAAAAGCTAAATTACCTTAAAATTATGTAATGTATTGTTTGTTGCTTCCTACCATGCTGTACATTGGTCATTACAGAAATATGATTATAGAATTTGTCAAGCCAGTACCTAATTTTTTAATTAAATTGCAAATTTGCTTTTTTGTTTTAATACTGAGTTGATAACTGACTTATCCTTCTCAGAGGCTGCTAATGTTTTGAAATACTTTGAGTATTATAAGTTATAAAACCTTTTGGTATTTAAGAATCTCTTAACTTGTAAAAAATTATATTTTAAACTAGTGTTGTTATTTATAATGCCCAGTCTAAGATGGAAAGGATAAAATGTTTTATGGTTTTCTTAATTTTCTTTTTTTCTAGTGTTTATCCAACATACGATTTTGCCTGCCCCATAGTTGACAGCATCGAAGGTGTTACACATGCCTTGAGAACAACAGAATACCATGACAGAGACGAGCAGTTTTACTGGATTATTGAAGCTTTAGGCATAAGAAAACCATATATTTGGGAATATAGTCGGCTAAATCTGAACAACACAGTGCTATCCAAAAGAAAACTCACATGGTTTGTCAATGAAGGACTAGTAGATGGATGGTATGTTTAGTGTTGCTAACAATTGACAAGAAGTAGGGACATAGTAGATCAGTGATTTTTAAACTGCTTGAGAGATAGGAAAGTTATTGGGAGGAGGGGGAATGGGTAGGCCTATAGAATTCCTGGTTCTTATCTTCATCTCAACCAGTACATTAGGGTTCCCCTTTCTTGTTTTAATGCCACTAATATGGAATGCTTATTAGGAATCATGGATTGAAAAACACACGAGGGCACGTCCTCTGCAAGTCTTAGCATTTAATAGGAAAATGGTTATGACTTTCTGTTCCTTGGTATATTTGGTTACTGATCTCTACTCTCTGCTTTTCAGCTAGGTCCCAAGAAGGTAAAAATACCCTTAAGTCAAAGGGAAGATGTAAAAGTTTATCTTGAGCTCCATTAAAAGGATATTACTGCATACTTAGTGAGGTTTGCAAATGCCTGCAGAATATTAATTTCTTAAATATATTGTTGTTTTATTACAAAGGTCTTTATAAAGTATATTCATACATGAATGGCAAGATACCATCTTTTTTCTGATTCTTGTGGTCCTATATGGAATAGGGACCTTGAAAATGTTTGTTAAATAAAAATGTATTAATGCATGGGATTTCCATATTTGAAAAGTCACCATTATGTCTTTTTTTTTTTTTAATGTTCTTCTACTGTTTTCAGTAGTGCATTTATTTTACTGTAGTATTTGACAAGTCAGCAGTTACCCTATTCCTTGAACTTGGGCTCACTAGTATTGCCATCTGCCTAGTTAGTATAACCAGCTCTCAGCCAAATGTTTAATAAGCTGAATATAATTTATTATTGATTAAGTATCTTCTCACCACATCTACACATTAAAATATATCCTTGGTACTTAAAATTTACATATTTCCAGGGATGACCCCAGATTTCCTACGGTTCGTGGTGTACTGAGAAGAGGGATGACAGTTGAAGGACTGAAACAGTTTATTGCTGCTCAGGTGCGTCAGGTTTCTTTTCCAGCTTCTCTGTTTGAAATTTCAGGTACCTCTATTACTGTCCCTTTAGTCTTTATTATCTCTGTTGTTCTTTCTATTCCTTGTTTGTGCCTTATGATCCAAGGGCAGACTTTTTTTTTTTCTTTTTTTAAACAAAGGAGTATGTTTATTACTGTTTATAATAGTGAAAAATTGAAAATGTCCTAAACTCCTAAGCTAGGTTTGGACAAAGGCAGCTGAAGTATTTATAGCAGTGAATTATGTGATTGTTGACTGTGACCAGTCTGTAGACTGAACCTTTACAGTGAACTGTTTAAGGGTAACCAAATTAGTTTGTGTACACTGAGTTTTATATTGCACTGGAGGTACACTCGTAAGTATTTCTCGAGTTAATTTTTTTCTAAACATGCTTAGCACGAAAAAAAGGCAAAGTTCTAATTAATACTTTTTGCCCTTAAAATCATGTTATTATTTTCTAGGGCTCTTCACGTTCAGTTGTGAACATGGAATGGGACAAAATCTGGGCATTTAACAAAAAGGTATTTATTTTAACTCTCTGTCTTCTTTTCTCCTGCCTAAGTCCCAAATTATGTACTAGAAGTCATTACTGTGCTCATGGTAGAGAACAGTTTGTGAAGAATTTTAACATTTTGCAGACTTTCAGGAAAATGGAATGTTTTCCTTTTTTAAATACATGAAGAACATTAATGAAGCCTATTAACTATTCCAAATAAGTAACAATGATTGAAACAAAAAAACTTGGAATTATGGGGAACAGTAATAGTTTTTTCCTTAAATTTTTTATGAACACTCTGCATTTCATTTTCTACTTTCAAGCTGCGAGCTCTGTGTAAGAAGGTATTACTTAATGCTTTTATTTGCCTTAAACATAGCTTTTAGCATATTATATGTTAAAACCTGAGATGTTATATGGCTTTGAAGCACAATCACATTTATATAAAGGACTTGCTTATGCAAACACATTGAAAATGCATTATTCATAGTGTTAAAAACCATGTCCTCTGGTTTTCTTAGTGCCAAAGGGGAGATTTGGATAACTCGATTCTACCATTCCCTCGTGTGCTGAGAGGACATAGAATTTTAAAATTATATATTTTATTGAGTTGTATCGAAGGCTCATTAATTACAGTTCCTTTGTCTTATTGAATCCAGCATTTTTTTTTTAACTGTCTGTTAACTGAAAGTCAAATGAGGAATACAGCCTATTGACATTGTTAATTATTAATTGGAAAGCAGATGCTTAGACACTATAATAAGGCAAATCATTCAAATGCCATGTTTTAAATGATGGTTTCTGTGATTGTGTTCTGTAAATTCTTATTTGAGATTGCTGCTTGATGGTGCTGATGTCTTGCCTCGAGAAATAGTTGCTTGTTTCGCATGTGTCTTGAATTTGTTTTATTTTGGTCTTTTGTGTTTAGTTTTTGATACGTAAAGGAATTGTTAATTGGTTCTTTCTGTTGCTGCAGTTACTAATAATAAATATGAGTAGAATTTGCGGGCAAAGTTAACATTGGTGTACTTTTCATTAACAATACGATTTTTAATGATTGTAAGTTTTAATAAAGTTAAGCATGGGCACTTTAGATATCTGAAATATATTTTATTGTACTCAAATAGTTCTGTAGGGTCTGTTAAGGTGAACAGCACATTTCTCTATCTTCTTTCATATTCTCCCTAGAGAAAGAACTTTCAACTCTTCTAGATAATTCTTTTGGTATTTATTGCTTATATTTCTTTTCTTTTTCCTTCTTTCTTTCTTTTTTTTTTTTTTTTTTTTTGAGACAGAGTCTTGCTCTGTTGCCCAGGCTGTGGCACAGTCTAGGATCACGGCAACCTCCACCTCCTGGGTTCAAGTGATTCTCCTGCCTCAGCCTCCTGAGTAGCTGGGACTACAATTGCTTGCCACCACACCTGGCTAATTTTTGTATTTTTGGTAAAGATGGGGTTTTACCATGTTGGCCAGGCTGGTCTTAAACCCCTGACCTTGTGGTCCACCCGCCTCAGCCTCCCGAAATGCTGGAATTACAGGCATGAGCCACTGCGCCTGACATATTGCTTATATTTCTGAATGAAATATATGTGTTAAACTGATTTTTTAGTTACATTTAGACATGCTAGTTGACTTCCCATGATGGAAGATAAATAATTTGGCCTTTTACTTTTTCTCCTTTTTGGTTTGCTTGTAGTCGATTGTCTTGCTTTGTCTCTTCCTCTCATTTGCTTATTTTTCCTTTTTTTTGTTCTTGTTTTTCTGTTAAAAAAAAATAAAATTAGGCCAGGTTATCATGCCTATAATCCCAGCAGTTTGGAGGGCCAAGGCAGGAGGATTGCTTGAGCCCAGGAGTTTGAGACCAGCGTAGGCAACGTAATGAGACCCCATCTTTACAAAAAAAACAAAATTAGTTGGGCCTGGTGTCGTGCGCTTGTAGTTCCAGCTACTTGGAAGGCTGAGATGGGAGGATCACTAGAGCCCAGGAAGTCAAGGCTGCAGTGAGCCGTGATCATGCCACTGCATTCCAGCCTGGGTGACAGAGTGAGTCCCTGTCTCAAAAATAAAAATAAAATATTTTTTCCTCTTTCCACCCCTGTGTACTTTTCTTTTCTTTTTCTTTTTTTTGAGACAAAGTCTCACCCTGCCACCCAGGCTGGAGCGCAAGGGTGTGATCTTGGCTCACTGCAACCTCCACCTCCCAGCTTCAAACGATTCTCCTGCCTCAGCCTCCTGAGTGGCTGGGATTATAGGTGTCCGCCACCAAGCCCAGCTAACTTTCATATTTTTAGTAGAGATAGGGCTTCACCATGTTGGACAGGCTGGTCTCAAACTCCTGACCTCGTGATCTGCCCACCTTGGTCTCCCAAAGTGCTGGGATTACAGGCATTAGCCACTGTGTCTGGCCCCCCTAAGTACTTTTCTAATTCTGTCTCCACAACGTGTGCAAATTTCCCACCAAGATATTCAGATGCATTAGGTATACTTTCAGTTTCATTTTGGAGACATCTCTGCCAGAGCCTTCTGTGCTGCCCTGGAACCTGATCTGGATTCAGGGCTCATTGGCTTCTGAGGCACAGCTGTCTTCCTAGGTCTCTTCATCATCCTTCTAGGGATTCCCTTTGCTTTTGTTCTGTGATGGACATTACAGAACATTGCTCCATTTTTGCATCTTCTTTTTTTTGTATCACCTTCTTGCTTTGCTGTGCTGTACTTCTGGTAGCTCCCTAACAGGGGAGCATGGGATGAAGAAGATTTTTGAAACCTTTTATCAGATCTGTGTTTTTAGTCTGAAATTTCATGATGATAGGTCTTGCTGAGGGTCTCTTTTCATCCACATCCATTGGAAGAACATGTAGCTTCCATTCTGGAAACTCATTCCTTCAGTTCTGGGAAATTTTCTTGAATTCTTTTTCTTTTTTTTTTTTTTTGAAACAGTCTCACTCTGTTCCCCAGGCAGTGGTGCAGTCTCGGCTCACTGCAACCTCTGACCCCCAGCTTCAAGCGATTCTCCTGCCTCACCCTCCTGAATAGTTGAGATTATAGGCGCCTGCCACCGCGCCCAGCTAATTTTTTTTTTTTTTGAGACAGAGTCTCACCCTGTCGCCCAGGCTGGAGTGCAATGGTGCGATCTTGACTCACTGCAGCCTCCGCCTCCCGGGTTCAAGTAATTCTCCTGACTTATCTTTCTGAGTAACAGGGATTATAGGTGCACGCTGCCACACCCAGCTAATTTTTTGTATTTTTAGTAGAGATGGAGTGTCACCGTGTTCCCCAGGCTGGTCTCGAACTTGTGAGCTCAGGCTATCCACCCATGCGAGGACTACAGGCATGAGACACTTTGCTTGCCCCAGCTAATTTTTGTAGTTTTAGGAGAGGCGGGGTTTCACCATCTTGGCCAGGCTGGTCTTGAATTCCTGACCTTGTGATCCACCCGCTTAGGCCTCCCAAAGTGCTGGGATTACAGGTGTGAGCCACTGCACCTGACCTTGTATTCTTTTTCTTTCTTCTCTACTGTGCATTTCTTCTCTCCAGAATTCTTCTTGGGAAGATGTTGGGCCTCCTGGACTGGTCCTCTCATTTTGTTTTCTGTTTTATTTTCCTTCTTGTGTTTAGTTTCTCACAGATCTATTTAATTTTTATCTTCCCACCTTTCTATTGAATTTTATTTATGCCATTATAGTTCCAGTGTTTCTCTTGTTCTCCGAATTTTCAAAATAACTTTCTATTCTTGTTGCATGGTATTAATAGTAGTTTTTTTGCAGAGTAGCATCTCTTTTCTCCATTTTGTTCATTTTGGTTTCTTTCACATTAAAGGCATTTTCTCAGGTGTCTGGTTAGCCTTGGTTATCTGCTTATGTTTAATATCAGGAAATAAAGAGTGATTAGAAGCCCAAAGAGCAAGAGTTGGGCTTTCAACTGAGCTTCACTGTATAAACATCTTTGTTGGAGAAGTTCCATGACAGTAATTTTATATCTTTACTCATGGATTAGGCAGTTTTCCCAGAGGCGCTTCATCGAATCACCTTCCGGGGAGTGTGAAGTCCTGGCTGCCAGGTTTTGGGGCCGAATTAGGGAAGACTACTGAGGGTTTTTTACATTTACTATCATAAATTCATTATTCCCCTTGTCTCTTGTGCAGTACCCTCTCCTTTGGCTCTTTCTGGTGTCTGACAGGATCTAGATACCTTCTTATTCACAGAGTAAACTTCCATTCTTTTGTCAAGGTAGGGGAGAGGCAGTTGCCTGGTTATATAGAGTGGGGAGGGGATCTTTCTATATGTTTTTCAGCTTCCAGAATTTTGTTGCTGCTTTTTTTTTTTTTTTTTTAAAGACAGAGTCTTGTTCTGTCGCCCAGGCTATGGTGCAATGAATGGCGTGATCTTGGCTAACTGCAACCCCTGCCTCACGGGTTCAAGCAATTCTTCTGCCTCAGCCTCCCGAGTAGTGGGGATTACAGGCACCCACCACCACACCCAGCTAATTTTTGTATTTTTAGTAGAGACAGGGTTTCACCATGTTGGCCAGGCTGGTCTGGAACTCCTGACCTCAGGTGATCTGGCCACCTAGGCTTCCTAAAATGCTGGGATTACAGGAGTTTTCCACCGAGCCTGGCTTTCTCTTTTATTATACTAATCCTTCTGGATTTGTGTCTTTAAACAAAAGAAAACCTTTCATTTCTTTTAAGTGGGGGGATTGGGAGAGAGTGAAAGTTGATGATTATTTTCAGTATGCTTTCTTTCTCCTGAATCCTATGAGGTCTTTAATCATTAGACACTATCTTTAAAACGTAGCATTGTTTTTAGTCAATTGGTAGTGAAAAGGAAATCATTCTGATCATTACTTTGTTTCTGTTGCTGGCCTTCATGATGTCTTCATACAACGAAACCCATTCCCTTCAATTCTTAGGTACATAATCATCTTATTTAGAGTTCATGGCACTCTAAATCTCTAATTATTGCTTTGTTGTTTTCTAGCTTACTCTATTTTTCTTCTCAAGCACTGTGGGTAACATTTAAGTGAAGCATCAGTGAACTAAATTTAGTTTCATGGAGTTGTGAAGTAAGTGTTACTGGCAGAGCTAAATCATTCTTTGGACACTCTCCTACTCTTAACTAACTCAGCATTTTTTTTTTTTTTTTAAAGCAGCTTCTGTTAGAAAAAAAAAGTAGCTAGATTTGTTTGCATGCTCCTTTGGAGAAAAAGCCTCATTTATGGAGTGAATTGTGCATGTTAAAGAAAAGAAGGGAGAAATGGATGAAGGGGAAGAGACGTGGGGTGATTAGTTTTCTCAATATCCCTTCAACAATACTGTGATCCTTGTTTTCTTAGCCTGAGTTTTCATCTTGATAGCAAACTAGTACTTAATATTTTTTTGTCATAGTTATATGGAATATAGCTATAAATAATTTTTTTCCTTGGTAGTGGTAGGAGACATTTCAAGAGGTTACTTTGTATTAACCATACTAATTTTCTTCTTGCTTTTTACTTAACTGTTAAGATTTTAACTTTTTAGTCAGGGCAGAAGAGTCACAGGTTTAAGATGTTCATCATAGAGTTGTTATCAATCTCTATCAACCCTGATTGACTGCTTTCATTTTAAAATGTATGTATTTCAGTAGTATGATAGTTCTTTTCCCAACTCTCATCTCAACCCCCTTGCATTTGTTCCCAGCTAATAAAGTATGTAGAGACTTCTCTCTGACTCCACAAATAAGGAGTCTTCTTCCAGTGAAAGTTTTCTTGAAAATTAAACCCCAATAAGTAAAACAAAAGCATAGGTGTTCTGGTTGAAGTATGTGAAGGCAATCTGGAGACCCTCTTGTCCTTCCCCTCTGCTTAGTGCTACTGGGGCACCTCTTTGAAATCCTTAGGACTCTTTGGAGTAATTTGAAAATCACTGATCCAGAGACTTTTAGAATTGCATACTTTCAGAGCTAAAAACACCTTTTGAATCTTGTAATCCAAGTTTCCCAAATATGCCCGATCCTAACCATCCTATGGAATGCTTGTTAAAAATTAGGTTTCTTTTTGAGAGTCTCGCTCTGTTGCTAGACTGGAGTGCAGTGACGTGATCTCGGTCACTGCAACCTCCACCACCCAGGTTCAAGTGATTCTCCTGCCTCAGCCTCCTGAGTAGCTGGGACTACAGGTGTGTGCCACCACATCCAGCTAACTTTTGTATTTTTAGTAGAGACAGGGTTTCACCATGTTGGCCAGGATAGTCTCGATCTCTTGACCTCGTGATCCACCCGCTTCAGGCTCCCAAAGTGCTGGGATTACAGACATGAGCCACAGCACCTGGCCTAAAAATTGGATTTCTGAAATTTAAGTCATACCGTTAAAATTTTAATTTTTGGGGGGATAAGTTTTCTTAGAATCTGTGCTCACAACTGTCCCAAGTGATCATTAAAATTAGTCAAGTGTAAGAAACATCCTTCTGTTCTTTTTGTCAGCTGAGGAAACAGCTGCAGTGAACTAAGTTTCTCAGGCAGGGTTGTCTAGTTTACCTTTTTACAAGAAATTGTATCTTACTGGCCTAAATAAGGAATAGTCAGTTATGAATTAAATCTTTGATTATTCCAGCTGAAAGGAGAAATCCTTAACTAGTAAGAATGACCTTTAAGCCTCAAGGAAGGAATGAAACAGTAAATTTGAGAAGGCTGGCACTGATTTAGTATTAGTATGAAATATAAGCAGATGAGGATTAGCAGACGAGGAGAAGTTAAATAGCTTTTCAAACTTTGCATGAATGACTCTCTGAGGATGGCTTCCTCTCTGAGTTCATTCAGAATTTCCACGATATTCTTTTCAGAAGCTGAAAACTACCTTCAACACTGACAAAAGCCAATCCGATAATGGTAACAATGGAAAAATAAAAACAGGTTTAATTATACCACTGTTTCCTACATTCTCCTAATGAGAAAAAATAACTTCTATCACTTAATTATTTGTTTGCTTTCATCTACATTTTTCTCACATGTGCTTTATATATAGTGTCTGAACATTGCTATTGTGATTGGTCATCATGGCTAATTTCACACTCGACAGTGAAGTGAGAAAAATACATCAGCTCCAGAAGGGGATGCTACTACTGATTTGGAAGTAGAATAGTTTAGAGCATAATGTGTATGACCATTTATTCAGTCAATCTATAAATATTTATTGATTACCTGTTTGAGACAAGCCTTTGCTATGTACTCAGAATATACTGGTCTCTCTCTATATATAGCATGTAAACCAGTAGAGATATCATTTGTACTTTTAATCTATAGAATTGCCTTATTATAGTGACTAAATGCTATTCGGCTTTTGATGGTGATGTGTTACCCTAACACTGATTAAATAAAACAATACTGAAACAAAAATATCTGTATTCTCTTAAAATGGACTTCTCCAAACTACCAAATCAAATATCACATTTACGTTTAGAATTAAGGTATAATCCCACTGGATAATTTTTTTTACTAATACCTGATTTTAAAATTATTTTCAAAATAACTCTAATATTATGCTTTAATTGGTTTCATTTCACCTGCTAGTAACTATTCTTGGGAAAGAAGTCTAAATCTTTCATGAGTCTTGGTTTACAGTTATTTCTCTTTTTTCTGCTTGATGATAAATATCAAAAAAGAGTTAACAGATGAAAAAAAAATTAGTAAATGCAGTAACAAGAAAGCCAGTTAGTATTCCTGTGCTATTATTTATTTTATTTATGGCGCTTTATAAGCTCTCTCAGGGTTTTGACATGAAGATGTATTTGTTGCAGGTTATTGACCCAGTGGCTCCACGATATGTTGCATTACTAAAGAAAGAAGTGATCCCAGTGAATGTACCTGAAGCTCAGGAGGAGATGAAAGAAGTAGCCAAACACCCAAAGGTCACTCTTAACAGTTTCACCAATGTGTTTCTCTCTGTTAAAAGAAGGAGCAGGATAATAAAAAGGAAAATGTGCTTTCATGTCAGTGGCATGATTTCGAGATGATTTTCTATTCAACCTTTTTTGTCAGGATTTGATACTAATTGAAGTAAATCTTTTTGCAGATTTTTTTGCCTTAAAGAAGTTTGTTTAGTAACAGTCCATAGCACATCACACAGAACTGTTATGCTCAGGTGCTGCTTTTTTTTGTTCTGTAGAGTTAGCATATTTTAATGTGTAGTGAGAATTTATCTCTTCCTAGAGTAATTCTGAAAGATGAGAAATCGAAGGTGTAGTCTTTATTAACTAGGGTATTCACTGTCACCTTTGTCTTTAAGCCAAAACATTAGACCTACTACTGTTGAATCACAGCTTGACTTCAGAGTCTCTTACACTTCCATTTCCCCTGTTTTGGAAAGTATAAGTGAAGTGAAAATAGCATCTGTTCATTTAAATTCTGAATAGAATTTTTTTTTTTTTTTGGAAACAGCTGCACTTTGTGGCTCAGGCTGGAGTGTCAGTGGCATGATCCTGGCTCACTGACTCCTGGGCTCAAGTGATTCTTGTGCCTTAGCCTCCTGAGTAGCTGGGATTACAGGTGTGTGCCACTACACCTGGCAATTTTTGTATTTTTAGTAGAAATGGAGTTTTGCAATGTTGGCGGCCAGGCTGGTCTTGAACTCCTGGCTTAAATGATCTGCTCACCTTATCCTCCCAAAATACCGGGATTACAAGAATGAGCTGCTGTACCTGGCCCTGAATAGAAATCTTAAATACGAGTAGTATAGAGTTCCTCTTTGTTAAGTCACGGTCATCCCAGATTCTCATTATTGCTTAGTTGACAATTTTGAAGCAAAACAAGAATTTTTTTTTTTTTCCTTCCCTAATTTTGAGATGGGCCTTGCTCTGGTGCCCAGGCTGGAGTACAGTGGCATGATCTCAGCTCATTGCATCCTCTGCCTTGGGCTCAAGTGATCCTTCCACCTCAGCCCTCTGAATACCTGGGACTACAAGTCTCTTGCCTCCACACTTGGCTCATTTTTGTATTTTTTTGTAGAGACATGTTTTCACCATGTTGCCCAGGCTGGTGAAAGAGTTCTTTTATTTCAGCTTTACAAGTTGTCTGTATTTCAGTATATTTCATTATATACTGAAAATTACGTTCACAGACTAACTCAGATACTAGTAGCCAAACTTACAACTATGTTCATAGACTAACTCACATATAAGATGATATACATTGTAAAGAGCTATATATACTCTAAATTGTAGCCTTATATAATTGATTGTCTTCCCATGTATGTCATTAGCTACTTTTTAATTTTAAAGATTTGAATCCTAATAACATTTGGGGTGTGTGTTTAGTTGATTGATTTGGCTTTGCCTTTCTTTACATCTGGTTGTTTTGATCAGATAAGTAGTAGTATCTGACTTGTCACATCACCTACAGTACAGTTAGCATAAATCTGAAGCATACTGAATGTTTTAAATTTTCAATCATGAGAATAAAAGTTTTGAAGAGTTCTTTTTTTTTTTTTTTTTTTTTTTTTATGACAGTTGTGGTCAGATAGTTTAGATTAAATTACTAGTCTGGCCATGGTGACTTGTACCTGTAATCCTAGCACTTTGAGAGGTAGAAGTGGGAAGATCATTTGAGGCCAGGAGTTTGAGACCATTCTGGTCAACATAGCAAGACTCTGTCTCTACAAAAAAAAAATTAAAAAATTAGCCAGGCATTGTGGTTCATCCTTGTAATCCCAGAGGTAGGTGGATCGCTTGAGCCCAGTAGTTCAAGGCTACGTTGAGCTATGACTATACCACTGCACTCCAGTCTGTGCGACTGAGCAAGACCCTTCCTGCCTCAAATAAAATTTAAAAAATTAAATTACTAAGTACTCCTCATTGTTGAAAATAAGAACTAATTGTTAAGGAAGCACACTCTTAAATTGTGACTGGATTACTCAGTTTGCTCTGTGTAATTTTCATTATTACATTTCCCTCACAAAGTGTTTTATATTTAGCCTGTCAGTTTCTATTCTGAGCTTAGTATATTATCTGTTGTTATAACATACATTGGTGAATTCATTGAACAGTTGTTAAACACATGCTGGTTAATGTTTATTTCAAAAGGTCTTCTTGTACTTTTTTTCTTTTGAATTCTGCCAAATAAAAACTGAAATTATGGCATTATTTTTATTCCCTGCATCTCTTTTTCTTTCCATGTCATACACATTGGAAAGGCAGAAAATTTACTTATCTATAATTTATATAGGTAATAACTTTCTTTAAAGTCTGTCTTCTAAAATCTGAAAGGTCCATAATTTCCTGCTAAGGTAGCATCTGTTGTCCTGTAATGTTCCATAACCACTGCTTAAGAATGACTGATTTTTGCTGCAGAAGCAGTAAGATTCTAAGGATAGGAAGAAGATTCTAGTTGAAGAGATACTAAGTGATAAATAACACTGCCTTAGCTATGAAATCAATGAATGATTCTTTTAGGCTGGAAGTAATCTTAGGGGCAGGCTACCTCATCTAATTCCACTAACATTAGTGGTCAGGTTGCTGATCCAATGTCACAGAGCTGGAATTCAAACTCTTGATTTCTACTGAGGCCAAGTATGTATTGTATAAATGCTAAGAACAGAATTGGGAATATGTTGATGTTAAAATAGGTAGATGGAGAAAGAGTAAAGCATTTTCTTTCTAATATAGCAGTGAACTGCAATAGTTTAGAAGCACAGAAGACTGGTTAAAGAGTAGAATGAATGTATATATTTGCATACTGGGTTCCATAAGTTGTTGTTTCAACAGACACTCTGCTTTTCTTTATCAATCAGAATCCTGATGTTGGCTTGAAGCCTGTGTGGTATAGTCCCAAAGTTTTTGTTGAAGGTGCAGATGCAGAAACTTTTTCGGAGGGTGAGATGGTTACATTTATAAATTGGGGAAACCTCAACATTACAAAAATACACAAGTAAGAACTTTTTGTTTGTTTTCAAATAAACATGAGAGAAAAGTATTTTATTTGTATTTACTTGTCAGACATTACCTAATTCAGACACATGCATGCTGCTGACTAGTAAATCTGCCCAGATAGCTACTGCAAATTATGGACACAAATTAAATTGTTTTCCTTATATGTTTCAATTTAACAACAGGCTATCAAGATGTCTTTTATTTGTGGTGTTGAAAATTACGTCTGGATATAAAAAATAGTTGTAATGTTTTAATGAGAAATTACATGATAAAAAGACTCTGTACGTTTGCCTTGCATGGGGATCTTTTAGACAGAATTTATACGAAAATTTACTTTAAAATTGATTGGTTAATAATCAGTTTGACTTTCTAGTTACTATAGTGTGCTACACTTATGAATTTGATCTTTAGATTCTGTAAATGCAACATAGTATGCTTAAGATTAATTTATGTAAACTCTGAAATCTTAATTGCGCAGTTATTAAATATGATTGCAAATAATTGCCAAATGTTTTTAAATATAGTAATTCAGATTTTATAATGAATAATGCAGGTGGCTTTAAGTTAATAAATATGTACATGTTCCTCATCAAATGTACGTCAATCTGTTCTCTAGTTGATTATTAGTATCTCCATGGCAGTGATTGTATTGTATTTATCTATTAACCAGTATATATCTGGCATATTAGGAGTTCAAATAAATGTTTGATTTGAAATTTTTCCCAAGAAAATTTCTTATCTATTTATTACAAAATAAAACAAATTATTTTATAATATAAAATAATTATTATGGAACAAAATAATCAATTTATGGCAGCTGTGGTTAATATTTCTTTGAATACTTTTATATATAGAAATGCTGATGGAAAAATTATATCTCTTGATGCAAAATTGAATTTGGAAAACAAAGACTACAAGAAAACCACTAAGATCACCTGGCTTGCAGAGACTGCACATGCTCTTCCTATTCCAGCAATCTGTGTCACTTACGAGCACTTGATTACAAAGCCAGTGCTAGGAAAAGACGAGGACTTTAAGCAGTATGTCAACAAGAACAGTAAGGTAACCTTCCAAAGAAACCATATTTCACCTTTTACATTTTTCTTTAGAATTAAAAAAATTAATTTTATATATTTTGGATCCTCAGATAAAATGGAAAAGATGTGTAGAATTTTATTTAAATTTTACATCTTTATCAAAAGATCTAAGTTGGCCGAGCATGGTGGCTCATGCCTGTAATCCTAGCACTTTGGGAGGCCGAGGCGGGCGGATCGCTTGAGCTCAGGATCTTGAGACCAGCCTGGACAACATGGTGAAACCCCGTCTCTACAAAAAAAAAAACAAAAATCTAAAAAAAAAAAAAAAAAAGTAAGTAATGTTTCATTTTATAATGACAGAAAGTGAAGCACACACAGTGAGGTTAAGTAACTTGCCTGAGGATAAATAGTAGAGTTGGGATTGAAATCTGACCCTTGTATTTAAGTGCTACACCAGCATTAATTCAGCTAAGTCTGTACCTGCTTCTTGCATCATATTTATAGCAGGAAAATCATTTATTTCTTCAGGAATGCTAATCAGCTTATTTAAAAGCTTTCTTGAAGCTAGTCAGTTTATGAATGCTAACTTAAAAATGTGATAAATTGTCAATTTATTTTAATACTTCACTGTTTCATTGTCCTTAAGTAGTGAACTTTTTAACATAATCTGTTTTAAATGGGAATATTTTAGTTAGTGGAAACTGCTTGCATTTTAGAGTTGTTTTACTACCTTGATTTTGAGAAAAGTGTGTTTTGGTTTCATATCATCTTTACAGCATGAAGAACTAATGCTAGGGGATCCCTGCCTTAAGGATTTGAAAAAAGGAGATATTATACAACTCCAGAGAAGAGGATTCTTCATATGTGATCAACCTTATGAACCTGTTAGGTAAATAAATGTAACTGAACATCTAAATGAAAATGCTTAAAGTTCTTAAAGTGAATAATATTTTAGAAATTGGGCCGGGCGTGGTGGCTCACATCTTTAATTCCAGCACTTTGGGAGGCTGAGGCGGGCAGATCATGAGGTCAGGAGATTGAGACCATCCTTGTCAACATGGTGAAACCCGTCTGTACAAAAAAAAAAATACAAAAATTAGCTGGGCATGGTGGCGGGCACCTGTAATCCCAGCTACTGGGGAGGCTGAAGCAGGAGAATCACTTGAACCCGGGAGGCAGAGGTTGTAGTGAGCCAAGATGGCGCCACTGCACTCCAGCCTTAATGACAGCGTGAGACTCCATCCTCCCCCCTCAAAAAATTGAAATGGAACTTTCACTAAAATAACATACCTGACAAATCTTTGATCAGTTTCCTTTGTTTTATATTTAACATTTTAGACTTAACGTAATTTATTGTAACAAGTGATCTTTGAAACAGCATGCACATTGAACATAAATTATTCATTTCTAAAGCTGAACCATCTTATAATTAACTTTCTTGTAGCCCAAGTATAAAAAACAAAATTTCAGTACTGTGTATTACCTATCTTTGGGTGAAAATTATTACCATTATCTTTTGCTTTGTGGTATATTTTCACTAGATAATACAAATGGTACATTTAGAGGGAAAAAAATAACCAATATTTGTATTTTTTTTAAACCATGTAATAGGATATTAGAAGGAAAAATTTGTAAATTTTTGTCCCCTTTGTTTCTTTTCTGTTTGTCTCTGCTATTTTTTTAAGTTATATCTCTCTGTGGAGTCAAAACGACTCTGAGATTTAGACTTGTGAATCTAACTGCCTTTTAGGTATCTCTGAATAGATTCTTTCAGGCATTTCAAACTCAACATGTTCAAACTTCCAGGATCTAGGTATCATTTCTGATTTATTCTTCTCCTTCCCTTTTTCCACTCAGCAAACTCTGTTGTTTGTGTTGCCTGTCTAGTCCATCTCTGTGGATCCACTGCTCTGCCTTCTTTGAGGCCATAGCATTGCTTCTTGATTGCCAAAACCAGGCTCCCAAGTATCTCTTTGCCTCCAGTTTCATCCTTTTCCTATTCAGTTTTCACATGCCCACCAGTCTGAAAATTTCAGAGTAACAATTTTATCACATTTATCTACTGTTAAAAAATCTCTATTAGTAGGCCAGGCATTATAATTCATGATTATTATCCCGGCACTTTTCGAGGCTGAGACAAGAGGGCTACTTGAGGCCAGGAGCTCAAGACCAGCCTGGGCAACATAGTGAGACCCCATCTACAAAAAAAATTATAAATAAAGAATTAACCAGGCATGATGGTACATACCTGTAATCCTCACTGCTCGAGCAGCTGAGGCAGGAGGATTGCTTGAGCCCACGAGTTCAAGGTTGCAGTGACCTATAATTGCACCACTGCACTCCAGCCTTGATGACAGAGACAGACTCTCTCTCAAAAACAAGCAAACAAAAATATTGTTAGTTTTAGGGTAAAAATCTAAACTTTTTAGTTTGACATGCAAGATTTTTCATGTTATGGCCTCTCTTGATTCATACCTGTTGGAGTTTTCTCTCCCTGATCCCTTCTGTTCAACATATATACCAGATTTGCCTAGGGCTTTTCAAAAGTACTTGATGCCTTTTCCTGGAATGGCCTTGTGTCTGTTTCTTCATATGAGTAACCTTATTCATTTTAGTATCACATTTCCTTTAGTCAAATAAGTTCATGCATGCATACAGTGTAGCACAGTGCCTGATAGTTAGTAAGCCCTCAAGTATTTAGTGATGGTGGTGGTACCACCGACTAAAATAACAGAGTGTGTTCTCATTTTATTCTCAGAAAGCTTTTGAACTTTTCAACAAATACTGCTAGAAGAACTGAACAACCACATACAAAAGAACGAAGTTGGGCTCTATCTCATATCATATACAAAAATTAACTCAAAATGTATTAAAGACCTAAATGTAAAAGCTAAAACCTAAATGTAAAACTCTTAGAAGAGAATGTGAATGTAAATCCTTGTAACCTTAGCAATGCTGTTTTGGATACAACACCTAAATCACAAGCAACCAAAGAAAAAAAATAAATTGGACTTAATCAAGATTAACATATTTTGTGTTTTAAAGAAAGTGAAAAGACAGATCAGAGAATGGGAGAAAATATTTGCACATGTATCTGTTAAAGGACTTGTATTCAGAAGACAACCCAATTAACAATGGGCAAAGGATTTAAATAGATATTTCTTCAAGCAGATGTACAAATGGGCCATAAGCACATGAAAAAGCTCAGCATCATTAGTTGTTAGGGAAATTCAGATCAAAATGATAATGAAATATCATTGCATACTAATAGGATGGCTAAAATTTAAAAAAAGACAATAACAAGGGTTGGAATGTAGAGAAATTGGAGCCCATATGTATCACTGGTAGGGTTGTAGGATGGTTCAGCGACTTTGGAAAACAGTTTGATGGTTCCTCCAAAAATTAAACATGGAGTTACCATTTGACCCATCAATTCCATTCCTGTGTATTTGTCAAAGGAAAAGAGCATGTTCACACAAAAATGTGTACATGAATGCTTATAGCTGCATTATTCATCATTGCCAAAACGTGATAGTAGATTATTGCTAATTATACCCTTTGAAATTGAGAAATTCTTATAAATTATTATTATTTTTTTAAGAGACAGGGTATCTTACTCTCACCCAGGCTTGAGTGCAGTGTCATGACCTCCCTCCTATCTCAGTCTCCTGAGTAGCTGGGGCTACAGGCACGTGCCACTACACCCATCTAATTTGTATTTTTTGTAGAGACAGGGTTTCACCATGTTTCCCAGGCTGGTCTTGAACTCCTCGGCTCAAGTGATCCATCTGCCTCGGCCTCCCACAGTGCTGGGTCTAGAGACATGAATCACCATACCTGCCCTTAAATATTTTAAAATAAATGTTTTACAGAAATTCTACTTGTAAGCAGATTAGGTGTGGTATGTAGACAAATTTTCTTGAAGTCAAGAGTATCATTAACATCCATTAACACTCTTTGTTTTTGAGACAGAGTCTCACTCCGTCACCCAGGCTGGAGTGCAGTGGCACGATCTTGGCTCACTGCATCCTCTGCCTCCCAGATTTCAGCAAATTCTCCTGCCTCAGCCTCCTGAGTAGCTGGGATTACAGGTGCGTGTCACCACACCCGGCTAATTTTTGTATTTTTAGTAGAGATGGGGTTTCACCATCTTGGCCAGGCTGGTCTTGAGCTCCCGACCCTGTGATCTACCTGCCTCGGCCTCCCAAAGTTCTGGGATTGCAGGCGTGAGCCGCTGTGCCCAGCCATTATGCTCTTTCTATTGGCAAACAGAGCAGATGTAATTTTGCCCTGGGCTTAGCTGCTTCATATGTATGAAAGGTCATACATTGGAAGTTTGTAATAAGGACTGTCAGTTTTTATTTCTGCCTTTGTTGTTTATAAAACTACTCTGAAGAGGCTCTGATTTGAATAGTAAGAGAATGGACTATTTTATACTTCAAAAAGCCTTAACTGGATGAATGCAGTGGCTCACACCTGTAATCCCAGCACTTTGGGAGGCCGAGGAGAGCGGATCACTTGAGGTCAGGAGTTCAAGACCAGCTTGTGGCCAACATGGTGAAACCCTGGCTCTACTAAAAATAGAAAAATTCGTGTGGCGATGTGCACTTGTAATCCCAGCTCCTCGGGGCTGACGCAGGAGAATCACTTGAACCCAGGAGGTGGAGGTTACAGTGAGCTGAGATTGTGCCACTGCACTCCAGACTGGGCAACAGAGTGAGACTCTGTCTCAGAAAAAAAAAGAAAAAGAAAAGCATTAACTTAAAAGAGAGAAAAAGAAAGAAAGAAAAGCATTAACTTGGTACCATTGAATTTATTTAGGAATTCAGTGTTTATTGCTGTTCAGATAGTTTTGTTCAAATGAACTATTTTGTCCCTTTATTTTCTTTTTAGCCCATACAGTTGCACAGAAGCCCCATGCATTTTGATATACATTCCTGATGGTCACACAAAGGAAATGCCAACATCAGGGTCAAAGGAAAAGACCAAAGTAGAAGCAACAAAAAATGAGGTAAGCAGTGACTTTTACAGATATGTCTATAAAAATAAATGGTATTTATATCCCAAGGTTTAGAATATATTTCTTTACAAATGATTATCTTTCTTACTGGGGAGACTGAAGATGACAATTAAGTCTTGCTCTTTGCATTTTATTGTTATCCTTTCATGTAAGATTTTAAAATCTTGCTCTGTTGCCCAAGATTGGAGTGCAGTGGCACTATCTAGGCTCACTGCAACCTCCACCTTCCAGGTTCAAGCAGTTCTCCTTTCTCAGCCCTCTGAGCAGCTGGGATTACAGGTGCGTGCCATGATGCCTGGCTAATTTTTGTATTTTTAGTAGAGACAGTGTTTTCACAGTGTTGGCCAGGCTGGTCTCGAACTCCTGACCTTAGGTGATCTGCCTGCCTAGGCCTCCCAGAGTTCTCGGATTACAGGCATGAGACACTGCACCTGGCCAGAACCCTTATACTCTTAAAAATGACTTGTTGGCCAGGCGTGGTGGCTCACGCCTATAATCCCAGCACTTTGGGAGGCCAAGGTGGGCCGATCATGAGGTCAGGAGATTGAGACCATCCTGGCCAACATGGTGAAACTCTTGTCTCTACAAAAAAAAAAAAAAAAAAAAAAAAAAAACAAAAAAAACCCTACACATGCACACACACACACACACACACACAAATTAGACGGGTGTGGTGGCATGTGCCTGTAGTCCCAGCTACTCAGGAGGCTGAGGCAGGAGTGTCACTCTCTTGCCCAGGCTGGAGTGCAGTGGTATGATCTCAACTCAGTGTAACCTCTGCCTCCCAGTTTCAAGCGATAGATGAGGTGGAAGTAGCATTGTATTTTATGATTTAGTCTTAGAAGTCTCACATAGCATCATTTCTGCTGTACTCTGTTGGTCAAATCAGTTACAAGCTTGCTCAGATTCAGGAGAGTGCACAGAAACCCCTTCTTGGTAGGAGGAAAGTCAAAAAATGTGTAGACATGCTTTGAAACCTGGACAATTTTGAATAGAAATTCAAAATTCAGATACAGTTGACTGGCACTTATACCCAACATGGCAGTCAGAGGTCCTTTGCAGCTTTAAACCTGAAGGACAGTAATGCTTTTCCCTGTGATGTGTAGGTCTGGAGAATATTTGTCTCCAGTAGAGGCTGATACTATCAAAATTAAATTATTATCTGGGATATAGCCTGCTTTGTCAGTTTTTTTATTCTAAAATTATTATTAAATATTTTAAATTAAAGAATAAATATTTTAAATTTAGGAATAGATTATTCTTAAATTATTTTAAATTAATCCTAATGCTTATGGATATTCACTTTTTCTCAGCCTTTGCGGCTGAGGGCTTTACACAGATTACTTTTTATTTTCCTATCAGCTTTATGGGAATATGGTTATCCCCCTTTTATAGTAAGGAAGCAGCTTAAACACCTAACTTAAATTTGCTCAATGAATATGTGGTAGAGCAGTGATTTATTCTCAAACCTGATGGATATGCTACAATTTCTTTAGTCCCCTAATGACAAAGATTTAGGGTATTTTCAGGTTTTTTTTTTTTTTGAGACGGAGCTTCGCTCTTGTTACCCAGGCTGGAGTGCAGTGGCGCGATCTTGGCTTACCGCAACCTCCGCCTCCTGGGTTCAGGCAATTCTCCTGCCTCAGCCTCCTGAGTACCTGGGACTACAGACACGCGCCACCATGCCCAGCTAATTTTTTGTAGTTTTAGTAGAGACGGGGTTTCACCATGTTGACCAGGATGGTCTCGATCTCTTGACCTTGTGATCCACCCGCCTCAGCCTCCCAAAGTGCTGGGATTACAGGCTTGAGCCCCGCGCCCGGCCAGGTTTTTACTATAGTAAAAATGCTCCAGTGAATATGTGTGTACCTCTATCTTTGTTTACTCCTGTCATTTTTCGTTAGGATAAATACTTAGGAATGAGATTATTCATTTAAGCTTTTTAAGGGATTCAAGTTTAAAGTTTTTGTGTTTAATTGGAAACATTATAAAACAACCGGTTTGAAATAATTTTGTGGGAAAACATTTAATACGAATTAATTATTTTACTTTTGGTTTTCTCTCTTGGTAGACATCTGCTCCTTTTAAGGAAAAACCAACACCTTCTCTGAATAATACTTGTACAACATCTGAGGATTCCTTAGTTCTTTACAATAGAGTGGCTGTTCAAGGGGATGTGGTTCGTGAATTAAAAGCCAAGAAAGCACCAAAGGAAGATATAGATGCAGCTGTAAAACAGCTTTTGTCTTTGAAAGCTGAATATAAGGAGAAAACTGGCCAGGAATATAAACCTGGAAACCCTCCTGCTGAAATAGGACAGAATATTTCTTCTGATTCATCAGCAAGTATTCTGGAAAGTAAATCTCTGTATGATGAAGTTGCTGCACAAGGGGAGGTGGTTCGTAAGCTAAAAGCTGAAAAAGCCCCTAAGGTCAGTATGTTAGATAAAGTCAAGACTACATTTTCAGTAAGTGTGTAAATTCAAACTGCTTAGGGTAGTTTCATCTGCTTATAAAACATAGACTGCTTGTATTTTGATGTAATAATCAACAATGATTGATACCTGCTAGTACCAAACTCTGAAAATATATATAAGAAGTTCATAGTCTAGTTGAAGGGTGGCTTACTGGGGAAGGAAATGTACAACTGTAGCACTCTTATGCGATGTGACTGTAATCCTTTCTGATATGTACAAGTTGCTGTGTGCAGGGTTTGTGTTTTTAAGTGGCAATGAAGGCAGAAACAGTTTATGAAGGATATTTAAAATCGTCCTGAAGTGGAAGCAGCCCATTATGGGGGAACAAAGATCAGAACAAGGCACTCTCAAGTGTGGAACTGTGGTTCTCAAGCTTTACTGTGCACCAGAACTACTGGCTTGCTAAAACATGGATTGCTAGGCCCTGCCTCTTGACTTGATTCTTCATTAGATTCAGAGCATGTGGAGAATATGCACGTCTAAAAATTTGCTCAGGTGATGCTGATGCTGCTATCCCAGGGATCATGCTTTGAGAACTCCTAGTGTAGAAGACAGTACCAGCAGAGGTAGAGGTCAGAAGGTACAAGGTGTATTCGGGGAATAACAAATGGATTGTCAGGAGGTTTTTTGGCCAGTGATTATCTCCAACTTTTCTTAGCAGAGCCTTCAAGTGATATGAAGTTTTGACTGCAGTATAAATTATATTTTTGTTTCAGTATGTCCTTAGGCAAAACATTTAGCCAAGTGGGTGTGGCACCTAGTGTAAAATGGGCTTACTTGGTATAAGTAAGAGACAACGGGAATGGCAACTGTGATAGACTGTGAGAAATCATGTTTAATAATGAAGGTAGGTAGTTGTACTCAAACAGCAACAGAGTTCTAAGACATGATCGAATAAATAGTACTGCAAGGAAATACAATCCAGCCCCTAATGAGCTGCCAGAAATTATAGAATTTAGGCTGTGGCACATACACAGAGAGGTATGGTGCACCACCACGTGGCAGGAAGGGAATTTGTTCTAAAATGTTGTCAGATCTGTTGTCCTGTCAGGGTCCTAGGCTCAGGTTGGAAAATTCAGTAAGTTCCTCACCTCTGGTATCTAACAAGAAATCCTGCCACCTAAGATATTTTCATTCGTGAATATTTGACCTTATATTTTTAGATCTTGCACCAGGAGTTAATATTTTTCTGTCTTTCCGTTGTGAACTGTAAGAAATCCTTTATTAGGTCTGTGCAAATGTATTAATTGTGGTTCTTACCGTTACTTTTAATGGCAAAAACCACAGTTACTTTTGCACCAATCTAAATAGCCTGTTGAGATCCTGCAGAACCATGATTATCTAAAACAACTTTGCTTTGAGGAATAAATGCTGCTGGATGTCTGAGTTTAGGATATAAATTATTGATGTTTCCTACCTCATGGGGAGGTTAGGAGCATTTTGCACTGTATCTGTTGGACACTAAATATATACTCCTCTCTAGGTGTAATTTGAAGGGCTTTGGTCTTCAAATTTCTTCATTCTAAGTAGAATATATTGAGATTCTGGGCCAATTTTTGGTCAGCTTAATTATGGGTGGAATAGTAACAGCAGCAGCCCTTATACTTGGAGTGACAGTCAACTGTCAATCCATCACCCATCCTATTGGGTTAATGGGTTATATCATGCTTTCATAAAATAACACTGTTAATATTATGAAAAGTCAGCCTATGGGTAAAAAAACCTAAATTTCTTTGGTTATTGGGCAGATACTTTTGTTGGGTATTTTAATACTAATAAATGTGATACTGAAATAAATCTGACTTCAGTTTAGTCTGACTTACACTTATTGAATGCCTACTGTATACCATATCTGTGTTTCAAATGTAGTAAGTCTTAATGTTGTTCATAGGTTCTTGGAAACTAAGACTTTAAGCAAAATGGTATATAACAACAACAGGCTAATCGACATAAGCAAGAATTAAGTTACCACGGTATATTTCTGATCCCAAAAACATCATATTACACAAACTTCTTGTGTTTTTTTATTGTTGTTGTCTTCATTTTTTTTCATTTTTTTAATATTTTGTCTTCATCTCATTTTCTTTTTCTTTAACTCTACAGACCAAAAACACTCCTAATTGAAACAAATGTGAGCTGTGTATACATTTAAGAAAGATGAATAAAGACAAGTAAGATAATTATTTACCCAGTTATTCCAGTTCAGGGTTGTGGGTGGCCAGAGTCAATCCTGGTAGCTCAGGGCTCAAGGCAGGAACCAGCCCTGGACAAGACACCATTCCATTGCAGGGCACAGTCACACACACCAACACTCAGACTGGGAGCATTTAGACTCACCAGTTCACCAAATGTGTACAGCTTTGGGATGTGAAATGAAACTGGAGTTCCGAGAAAACTCAAAAGACGTGGGGAGAATGCACATACGCCACACAGTTAGTGGCTCTGGCTGGGAATCACATTTTTTGTTTCTTCAACGTTATAAATGACATCAAACAAACAAAACAATGTTATTCAAGGACCCGCCGTACTGCATGTATTTTTTCTCTGAATGCTAATAATAGTAAATGTTTCTTCTGAAGACCCAAGCCAGTTACTAGGAATGGAACTAGCATTTAGCCTGCACCTGGCACTGTGTACTATATACTTTTTAGTCCTCACAAGAGCCATGTCCAAAAATATTCAAAGAATACTTTTTTTTAAATTTGCTTGTTTTAGTAACAGGAGAAACTGAATATGAAAGTAACTTCCTGAAATTTGCAAAGCCTAGATTAAAATTTTGACTTATTGGCCTGTTATTTACCTTGAAAGGTAGTAAGAGTGGGGCATTCCATTGAAAGCACTAAAGAGTTATGGTTTTACTAGTTTATCATTATTTATTTAGCAAGTCTGTGCTTGTTTTACATTAATAATTTGCCTAAACCTCTTAACCATTCAGGTTTCTACAAAGGTGGTTATTTTACTATGACATGTTTTATGGTAAGTAAGCTGAGTAGCTGAAGTTTTAGGTTACCAGCTTCAGTTAGACTTTTTCTTGCTCTGTTTTTTGTTCATTTTGTTTTTAATCTTCTCTTTCCTGCTTCAGGATCAGATAGATGCTTCTATGAAAGAACTTTTTTTTTTTTTTTTTTTTTTTTGAGACGGAGTTTCGCTCTTATTACCCAGGCTGGAGTGCAATGGCGCAATCTCGGCTCACCGCAACCTCCGTCTCCTGGGTTCAGGCAATTCTCCTGCCTCAGCCCCCTGAGTCGCTGGGATTACAGGCACGCGCCACCATGCCCAGCTAATTTTTTTCTGTATTTTTAGTAGAGACGGGGTTTCACCACGTTGACCAGGATGGTCTCGATCTCTTGACCTCGTGATCCACCCGCCTCGGCCTCCCAAAGTGCTGGGATTACAGGCTTGAGCCACCGCGCCCGGCCTCTTTTTTTTTTTTTAGATGGAGTTTTGCTTTTGTTGCCCAGGCTGGAATGCAATGGCGCAATCTCAGCGCACCACAACCTCTGCCTCCCAGGTTCAATCGATTTTCCTGCCTCAGCCTCCTGAGTAGCTGGGATTACAGGCACCTGCCGCAAACCCTGGCTAATTTTTTGTATTTTTAGTAAAGATGGGCTTTCTCCATGTTGTTCAGGCTGGTCTCAAACTGCTGACCTCAGGCGATCTGCCCGCCTTGGCCTCCAAAAGTACTGGGATTATAGGCGTGAGCCACTGCGGCCAGCCTATGAAAGAACTTTTAAGCGTAAAGGCAAAGTATAAGCAAAAAGATGGGCAAGTAATGAAAACTTGAAGTCCATCAAGTCTTTTGCTCTTCTTACCTTTTTCTCTTGCTCAGTAGGTTGCTGCATTAAAATAATGGATCAATCTGGTAGTGTGAGGTACATAACAGAGAGTACACCAAAGATATAACAATGCTGAATATTAACTTTAAAAAAGACACTTTAAACAAAATTTGTGGCTTTTTTGTTTTGTTTTGAGACAGGGTTTTGCTCTGTTGCCCAGGCTGGAGTGCAGTGGCTTGATAATGGCTCACTGCAGCCTCAATCTCCCAGGCTCAAGCAATCCTCTCATCTCAGCCTCCTAAGCAGCTGGAAGTATAGGCACGTGCTACTATGCCTGGCTAATTTTTGTGTTGCTTATAGAGATGGGGTTTCACCATGTCAGCAAGGCTGGTCTTGAACTCCTGTACTCAAGCAGTCCTCCCTCCTTGACTTCCCAAAGTATTGGGATTACAGGCATGAGCTGCTGGGCCTGGCCATATACCTGTTCTTTGTAAATGAAATTTTTTTTTTTTGGTGAGACGGAGTTGTGCTCTTCTTGTCCAGGCTGGAGTGCGATGGCACGATCTTGGCTCACTGCAACCTCTGCCTCCTGGGTTCAAGCAATTCTCATGCCTCAGCCTCCTGAGTAGCTGGGATTACAGGCATGTACCATGATGCCCAGCTAATTTTGTATTTTTTTCTAGAAGAGGTGAGGTTTCACCACGTTAATCAGGCTGGTCTCAAACTCCTGACCTCAGGTGGTCTACCAGCCTTGGCCTCCCAAAGTCCTGGGATTACATGCATAAGCCACCTCACCCAGCCTATAAATGAAATTTTATTAGAATACAGCCACACTCATTAGGTTACATATTGTCTATGGCTGCTTTCATGATACAGTTAAAGAGTTGAATAGTTGCAACAGAGACTCACATCGCCTAAAATGCTTACTGTGTAGCCCTTTAGAGAAAAAGTTTGCTGATCCCTGCCATGGAAGAAAGAGTTTTGAGAACCACTGTAGTTAACAGTTGTTTTTTTTTTTTTAAATAAAGTAACAACAAAATCAAATTATTAAAAATAATTCACAATTGTTTTGTCACTAATGTTTTCTCTTTATGTCATACCCAGTCTATGTGGAGGGAGTTTTAATCACCATTTGCTTCTGTAGTTGCAGCATTTTAATTCATGGTACCTTGTGTTTTATGTCCCCAATAATTCATCTTGCCAGTCTTTGCTTTTATTTTTTACACACACAAAAATTTTTTTTTTTAAACCCAAACCAAAATTTATCAGGAAAGGACACACATCATGTGCCCCTTTTGTTCTAGGAAACCACCACCCTGCACTCTTACCCCAAATAGCTTTAAGATGTCTCAGGCCAAAAGATAAAGGTTGTAGGGAAGGGAACTACAATCAAGCCTATCCTTTTCTTGATGTTGTTTGTAATTCTTATTTGGGATATGTGTAGTCTATTCCCGCTGTATCTGTATTTGGTACTGAATTCAAACTTGCTTTTGAGCTAAACAAATATAAATACATCTTAAATCAGATTTTGGTTCAGGATACTTCTTAAGACTTATAGTAGCTTGAGGATCTTGTAGGAAAATCTTGAGAATTTGTGTTAATTGATTTGTGTCCGACAAAAGTAGCAGGTAAGTTGTGATTTAGGTAAATGAATCAGCCCAGTTGATAAGCAGGAGAACAGATGTTGTGTTCTAATTTAGGCTTGACATAAGGATCTGCGCTCTACCCTGTGCTGTATTGGCTTTCAGATTTAGGTTTCAGTAATTGGATATTTCTTACAGGTGTAGGTATTTAAGCTAAGCACAGACAATCAGTTAATTATTTTCTTAAAATGCCTTTCTTTGAAACCTGTGAACTTTAAGTTTACTAAACCTCCTAGCAGACTTTAAAAAATATAATACAAGCCTCAGCACTGTCTTCCCTCACTCACTTGGAAGGATTTTCTGTTCTGATTACCATTCATTCACCCCCACCCCACCAAGTGAGAATCTCTGCTTTCATGAATCGTTACTACCTGTTTAAATCATGAGTTCTCTCAGGCTAGTAAGGAGCAAAAGTGAATGACTGATAATAAAGGTTAGAAAAAACATGTTTGAAAAAATAATTTTTTGAAAAAAGTTTTTTTCATTTTGAATTGAGATATACATTCTATTTTGAAAGGTTGTAGTATTATTTCTAATTGATAATGTTCCAGGTTTGTTTGTTTGTTTGTTTGTTTGTTTGTTTTTGACGTTCACTCCTTTCCCTGTGGAGCAATGTTTCCATCTAGTGGCTGCTGAAAAAACAGCTGTTTGAATACTCTTACTCTGAATGCAATCAGAATATAATCAGAAAATTGTCCATTTTATTAATTTTCCAAGTTTTAGTCATATTATTAGCATCACCTCCTTATTTCAAATTCCCATCTTAAACCTATACCAAAGTATTTTGTGTAGGTTGTTTCTTTTCTCATTAATCCACATCAGCAATTATTTGCTGAAAACCTTTTCTGTTTGTATTGGCATATGTTAGGTAAGTTGTCTTTGTCCACTAACAACTTAAAATCTACTAGCAATGCTCTTGCAGCTTCTGCTGTTGTATAATATTGAACTAAATAATAATATACCACTCAATTTCTCTTTGTAAATGCCTTTTAATGCAGAAAACTGGTATTAAGAGATAATTTGTTCTCTACCCATCAGTTCTTCCTTGTATATTCTAAGAGACAAATTCAAAGTAATACTCAAAGATCCTTTTCAAAAAGTAGTTTTCATGGCGTGTTAGTAGTATTAAAATGCACATTTAGGTCATTGTTTTCTGTAATGCTAAGCAAACTATAGTGGTTAAGATTACTTTTTTGGAAAAATAACCTGAATAATTTACTTAGTTATCTAGAATATTCCATTTCCCAATGGGAGGGAAAATATATGAATATATAACTTTATTAAGAGTATCTCATTCAGTAGCAGAGGATTTGCTTACCTTAATTTTCTCCTTTATAATGTTTCAAATTATAATCTTGCCAAACAAGGGTTTTTTTTCCCCTGTGTGAAAAATGTACCATGTGACTTTAAGCTCTAATAAACACCTGCTTATAGTGTAAATGGAACTTCTTTAAATAGTTGTCTTTTTCTAGAAATAGTTGCAGGAAAGTTTCTTCTTTTCCATTTTTATTTTAGCTAGTGGAAATTTCCCTTTTTCCTCCCTTGATTCTCGTATGTCTGATTAACTTGGCCCTTTTTCTTAAGATAAAGTCGTTTCTGCTATGAGAACTCTTTCCTAAAAACAGAATAAAGAAGAGACACATCAAGAGGACAAATAGACAGTCTGTTCTCATCTTCTCTTTAAAATTTTTCTACCTTTATGTGGTGCCTGTTGTGACATTCTAATAGGCAGAAAATGTAAAGTGGCTGGACAAGGAAATGTGCTTTGCTCCTTCATAGATGCAGATTTTTTTGAACATATACCACTGGTAGCCTGTATTCCTCTGACCCCCATTTAAGTATTCTTCCTGGCTTCTGCCTGGTTTTATTTAGCTATCTGAAGCATTATTGGAGTGTAGCAGTGAAAACTGGGTAGGGTGATTTGGAGACACTTTTCCTATCTTGATTGATACCTTGAGGTTCCCCATGGTACATTGGTTTGTGCTGAGATGGTAGCACTATTTCAGGTAAGGCGTCTAGCTTGGGTCCTTTACCTGTGTTGCTGTCATTTTCTGCTAGAGAGTCACAGGTGTCTCGGTTGGGCTGAATGTATCATTCTTTTTTATTATGATTATGTTGAAGTATTGGAGATTAAAATAAGGTAAGTGTCACACTAAAAACTTCAACATGCTTTCTTGTCTCATTGTAAATTTGTAAAATTTGTTAGTTGGGCCCAAATGTCCTTTTTTTCCCCAAAGTTGTATTTAATTTGTTTAATAAGCTGTGGAAAAATAAGGTTTGTATAAGCAAAGCCATTGATTTGATCTTGATTCTGATTTTAAATTCTGACTTCACTATTTACAGACCCAGGTCTTGACACTGACAGTTCACTTAAATGTTCTATTATTTATCTGTTTACCTGTGTAAAATAGAAAGTTACACTGTTATATGCGAATATGTATTTTTGTTTATTTCTATGGCTTATGTATGATTTATGTTTTTAATTTTTCTTTAGCTTTATCTCTTATTTTGGGCAGATGATTTAACATAGGTTTCCCCATGATTAACTTACTGACAGGAGTGATTTGCTGATAATTAAAGATTTTTAAATGGCATTGAAATTTCCAGAAATTTAACAAAAGTTTTATAAATATCTTTTTCTCTCTTTTAGGCTAAAATAAATGAAGCTGTAGAATGCTTACTGTCCCTGAAAGCTCAGTATAAAGAAAAAACTGGGAAGGAGTACATACCTGGTCAGCCCCCATTATCTCAAAGTTCAGATTCAAGTCCAGCTGGAAATTCTGAGCCCGCTGGTTTAGAAGCACCAGAAGCCAAAGTACTTTTTGACAAAGTAGCTTCTCAAGGAGATGTAGTTCGGAAACTTAAAACTGAAAAAGCGTCTAAGGTTATTGTGTTATTTTGTTTATGTGTTTTTGATTTTTACATTTCAGGGTATTTTCTTTGCCTCAAGTGTTTTCTGCCCCATCAAATCTGGCTAAAACTTCACTCATATTTCAGTTCTCAATTCTCTTACCTTGCCTTTTAGAGAAACCTTCTTTGTTGATTGTTTCTTACCCCAACTAGATTTGACCGGATGTTTTCATATGACAGTGCCCATCACTGACATAGCACTTAAACCCACTATATTTAATTGTTAAATTGTTTCTTTCTAATCTGTAAGATCCAAAATAGTGACTTAGACCATAGCACAGTGCTCATTGAAGGCCCTTAATATTTTCCTTGTTTTTGATTCTTTCTCCTAAAGTTCTGTCAAACTCAAATAGTAGGTTTTATTTTGATCTCTTAGTAGTATGTGCTAATTCTGTAAGTGCTAATTCTTTTAACTTTTTAGGAGTAGGTTATTTTTGGTACAGATTGACATGAGTGGAAGACAGTTGTAGTTTTGAAATTTAACTTATAGAATTTGATAACCATTATCTTTATAATTGTGAAATGTTCAACTTACGTAATTTAATGGCTCTTAGATTCCTGTGGAATACATGTTAGATACCAGTGCTTTCTAGTAGAACTTTCTGTAGTGATAGAAATATGCGATAACAATATTGTCTAAGGCAGTAGTCATTAGCCACGTGTGACTACTGAGCGTTTGAAATGTGACTATGGTGATTGAAGAAGTGAATTTCTTGTTTTATTTACTTTAAATTTAACCACATGAGTACTATCTGGATAATACAGTTATAAACTGTACTATTTTCCAGTCACAGCTTTTGCACAATTCCATCCCTGTTTATTATAATCTTTATAATTTCAGTGGTTAGTGTAACACCTACCCCAGACCTTTCTGTCCCAAAACCCCTCTGTCTTTGTGTTTGCAAATCTGCTTTTAAATTTTGGACAGAGTGATGGTTGGGTTTTCACACTCGTGTGAGATACGCCTCCCTCAAACCTTATTACCACCTAAGCACATTATCCATCTGATGCTGGGGGGGGAAGAAAGAAAGCTTTAGGCGTCGTATTTGTTTAAGTGTGTTTAGACAGTGATGTGAATTAAATACTGTCTTCCCTTTTTCCTCTTTTGTTAAACTGAAGGATCAAATAGATACAGCTGTACAAGAACTCCTTCAGCTAAAGGCACAGTACAAGTCTTTGACAGGAGTAGAGTATAAGCCTGTGTTGGCCACTGGAGCTGAGGACAAAGATAAGAAGAAGAAAGAAAAAGAAAATAAGTCTGAAAAGCAGAATAAGCCTCAGAAACAAAATGATGGCCAAAGGAAAGACCCTTCTAAAAACCAAGGAGGCGGGCTGTCATCAAGTGGAGCAGGAGAAGGGCAGGGGCCTAAGAAACAGACCAGGTAATGAAACGCAGAAACTTCATTTCAAGCAAAGCAGAGAGCTATGAATGAATTCAACTCTTAATTTTTTTTAAAACAAATTTTGATTAGTTTACCATCACATTAAGTTAGAGAATGCTAAAGCTATAATGTCAGCAGATAGCATTTGTTAATTTTCCATTTAATTTTTTTTTTTTAGATGAAGTCTTGCTCTGTTGCCCAGGCTGGAGTGCAGTGGCATGATCTTGGCTCACTGCAACCTCCACCTCCTGGGTTCAAGCTATTCTCCTGCCTCAGCCTCCCAAGTAGCTGGGATTACAGGCGCCTGCCACCATGGCCAGCTAATTTGTGTAGTTTTAGTAGAGACAGTGTTTCCCTGTGTTGGCCAGGCTGATCTCAGACTCCTGACCTTGTGATCTACCCGCCTTGGCCTCCCAAAGTGCTGGGATTACAAGCATGAGCCACCGTGCCCAGCCAATTTTCCATTTAATTTTTAAAATAGGTAACACGTTTGTTTGATTCAAGACTCTCAGAATATAAGAAGTTCTTGTGTGTGTTTCCCATCTTTCTGATTTTCCCCACCACCATAATGAATAGGTAGTCAACCACTGTTACCAGTTTCTTCTGTATTTGTTGAGCAATTTTTCATTTGATTATCCAAGTAAATACAGATGTGTATATATAGGGGTGTGTGTGTGTGTATACACACACCCCTATATATACACATCTGTATTTACTTGGATAATCAAATGAAAAAT
>NW_022436962.1:22545852-22619660 GCF_009761245.1 Sapajus apella | reverse complement strand
ACACACACCCCTATATATACACATCTGTATTTACTTGGATAATCAAATGAAAAATATATATATATATATACACACACACACACACCCCCACCCACATACACACACACGTTTTCTCTCCTCCTTTTGTAACATAATTGGTAGCCTAATTATACTCATTGTTTTGCACTTTAAGCAGAAGTTTTCAAAGGCCTTTTGTGGGGACTAAGTGAGAGCTTTATTCTCAATTTAAAATTTGATAGTTTAAATATAAGAGAAAGCTGGCTAAAGACAAAACAGTGGGATAGATGGCTCTCTAAGGATTTTTCAATCTGTATGAATAATGTACAGCCACGCACCATGTGTCAGTCAACAGTGGACCATATATATGACATTGCTCGCTAAGATTATAATGGAGCATGTATAGAAACTTGATATATGGCACTTGATATTGGCATTGCAGATCAAGTAGGGGAAGTTATTGATATTCAGTAATGTTGCTGGGATATTTGGTTTTCCATGTGAAAATATACGTGTGTCATCTATGTTTGTGTAAGTACAATTGATGTTTGCACAATGATGAAATCACCTAACAACATGTTTCTCAGAATGTATTCATGTCATTAAATGACCTGTGATTGAAATTTTTTATCTGTAATTGCTGTCCCAAAATTAGAGTGAACTTTGTGATGGGTTTCCTTTAATGGCTTAGTAAGAACTGTTACTGAGATACTTTGGTTTTACATTTGTTTAACTGAGTATCAAATTCTGCTGCTGCTTATCTCACATGTCATATACAGTGTCTTTTTAAACAAGGGAATGTAACAGTTATTTTTCTTTTTGACTATTAAACGAAATAATCAGAGTTATAGCAGAGTAGAAGAGAATGTAGAACTTCTCAGCTTTTACTTTCTTAGTACTTATGAAAGTGCTAGGTTTCGTATTTTGTTGAGGTATGTGAGTGAAACAATAGAGAATGCAAATGCAAATACATTAAAATTTTTACCCAGTAAAACCTTGTTTGTAAACTCTAGAAAGATACTATGCTTTCTCCTGAGTAATTGTTGATATTTCAAGAAAATGATTATTATCTAAAATAGTTTTTTATTGCAGACCTAGTTTATTTTACAAGCATCTATCTCTGCAACCTTTTTTCTAGTTAAAAGAAAAATTTGAGGGTGGGTACAGTGGCTCACACCTGTAATTCCAGCACTTTGGGAGGCTGAGGTGGGCGGATCACTTGAGGTCAGGAGTTCAAGACCAGCCTGGCCAACATGGCAAAACTCCATCTCTACCAAAAATACAAAAAAAATTTACCAGGCTTGGTGGCACACACCTGTAGTCCCAGCTACTTGGAGGGGCTGAGGCACAGGAATCACTTGAACCTGAGAGGTGGAGGTTTCAGTGAGCTGAGATCCTGCAGTGCACTCCAGCCTGAATGATAGAGTGAGGCTCTGTTTCAAAAAAAAGAAAAACTTGTATAAATTTGGCCAATATGCACACATAAATACATACGTGTGTGTGTGTGTGTGTGTGTGTGTTTATAGCCATTGTTTTTATTACTTTTTAGGTGTTAATTCCAGTGAGACAGTGATGTTACTCTATACTTTAACCTGGCATAAGATTCTTCGTTTTTAGTGGGAGAATATGTGTGAACAGGCTCTGTCTCTATTACAAGTACATTACCTTAAAAAGAACCTTGTAAAAGAGATGTCTGCATAGAATCATAGCTTTTGTTACATTTGGCTTTGCTAGATTTTGTGGCCAATATCTCACAACTTTTTAAGAGATGTCCCTACTGTTTTTTGGTTTGTTTGTTTTGAGGCGGAGTTTTGCTCTTGTTGCTGAGGCTGGATTGCAGTGGTGCGATCTTACCTCATTGCAACCTCTGCCTCCTGGGTTCAAGCGATTCTCCTGCCTCAGCATCCCGAGTAGCTGGGATTACAGGCATGCGCCACCATGCCTGGCTAATTTTTTGTATTTTTAGTAGAGACAGGGTTTCTCCATGTTGCTCAGACTGGTTTCAAACTCCCAACCTCAGGTGATCTGACTGCCTTGGCCTCTCAAAGTGCTGGGATTACAGGCGTGAGCCACCATGCCTGGTGTCTCTACTGTTTTTTAGGTTAAAAACATTATCTTAGGGGCTAGGCACGGTGGCTCATGCTTGTAATCTTAGCACTCTGGGAGGCCGGAGCAGGAGGATTCCTTGAGGCCAGGAGTTTGAGACTGGCCTGGGCAACATAGCGAGACCCTGACTCTACCAAGAATTAAAAAAAAAATAAGCCAAATGTTATGAGCGCCTGTAGTCCTAGCTACTCAGGAGGTTGAGGTGAGAAAATCTCTTGAGCCAAGGAGTCCAAGGTTGTTGCAGTGAGACAGGTCACACCATTGCATTCCAGTCTGGGTGACAGAGGGAGACCCTGTCTCAAAAACAAAACATAAAAACAACGTTATCCTGGGAATGAATATAGAAGAGTTACACATATAGAAATAACCCATACTGAAGAAAACTAATCCATTTTGAACTTAAGAGGTTTATTTTCATTCAACCGAAAAGCAATTGCTGAATGAAGAGATTTATCTTTTACTTCTCGTATCTGCAGATTGGGTCTTGAGGCAAAGAAAGAAGAAAATCTTGCCGATTGGTATTCTCAGGTGAGTATGCATTCAGCTGATTTTTATATGTTAAGTCTCTCAAAGGCTGCTTTGTTTAAATTCTAAATTCTGGACACAAACTTAATAGTAATAATGTATAATTCTTTTAATAATATGTAATGTAGTCATTTAACATAAAACCGTTTTTCAACATGTTCACATAAAGTCTTGAATAGTACCACGAGACAGTGATTGATTTTTTTTGTTGTTGTTTTTGAGATGGAGTCTTATTCTCTCAGCCTAGGCTGCAATGCAGTGGCGCAATCTCAGCTCACTGCAATCTCTGCCTCCTGGGTTCAAGTGATTCTCCTACCTCAGCCTCCCAAGTGGCTGGGATTATAGGGGTACACCACCATGCCCTTCTGATTTTTGTATTTTTAGTAGAGAAAAGCTGTGACCAGCCTATTTTTTTTTTTTTAATGGTGAGGTAAAGGGATTAATTCAAAGCCACAAAGATACAGTCAGTAGCAGGGGCAGGATTGGAATTCAAGTTTTTTTGGGTTTTTTTGAGACAGTGTCAGTCTGTTGCCCAGGCTGGAGTGCAGTGGCACGATCTTGGCTCACTGCAACTTTCGCCAGGTTCAAGCAGTTCTTCTGCCTCAGCCTCCTGAATAGCTGGAACTACAGGTCACTGCCACCACGCCCAGCTAATTTTTGTATTTTTAGTAGAGGCAGGGTTTCACCATCTTGGTCAGGCTGGTTTCCAACTCCTGACCTCAGGCGATCCACCTGCCTTGGCCTCCCAAAGTGCTGAGATTACAGGCGTGAGCTACCGTGCCCAGCGGAATTCAACTTTTAATGAGAGTTTAGAACCCTGTTATATGTTGTTTCTCAGTATAGTCAGGTCTGTTTTACTTCCATTATGACCTTCCACATTAAGGAGATGTATCAACAGTGGAAGCCTCCAGATTTGAATTTTGGTTATCATACTCTTGCCACTTATACTAGAATTTTGATTCAAGGTAGGCTTTAAAGACTGTTTTTCTTTTAAAAAGGTCATCACAAAGTCAGAAATGATTGAATACCATGATGTAAGTGGCTGTTATATTCTTCGTCCTTGGGCTTATGCCATTTGGGAAGCCATCAAGGACTTTTTTGATGCCGAAATCAAGAAACTTGGTGTTGAAAACTGCTACTTCCCCATGTTTGTATCTCAAGGTGCATTAGAGAAAGAGAAGACTCATATTGCTGACTTTGCCCCAGAGGTAAGTGAGCTTGCTTTTTTATTTTTTGCAGTGTTCTCTGACAAACTCGAAAACATATTTTCAGCTTTTGAGTTTAACAACCAATTTTGAAAAATGGAAAGCCATTTTTGGTTAAAAAAAAAAAAAAAAAATTCTGTTTCTCCCTTTATAGCAAGTAATGATTTTGTTTGTCACATTAATTAACTGACTTGTAATATTTAGAAGGTCAGTAAATGTGTACCTTTCCTCACCGTAATAGCAACAACTATTTTAACTTGCCTAAATTGATATAACAAAAATTAAAACAAAGGAAAGTTGCCTGCCTTTGTACTGTTGCTCCAAAATGCTGTTGAAAAAACATGTATGAAAAATGATTTTTTCTTACTAGGTTGCTTGGGTTACAAGATCTGGCAAAACAGAGTTGGCAGAACCAATTGCCATTCGTCCTACTAGTGAAACAGGTGAGAATAGGCCATGTAGTGCAGGGCTGAAACATCAGAGGCAGCTTCTAGAGTTGAGTTTCGGCTTTTGCTTTGTGATAGATATAATCTCTGTTGACAATATAAAATTTCATGAGTGTTGATAAAGGTTGATTGTAAACTTGTCTAGAGTTTTTTTTAATTTTTCTTTTCTTTTCTTTCTTTTTTTTTTTTTTTTTTTTTTTTTTGAGACAGCATCTAACTCTGTCACCCAGGCTGGAGTGCAGTGACATGATCTCAGCTCACTTTGCCTCCTAGGTTCAAGTAATTCTCCTGTCTCAGCCTCCTAAGTAGCTGGGATCATAGGTGTACACCACCACCCTCGGCTAATTTTTGTATTTTTTTAGTAGAGATGGGGTTTCATCATGTTGGCCAGGCTGGTCTCAAACTCCTGATCTCAAGTGATCTGTCCACCTTGCCTCCCAAAGTGCTGGGATTATAGGCATGAGCCACTGTGACTGGCCAACTTGTCTAGAGTTTTATTCTCTTCATCATTAAATTATTGGATTTTTAATTTAAATGCTCATTTTTATGCTGTAAATTTTTAGAACTTTTCAAGGAATTTTATTCTTAGAATAATTTTTATTGGAATTAATTATAATATTACAAATACAGATGCTTTGTGCCATAATTATTTTCAAATTTTAATAATACACTTAGATTTTCATTCATGTAGGGTTTTCATAGGTTGCTAAATACTTTACATCATCTTTTGTTATTCTCACAACAGTGTTGTGAGGAAGGTAGAGGCAGTTACTGTGATTTCCATTTTGCAGGTAAAGAAAAGTCTGAAAGATTAAATGATTTTTCTGAAATTACATATGGTAAATGGAATTGCCATCGGAAAATTTGAGGTTTTGGGTTTTATAATGTCTTTCAAAGTGATCATTTATCTGTAGAGTTCAGGATTGTTTGTTGTTCTTTGATATTTCTAGTGATACTTTTGTATAATACATGATTAATATTCTGATATCAGTTTTCTGAGACTGTTTGGCAAAGTTTCGTTTGTTTGGTTTTACTAATTATAGATCATGAGCAGGCTCTTCTAAGACAGGCATCTTCACTTTGCATTTCATAGCAAGAGCTTTCATACTCTGAATAGATGCATCAGATAGATGTAAATTAATTCTGCTTCTCATAACTACTGGATTCAGCAAATTGTTTAACTTCTGTAAACTCAGCTTCCACATCTTTAAAACTGAGATTATGATACCTACTTATGGGTTGAATATGAGAATTGAACAGGTTAATGAATGGAAAGAACTTAACATAGAATATGACCTTTATTAGTGTTTTTAAAAACAAAATGTAAAAACTGTCAAAGTACATTGTGTTACGTGAAGAATGTAAAATCTTATGTGAAGAATGTAAAATATGATTAAGTTTAGATTGATATCATTGAGTAATACACTTTATGAAATAGATAATACTATTCACTTATAAGCACTGGAAATATGTTTATACAAACATACGTTTTATTTTTCAAATGTATTTGTTACATTTTAATTCCTATTATCTTGCTGGTTTAGCTCTTACCAGCCTTGAAGGAGTAGTAAAGCCGTAAATGACTGTCTATTTTCCCATGTCTTTCAGTAATGTATCCTGCATATGCAAAATGGGTGCAGTCACACAGAGACCTGCCCATCAGGCTCAATCAGTGGTGCAATGTGGTGGTAGGTGTATACTCCCTCTTATATTCTTTAATTATTATTCGCCTCCTTTTTTTTTTTTTTTTTTAAGCATATTTTGTTTTTATTTTCAACAGATTAGGAGTATGGAAGTATTTTTGAAGTGTTTAAGATCAGTTGTGATTTTTGATTACCATATAAAATGGTAAAAAAAAATTGGAAAATGGCTGGGTATGGTGGCTTACACTTACAATCCCAGCGCTTTGGGAGGTCAAGTGGACAGATCATTTGAGCCCAGGATTTCGAGACCAGCCTGGGCAACATGGCAAAAAACACATCTCTACTAAAAATAAAAGAATTAGACAGGTGTGGTGGCATGCACCTGTAGTCCAGCTACTTGGGAGGCTAAGGTAGGAGGATCATTTGAGCCTGGAAGGCAGAGGGTTTCAGTGAGCCATGATTGCGCCACCCACACTCCAGCCTGGGTGACAGAGCAAGACCCTGTCTCCAAAAAAAATTGGAAGGCTCTCTGTAATGACCAAATTGTTTTCTTACCTTTTCCAGCGTTGGGAGTTCAAGCATCCTCAGCCTTTCCTACGTACTCGTGAATTTCTTTGGCAGGAAGGGCACAGTGCTTTTGCTACCATTGAAGAGGCAGCAGAAGAGGTATAAAGTTATTTTCCATATAAACTATGTTCCATTTCTTTGTTCAGGATCTGCTATTTTGTTATTTAAAAATATGTGTAACACCTGTTAAAAGCCAAATCAAATTAATTTAAAGCAGTTACGTGGATTTAGGTAACTGCTTACTGGAATGTTATTAATAAGGAATATATGCTCTTTTAAATTTTCAGGTGAAAATACTTCTGGGCTTTAATTTGTAGAAAATTATTTTTCAGGAAATTTTCCTTTTGATACTACATATCTTTCGTAACATTTATTTTCTTATATTCTAATCATATACATTTTTTAAAGTTATTTGACTTGTTTTTACATTGCTTCGTTGAATATCTTTCTTAATAAATTCACACTGGCTGCTTTAACCTTTTCATAAAAAGAGGTTTTTATTGTTTGAATTGCTTTTCCCACACAATTATTCTCAAGTAGTGTGGTTTTATATATCTTAGTGAATAAATATACCCTAAATTTAAATACATTTACATTTAAAATGTTACAGGTCTTGCAGATACTTGACTTATATGCTCAAATATATGAAGAACTCCTGGCAATTCCTGTTGTAAAAGGAAGAAAGACAGAAAAGGAAAAATTTGCAGGAGGAGACTATACAACTACAGTAGAAGCATTTATATCTGCTAGTGGAAGAGCTATCCAGGTATCAAACTGCCACATAGGATTCATAGGGCACTATAAGCAGTCCATGGACAGATCCAGTAATTTATTCTGTCATCAAAGAAGTAGACTCTTTTAAAAAATAAGTATTTCATGTACTTTCGTACAATAATTTAAAGCAAATCCATCCCATTCCTCTGTCTCTGTGGTCCGTTAAGTCATGGTATGTATCCTGAATTACTAAAATATGAATTCCTTTTTAACTGTTGTAGGTAAAATTACTGCTATAAAAGTGGCTGCCCAGAGCAAGACACTTTTGTATTAATAGTATTTTTTTTTGACTAATCTGAATCTCTTGTTATAGTAAGTATGCTAATATTTAAAAACCTCATTTAAGGTAAAAAAGCGGAGAAAACAGAAGTCTAGTGCCATTTTAAAGCATGTGATCTTATAGTAATCATGTTCAAGGGGAAAATGGGTTATTAAAATTAAAGCTTATATTTCTCTCTCTGTTTTAGGGAGGAACGTCACATCATTTAGGGCAGAATTTTTCCAAAATGTTTGAAATCATGTTTGAAGATCCAAAGATGCCAGGAGAGAAACAATTTGCCTATCAAAACTCCTGGGGCCTGACGACTCGAACTATTGGTGTTATGACCATGATTCATGGGGACAATATGGGTTTAGTATTGCCACCCCGTGTAGCATGTGTTCAGGTAAGGAAAATATTTCTGTTTTTCATTCATTTTATAAAATACAACCCATTATTTTACTAAAGGAAATTTGAAAGGATGATTTTCTCAATGTCATTCAGGCAGATATCTCTGATAATAGAAACATAGAATGCAGTCTAGACCCTAGTTTGTGTAACTGTGTGTATCATTTACATTATTTATTGTTTCTTACTCTTTTAATTTTAAGCTACTTATATAAACATTTTTAGAAGTCATTTTTAAAAAACTATAATAGGTTAAATGAGCTGGGCATGAAGGCTCACACCTGTAATCCCAGCACTATGGGAGGCCAAGGCAGGGCAGATTGCTTGAGCCCAGGAGTTTGATACTAGCCTGGGCAACATGGCAAAACCCAGTCTACAAACAATTAGCCAGGTGTGGTGGCATGCACTGATAGTCCCAGCTACTAGGGAGGCTGAAAAAAATGTAAATATATATATGTACATGAAATATAGTAGGTCAGATGAAAATACGTTTAGCATGAATAAGTGATTTGCAGGTAATTAGTAGACATGTATAGATTAGAAATCACACAAGCCAATTTGTGTTAAGAATATAGTCACTAGTAGGTTTTGACTTCTGAGAGCTCATTACTTCTATATGCTCTTTCTTTGTTTAATTTTGGGACATTGTGCTGGATTCTAGGTGGTGGTTATTCCTTGTGGCATTACCAATGCACTTTCTGAAGAAGACAAAGAAGCGCTGATGGCAAAATGCAATGATTATCGAAGGCGGTTACTCAGTGTTAACATCCGAGTCAGAGCTGATTTACGAGATAACTATTCTCCAGGTTGGAAATTCAATCACTGGGAGCTCAAGGTAAATTTCTCAGTTGTATCTGTTACCCTCACACCTGCAATTTGAGTTTAGATTTTCCTCTGCATATGTTTTTATAAAACTTAAGGCTTTTCATTACTTTCCTCTATTTTGATAGTTGTGAGTTTTTTTTCTTCTTCACTTAAAACTGTTGAGCACTGACACAGTTCATAGCTTTGTAATGGTGATACCTAAATTTAAAGTAGTTTTTATGGAAGCTATTTTTATTATGTTAGATTAAAAATGGTCTTGAAGCCCTTGTTTATGATTAACAAACATCATGTGGCTGGTATACTAAAATGTTTATGCCAGGAATTCATATAATAAGTTATTTATATAGTATGACCACCAGAATAATGGTGCATGGACATCTCTTAGCTGTCTTTATAGCTAATAGTGAAACATCTAAGGTTAATTTTTTTTTTTTTTTTTTTTTTTTTTTTTATAAAGACGGGGTTTCACCGCGTTGGTCAGGCTGGTCTTGAACTCCCAACCTCAGGTGATCCGCCTGCCTTGGCCTCCAAAGTGCTGGGATTACAGGCGTGAGCCACCGCGCCCGGCCATCTGAGGTTAATTTTATACTTGAGTTTTCACACCACGTTGTTTCATACCAGTTGGTTGATTTTTTATTTTGTGTATATAAAGCTAGTCTAAATTCTGCTTTATTGTTTGTAATGTAACTTTCATTTATTGCACATTGTCATTAATAGATTATCTGTGCCTTTAAGTCCGTTTTATAAACTTCTGGGATTTAACATTTTTTCTTATGCTGAAAGAGGCAATCTTACTAGATCTAGAAATTAGGGATTGAGACTATATAAACTCATATTATAGACGATGGGATGAGAGAATGTATTGAGATTGCAGCTGCAAGCTTTCAAATTATGGAAGCTCAGCAATATTGGAGTTATTAAGGATTTATATGTCTGGGATTCCCACAGTTGCTTATCATCTTATTTGTTTCAAATGGCCCCTGAGGTAAGTCCCTTGCGCTGAGGAATAGTGACTATATTTTAATAATACTTCCGTTTTATGTAATAAAACTGCTTCTTTACATGTTCTCCTAAACATGAATTTTTTTTCCATGTCATTTCCTTTTTAATTGCATTCTTTTTTGCTTACTTATAAATTGCTATTGTGTGATGCCAATAGCAGTTTCTCTAAACTAATTTCTTTTTTTTTTTTTTTTTTTTTTTTTTTGAGACGGAGTTTCGCTCTTGTTACCCAGGCTGGAGTGCAATGGCGCGATCTCGGCTCACCGCAACCTCCGCCTCCTGGGTTCAGGCAATTCTTCTGCCTCAGCCTCCTGAGTAGCTGGGATTACAGGCACGCACCACCATGCCCAGCTAATTTTTTGTATTTTTAGTAGAGACGGGGTTTCACCATGTTGACCAGGATGGTCTCGATCTCTTGACCTCGTGATCCACCCGCCTCGGCCTCCCAAAGTGCTGGGATTACAGGCTTGAGCCACCGCGCCCGGCCATCTCTAAACTAATTTCTATTTAACTTAGGGTACAAAATGTTAAGGGAGAAATTTATTGCTGGCTACTAGCACGATTAAAAGGAAAAAAATTATCCACACTCATTCCTGAATTCCTCTTTGTACCCCTTCCTTTTTTATTCATTTCCCATCCTTAGACTGACTTGGCTTTGTCTTTGTCACTCCTCTTTTAGTGCCCTGGTGAGCCTAGACTACGTTGGGGAGGTATTCTTAGTATGAGTTGGGTCTGCCACAGCTTCCTTGTCTGTATTTCTCAGGAAGGAAAATAAAGCACCTACGTTCTAAACTTGATGCCTCAAGTTAAAGAACACTGAGAAAGAGAGTTCACTGTCTAGTGGAAGATGTTAGTTATACTTTTTGATGCCACTTTAGTTCCATTTAGTCAAAGAGTCTAAGAAAAAATATTTTAGGAGATCTGGATTTATAGTTATTTGACAGTGACTGACTAAAGTATGTGAGTGATGTATACATGTATTTTGAAACTTACTCCGATTAATAAATGAGGTATAATATGGTTTGGTTGTGAGGCCAGAACCCAGCAACTCCTATAATTCTGCTTTAGTACCCCTTCCTATACGGTGTTTTGAAAATATAAAGGGGAAAATAATCTGAGTGAATTAACTACTTTTCTTTTTACTATGTGGAAGGATTAAATTTTGTGTTGCTGTTGAAACAAAACACAAATCCTTTACAGTTAAATTTGTAACTAGTTTTAGAAAAAAACTATCAACAAAATATTTGCCTATTTTCCATGATTTGGCTTCAGATTACCTTTCTAGCTTTCACTTTTCATTATCCCCTTTCATATGCCCTTTTCTCTCTTCTTCACAAACAGCCTGTTTTTCCCACCTCTGTGTCTTTGCCTGTAGTATTTCTTCTACCTGGGTTGTAAAATTTTTTATCATGTAACAGTCACAGACTTACAATAAAGCAGGTTCTGTACAAATAATTAATTTTTCCTGCTTGAATCAGTTGAAAATAAGATACTAACCTGATGCTCCATCACCCTACAAACATATTCTCCTACATAATCACAGCACAACCAACATAGTACAACCAGCGTATTCTCCTGCATAATACAAGTTCTGTATAGTAATGTTCATACACTGCTATAGTCTAATTCTAGGCCCCCATTCAGCTTTCAAAGCTGCCTGACTAGTGTTCCTTTATAGCGGAAGGACCTAGTTCAGAATTATGTGTTGTATGTAGTTATTATATAATATCTTCAGTCTCTTTTAGTCTGTAATCATTTCTCAGATTTTCTTTATCATGATCTTGACACAACACATTTCTTATTAGCCTTTCTATTAACTAATTTATATTTTTATGGATCCATGGTTTCCATTATTATGCACTGGGTTATAGAATCTGTTACTAACATTATTTGTTTTGATGCTTAAAGTGTCTCCGGCTTGACCAATAGGATCCCTTAAAGCTGGGTTTTGTGTCCTTTTGGCATTCTCCATCTTTCTTTAGGTAGTTCCTTCCTTCTTGGCACAAGATGTTGTAGGCTTATCTTGTACTTTCTCTACCCTGGCCCAGGAATTACCTATGTCTCTAAGAAGTTCTGGTTCTTTTTAGTGGAGAATGGTGTTTAGTGCAGGGTACGCTCATTGCTTTTGAGCTATCACTTCTCCCAGGCCTTCTCAGCAGATGGCGCTACTGAATATGTGTATATATGTAGATATCCGTACACACATACAGATACATGTACACTTTTACCACCTTGCTTCTATATCTATTTATATATGTTGAAAACCAAGAGTTTATAGCTATACTTTGAATTCCAATAAAAAACCATGATGGACCAAGTGCGGTGGCTCGTACTTATAGTCGCAGCACCTTGGGAAGCAGAGGCAAGTGGATCACCTGAGGTCACGCGTTGGCCACCAGCCTATCCAACATGGCGAAACTACGTCTCTCCTAAAAATACAAAAATCAGCTGTGCATGGTATTGGGCGCCTGTAGTCGCAGTTACTCAGGAGGGTGAGGCAGAAGAATCACTTGAACCCGGTGGGGGCGGAGGTTGCAGTGAGCCCAGATTGCACCATTGCACTCCTGCCTGGGCGACAAGAGTGAAACTGTCTCAAGGAGAAAACAAAAAAACAACACCACACACCACAGGATGCGTTCTAGTTTTTTCCCCATTTTGTGCTTGTAATTCCCTTTTCTGACAATGAAAAACCTAGCTCTAATTATCCTTGGTACATGAATTTATTTGATTAGTCACCCTGTATGCCACCAGTCTCTCATTGCCATTGTCACCCGTTCCCCTGTGTGAATGAGCTCCTTATCTGTCATGGGCTCTGTCACTCTATGCAAGGCTGTCATGCTGGATGTCCTCTCGCCTGACGCAGTCTCAGACACCCTACTGCAGGCTACCAATGGCCCTCTCCTTTTTCAGTGTGGAATCCAGTCTTATTGCATTTCACTGTCATGTGCTTTTAGTGTTCTTCAATCAGAAGTAGTTTGTCAGACTTCCATTGTCACTTATGACATAGGCATTTTTGTAACTATAGGTCAGTTATTTTATAGAATGTTCTTTAATTCTGATGAATAATTTACTTATTAATTTTTACCTTCTCCAGTAACTTTTCTTCTCTCTTGCAGCTGAGGAATAGTCTCTCACCGCTGACTTTCTGTATTAATTTTTATTGTTTGTATTTGTGCCTTACTGTACAAAGTATGAAGCTTCTTGAGGACAAGATGTATTTCTTACTCATCTTTAAAATCTCATTGCACTTAGCACTGTATCTTACAAATGCATGTAATACATCCAGTATAATACATTGAATGAATAAATGAAAATAATAAAATAATGTAATACTTAGCATACAACATTTTGTTCCATAATGTTTTTTTCTTTTTCATCTCATTTTATAAAATAAGTCTTCTCTAGGGGTAAATAAGGACTTCTAGATTAATATCTGAAATTTTTCCTATGGTATTTTTGGGTATACCACCCAACATCTAAATTGTATATAGAAGCACTTAACTTATGAAAATCTCAAGTTAATTTTAAAGGATTATTTTTTCAAAAAAATTATTTAAAACCAACTGTTTATCAGATATGGTTCTGGGCCCTAAAAATGAGGTGTTTCCCTCAACCTTAAGGATTTTAATCCCCTTATGGGATATACATTCACAAGGATTGAACATTCACAAATCTTAAACTTGCAGTCAGTCCTTAAGTTGCTTTGGAAGAACTAAAGAGCATAGGGAAGTGGTTCTTAAACTGTAGTCCTAGGACCAGCAGTGTCTGCATCACTTGGAAACTTGTTAGAAATTCAAACTCTTGGCCAGGTATTATGGCTCACACCTGTGATCCCGGCACTTTGGGAGGCGGAGGCAGGCAAATCAATTGAGTCCATGAGTTCGGCACCAGCCTGGTCAACATGGCAAAACCCAGTGTCTACTAAAAATACAAAAATTAGTCAGGTGTGGTGGTGGGTGCCTGTAATCCCAGCTACTTGGGAGGCTGAGGCATGAGAATCAATTGATCCTTGGAGGCAGACGTTGCAGTGAGCCAAGATCATGCCACTGCACTGCAGTCTGGTCAACAGGGGAGACTCTGTCTTCAAAAACAAACAAACAAATTCTCAGGTCCCATCCGCAACCTACTATAATAAAAAACTCTGGAGGTGGGACCCTGAAATCTGCCTTCACAATCCTTCCAGGTGATCATAATGCATGCTAAATATAGAGTATCCAGAATGAGGGCTTTGCAACCAGAGAACACCACTGTATCAGAAATGAGTCAAACTGTGTCATGGTACTGATCCCCTCAGTGGCTTGTGGTAGATTTAGTCTCAAAAAGCCTTTGTGTAACCCTATTACCATGCAAATACATTTTCTGGATGCTATTTTGTGAGAAAAGTTGGAAATGCTGACCTAGAAACTATTCTCTGTCTTTCTCCATAAAGAACTTCCTTTCTTTAGAACCACTAAGGCAGTAGTAGATTTTTTTCTTTAGGTTTATGCCTTTTTACTGGAATAGGTTTCTATAGTATCTCAGCAGCATTTCCTTGTTTTTTTTTTTTTTTCCCTTGTTTTTCTATGCCTTTATTTTCTTATATTTTTTAATATAATTTACTGTAGATAAAGCCATGAATTACATCTGTATATTCAACTAGAGACATTCATATATCATTTAACTGCCTTTTTTGTCTTATAGGGAGTTCCCATTAGACTTGAAGTTGGGCCACGTGATATGAAGAACTGTCAGTTTGTAGCTGTCAGACGAGATACTGGAGAAAAGCTGACAGTTGCTGAAAATGAGGCAGAGACTAAACTTCAAGCTATTTTGGAAGACATCCATGTCACCCTTTTCACAAGGTAGTTGCTCAAAATTGCTTATGTCTCTCTCCAAATCTTCTACCACCTTTATACCAAGGAATATTTGGGGTTGCCCCAATTGGAAGCAATTGTTCCCTCCCTCTGAGCCCTCGTGCTGCTTAATTCACAGCACGAATTAAGCAGCATGAGGTTTTTTACTTGTATTATGGTTTTTTTTTCTAAGTGCCATCTGCTTACTACTAGCTTTGCAACAATGAAATTTCTGTCCCCTGGATTAATTTGTGTTAATTTTAGATCTATGTTTATTTATTTTTATTTTTTTAATTTTATAAAAAATGAAAAAATTCTAAATAAATAGATCGCTGCATATAGATCTAGGTTTTTATGAGATATAAATATGAAAGTTTAAGGCATTGACTATCATCTGCTGGGTACACATTGGCAGCACCTGGGAAGCTTTAGTAAATACCAGTGCCTTTTTAGAGATACTAATTTGTCTGGAGAGGGCCTGGCAACTATACTGTTAAAAGCTTCCCCAGGGGATTATAATATAGCCAAGGCTGAGAACCTCCTGATTGTGGTTGGGCATGAGGAATAGAGGAAAGCCTTAGGGCTGCCCTCACCGATGGAGAGTCTTTTAGAATCACAGATCTCAAGGCAGAGGCACCATATTAGTGACTTAGAGGCACTTGTTTTCTTTCAAATAACACTCCCATAGGTGATGTGTTAATGCCAGAAAAAGAATGTTGATCATTAGAGATTTAACAGCAGTAACAAAAGTTATGATAACCTGTTATGTGTATAGCAAATTTCCCATGCATTTAAGGCTCACAGTAGTGCAATGATAAGATAACTGTGATATACTAATGGTCACTGTGAGTGACAGACTTGAGGTTCAAATTGAGTCCTTCTGTCTGCCAGGTTATTATGTTTTCATTAATTATGTGTTTTATAAAACTTTGTCATTATTTGTGAGAACAATTATGTATTCTTTTCTAATTTGTTTGGTAGGGCTTCTGAAGACCTTAAGACTCATATGGCTGTGGCTAATACAATGGAAGACTTTCAGAAGATACTAGATTCTGGAAAGGTCAGAGACTTTCAAAAAGTTTTTAGTATAAAAATATTTCAGTAAATTGTATTTTAAGGCTCATTGCATTTATACATGATATTAATCCCTTTTTAAGTCAATCGCATAAAAAGATAGTACATTACTCAACATTTTTTATATATATAAATATATAGTCTCATATATAGTCTTTGTTTTATATTTAAATATATGTTTTATATATAAGTATATTGTGTGTGTGTGTGTGTGTGTGTGTGTGTGTGTGTGTAGAGAGAGGGAGAGAGTGAGTGAGTGTGTGTATTTGTTTTTTACTGATTTCCCCAAAGCATTACAACATTATACCATTTTGGGGTAATACTTTGAACTGGTTATGTGAATTTTTTTCCCATGTTTGATATGGTACTTTCTAAAGAACATTGATTCTGTATGCCTCCTAATTTCTTCATTATTGAAAATCTCTGTTATTTCAGTTTCATGGAAGTTCCTAAAGTAACCATTTATATATGCTTTAGAGCTATCATATGCGGCTGCCTAAAATAAGATGAAAAATCAGTTTCTTTCCATTTCCTGATCATACACACTCAGCTCTCAATTGATTGAACTTTCTGAATAATGAGAAGAAAAGCGTTGCTCATTCTAAGCCTGTTTTTCAGAATGGGGCTACCTGGCTCCTTAGAACTCCATAGGCTTTCCTAATTGGTTTTATATATTGGGGATATGTAGCTGTTTCAAGCTGAACCTTTAAATTTTCATAAAGAAGAATTTCAGATATGTAACATTTTAAATGGTATACATGTTTGAATATACAACCAATCTTGTTTCTTCAGGTTACAAGTGAGAAAACTATGGGCTATTGTCTAAATGAATACCCCAAACTATACAGAATTTCTATTACTCTTCTGACTAGGTTTAATGCATTTTCCTGTGTATCTTTTTTGTTTTTTAAATTCATGCTGAGAATGAGCATGAGTTTATTAAAGCTTTAATTTTTATGATCATAATGTATTAATATGTCTCTTATTTCTTGAGCTGGGAAAAATCTCTGGCTTTCATTTTACTATTCTGTAAAAGGAGTACAAAATATGAAAATCCTCTTCAGAGCCATAATTCTTCAGTATTTAGCCTTCTGTCCTTTTTGGATTATTGCTTTTATAATTTTTCACCTTTCTGGGTTCTGTAATTTTTCACTTGACTCAAACTTTCTATTTTGTGGGGAGATGTGGGGGGCAGGGGACAGAGTCTTACTTGGCTGCCCAGGCCGGAGTGCAGCAGCTTCTCTTGGCTCACTGCAACCTCCGCCTCCCCGGCTTAAGTGATTCTCCTGAGCAGCTGGGATTACAGGTGCCTGCCACCACACCCGGCTAATTCTTGTATTTTTAGTAGAGATGAGATTTTGCCATGTTAGTCAGACTGGTCTTAAACTCTGACCTCAGGTGATCCACCTGCCTTGGCTTCCCAAAGTCCTGGGATTACAGGCGTGAACCACCGTGTCCGGCCTCAAACTTCCTACTTTTAATATAAGGCTAGAGAAAGGGTAGTCATCTGCAGCACTGTGTTTTTTCTTTCACTTTATTTTTTTTGTTGTTGTTCCATTAGTTACTGAATTTAAAATTTTCCTTTATTGTAGAAATATGGTAGTCATGTTTGCAGCAGTCTATTAAAGTCATTGCTAAGAGTTAATAAATCAATAGAGTAACAGTTAATCCATTGCATTCAAAGAAATGAATGTTGGCAGGTATTGCTGGAATCATGTCTTTTATTCTAATATTGGATAAGTTACTGTAGCAGTTTCAGTAACTATTCTGAAGTAGAACCTGTGGTGTTTTGGCTGTATATCCAAAGAACACAGGACCGACCAGAAGACAAATTTTTGTTTCTTGTATTCAGTGGACCGTTCCATCCCTCATCTTACCTTATGTTTGTCAGCTTAGATGTATTGACCATCAAGCAACCTTTGAGGTTGTTGTAAATAAAATTGTATTTACTAGAGGGGAGAAGGAGGAAGAGATCTTTGGAACTTAAATGTAGGTGAAAGATTGATCTTTCTACTTTTCTTTATTGGCATAAATGAAAAATTATATCTGGTTTTACTAGGACTTGATTTTAGTACATTTTTCCAAGGGAGAGAATCTTAATTCAATGAAAAATAAATGCTATGTATATATAATATTTATCACTACTGCCATGTATTACTAATCTCTTGTATTTATGATTTTTGAGTATTGCCATTTCTTGTTATTGACATTTTCTACAAGGAATTTAAGACATTACATATTACAAAATATTGTGTCTTTTTTTTAATGAATTCATTCATTTTTTGAGATGGGGTCTCGTTATGTTGTCTAGGCTGGACTCCCAACTCCTGGGCTGAAGTGATTCTCTTGTGTTAGCCTCCAGAGTAGCTAGGACTACCGGCGTGCACCATCAACTATGTTTTTGTTTTTGTTTTTAAAGCCAGGCACTGTGTGGTGCCTACTTACAGCCCCAGCTACATGGGGAAGCTGAGATGAAAAGATTGCTTGAGCCTAGGAGTTTGAGTCTAACCTGGGCAACATAGTAAGACCCTCCCCTCCCCTCCCCTCACCTCCCTACAGAGTTTTGCTCTGTCACTCAGGCTGGAGTGCAGTAGCATAACCATAGCTCACTGTATCCTCAATTTCCCTGGGCTTGGACAATCCCCTGCCCTCAGCCTCCTGAGTATCTGGGACTACTACAGGCGCATGCCACCACTCCCAGCAAATTTTTAAATATTTTCTGGAAATGGAGTCTCACTATGTTGCTCAGGCTGTTCTCAAACTACTGGTCCAAGCTATTCTCTTGCCTTGGCCTCCCAGAATGTTGGGATTACAGGCAAGAGCCACTGCACCCAGCCAGTAATTTTTTTCTTAGAGAAGGAGAAAATATTACTTTATTATGAAAATTGTTAGTTATAAAAATATAGCTATAAACTTTATAAGTTAACAGAAGTTTCAAAGAAACCAGATTTAAATTTATTACCCAAAGATATTTTTTGTAATTACCTGCTAATACTTTATCATCACATAACTAAAGACAAAGATTAGAGTTTTTCTCTCATTCTGTGTCCTTCCCCCTTCCCTCCCCCCCAGATAGTGTCTCGCTCTGTCTCCCAGTCTGGAGTGCAGTGGTGCAATCTTGGCTCACTGCAACCTCTGCTTCCCTGGGTCAATCGTTTCTCCCACCTCAGCTTCCCAAGTAGCTGAGACCACAGGTGCATGCCACCATGCCCAACTAATTATTTTGTATTTTTAGTAGAAACAGGGTTTCACTATATTGGCTAGGCTGGTCTCAAACTTATGGCCCAAGTGATCCCGCCGGCCTCAGACTCCCAAAGTACTGGGACTGCAGGCGTACATCACCGTGCCTGGCCTCATTGTCTTTTGTAATGAATTTTAAACAATACTTATTTGAATGTACTTTTTCCCATGCTTTTTGTTTGTATTTATGCAAATGATTTACTAACGTTGAATACAGGGAAGTAACTATGTTAATTCAGCTTTTCTATTTCTAAGTTTGTTTTCACTTCAATTTTTATTGCACAGATACTTTGTATATCAAAATGTCTCTCAATATTTATTATTTCTATCTCTGCTACCTTCTGCCTGCCTACGCACTCCCACCTCCAGGACTTACCTAAAAATGTATCACCTCTTCATTGTCTTAACCCAGATTATCAAAAAGACAGTTCATCACTTTGGGAATTAGGCTAATACATTTTACTGAAAGAGCATAAGAGACTTAGATAACTAATGCTTCATCACCCTGCATTAATGTTCACCTAATGAATTCCTTGTATTTCTGTAATTTCCTAGTCTCTATCTGTTTATCAGATGCCTTTTGAAACATGTTAAACCAAATCCCAAGTGCAAGGAAGGGTTTGCAGAAGGAACTCCTGAGTGTGCACTGTGTGGCTGGGAGTAGCTGATGAGAAGCTGCTGAGGAAGCTGGCAGCATGTTGCTGTCAGTGCTGATGTCTGCTGAGTCTCCACTTTGATCGATCTCCAGATTTTCAGCTGCTTTTACACTGTATTTCTAATATGTGCAGATGATTCACAACTTTGCTGTCCTTTCATTAACTCTCCAGGAATATTTGGTAGGGCTACTACATAAGGGTTATTGCAGACAAACCTTATTTTGAAGTAGGCATGCTTTAAAAATTAGCATTCACAACGAGGAGGAATTTTAATACTTGTTGGCCAGGTGCAGTGGCTCATGCCTGTAATCCCAGCATTTTGGGAGGCCAAGGTGAATGGCCTGCTTGAGGCCAGAAGTTTGAGACCCGCCTGGCCAACATGGCAAAACCCTGTCTCTACTAAAATGACAAAAATTACCTGGGTGTAGTGGCTCATGTCTGTAATTCCAGCTATGCTGAGAGGCTGAGGCATGAAAATTGCTTCAACCCAAGAGGTGGAGGTTGCAGTGAGACAAGATTGTGCCACTGTACTCCATGCTGGATGACAGAGTGAGACTGTATCTCAAAAAAAAAAAAATTTTTTTTAAACTTGTCTAACATCTACATTTTGTTAAAAGAAAACCCAGAGCTAGAGATTTTCAAACAGGTGGTGAATTTCCAAATTAAAGTCCTAAGTATCATGATTCGGCCTTTGTTTTATGTAATCTAAGAAAGAAAAATTGAAAGGATTTTTTTTCTTGTACAAAATAATTTTTTGACTTTAAAAATGATCCACTTGCCTACATTACATGTTGGGAACACTGTGGCGTAAAGTGAAGTTTGCCTGATTGTTAATTGTAATTGTTAACAGCACCTGCTAATATCAGGAAGATAACCATTTAGATAGGTAGAGCAGGTGTAGTCCAGCTTTGAAATGAGGGAGGTATAACCAGAGTCCAACTTCTTTTCAGCTGCTGTGTTATAGCCAGTTTATGGGGGAGATTCGAGGGTTCTGCAAAGATGTCTTTGTTGTGTCTTGATGTGCTGTGAGTGGGTTTTGGATCATGGAAAAACATTCCTTCCTATCTTTTATAAGTGAGCAGAGTTTCTAGCAGGTTTGCAAAGGTATCATGGCCTGAAAAGGGCTGGGAGACCTATCCTTTTTGCTTGCAAGTTTAATACGGAACTCAGATACTTTTTTTTTTTTTTTTTTTTTTATCTATGTCTTATTGCATTTTAGGTTTTGGGATACATGTGAAGAACATGCAAGATTGTTGCATAGGTACATATGGCAATGTGGTTTGCTGCCTTCCTCCCCATCACCTATTTCTGGCATTTCTCCCCATGTTATCCCTCCCCAACTCCCCACCCCCCGCCGTCCCTCCCCTAGTTCCCCTCCACAGATCCCAGTGTATGATGCTCCCCTCCCATGTCCATGTGTTCTCATTGTTCAACACCCACCTGTGAGTGAGAACATGCGGTGTTTGATTTTCTGTTTTTGTGTCAGTTTGCTGAGAATGATGGTTTCCAGCTTCATCCATGTCCCTACAAAAGATATGAACTCATCGTTTTTTATGGCTGCATAGTATTCCGTGGTGTATATGTGCCACATTTTCCCTGTCCAGTCTATCGTCGATGGGCATTAGGGTTGGTTCCAGGTCTTTGCTATTGTAAACAGTGCTGCAGTGAACATTGGTGTGTGTGTGTGTCCTTATAGTAGAACGATTTATAATCTTTTGGATATATACCCAGTAATGGGATTGCTGGGTCAAATGAAATTTCTATTTCTAGGTCCTTGAGGCATCACCACACTGTCTTCCACAATGGTTGAACTAATTTACACTCCCATCAACAGTGTAAAAGTGTTCCTATTTCTCCACATCCTCTCCAGCCTCTGTTGTCTCCAGATTTTTTAATGATCACCATTCTAACTGGCGTCAGATATTCTTTCTACAAAATAGAATTGAAGGAGTTATAAATACTGAATACTTTTCCTTTTCTTATTAGATTGTTCAGATCCCATTCTGTGGGGAAATTGACTGTGAGGACTGGATCAAAAAGACCACTGCCAGGTAAACATAATTAACTGATAAAACTTGTGAAGTATTGGAATGGAAAAGAAAAGCAACGTGCAGCATAAATGAATGAAATTCTTATTTGTTTATTAATTTCAGGGATCAAGATCTTGAACCTGGTGCTCCATCCATGGGAGCTAAAAGCCTTTGCATCCCCTTCAAACCACTCTGTGAACTGCAGCCTGGAGCCAAATGTGTCTGTGGCAAGAACCCCGCCAAGTACTATACCTTATTTGGTCGCAGCTACTGAGAGATGAAAGAAACTCCCCCTTTAACTCTCCTCACTTTTTAAAACATTGATATTAGTACCTTCTCAGATGTAGACCTTTTATGATTTTTTAAAAATAGTTCTAAAAGGAAGTCACATGAGACAATTATTATGCCTAAGTTAACAGTGGATAAAAGGCTTTTCTGTAAACAATCCCAATAATAAATATCATGAACTCATATGGTTTTATGTATTTATTTGTTTCTGAAATACTTGCTTTATGTGCTATGAGGAAATTCCTACAAAGAGATGAAGACAGTTGAACGCCAGGTATCTTTTGATCTAAGCACTCCCAACATGTCTCAGACCCTGAATTGCCGTTACACCCTGCATTGATATGTCTTGCAGCACTTTCTTTCCATAGCTCCTAATACTGAATCTCAGTCTTTCTGTTTAAAAAACAAAGCAAACCCACAAATGGAAAAAGTAATAATAATAAAGATTTCCCTTGAACTGGCAGAGGGAACAAGAGATGCAAAAAACCAAAAGTACACACTGTGTGAGAACACAAGAACTCTTCTTAACGTTGGTAGGAAATTGTCAGTTGAAAGCAGACTAAATAGAGCATGCCTTCAAGACTCATGTCTTGAGTATGTGTATTCATGTACCTAAGTTAATGAAATGTATTTCAATTGACTGAAATATATAGAGTCACATTTTTGTACTCAGAATCATAACTTTGTATTGATTTATGGCAGCTCAGAATGCTTTATCTTCTTAGTATTTACATAAACTGCCAAAGTTCAGTTATAAAATGGAGAAAAGTCTTAGCAGCTATCTTATAGTTATCCTACCTCACAGAGTAAGGCAATTAAAACAATGCCCAGCACATAATAAATACTGTTGTTGGTTATGACCATTATGCAGGGTCAACTGGAAGTTGCTTCTAATATATAACTCTGGTTATAGTAGTTACTTTAGCTGGTTATTGTTTTTCTGCAAACCAACATAAATGCTTTTAGGGGACAAGGCTTTTTTTTTTTAACCAGTCTATGATAAAAGCCAAAAAAGTACATTAAAGATTATTCACATTTTTCCCTGTAGCAACTGGCCATTTTGGAGGAGGTGTCCATATCTGGGTGCAAAGACAAATCTTCAGTCTTAAGTTTCGAAGCTTCAGATGAGTAGCACTAACCACAGAAAAGCTTGAAGTCTGCTGCTTTAAAGGAAGTCACTATTTAAAGAAACTCTACATAAAGTAATTTTGTTCAGCAGGTAATCCTTTACCCAAAATGTACCTCTGGCAAATTGGCTTTTTTTCATAAATTGGGGTTCAGCTAAAATATCAAAGTAATTTCTTGAGTGTCTGTGCTTTTCAAAAGAGTGCATGAACCTGAATGAAATGAACACAATTTTTATTTGCAGGTGACAGCTGTAAGCTAGATGTATGACGGTTTGTGATTATGTGCTTCGTGTTCATTGCAGCAAAAAGAAAGCAGGTCCAGGCATATTTACGACTGGCTTCATTCACTGGGGCCAGTGTACTACATGACATCTTAGCAATGTCTAGTTCATCCATGAGAGTGTGTTTAACGCAGTGTTTCATTATGCCAGTAAATCACATGAATCCTTTATGAGAATTAGACAGTAACAGCAATCCATTCATTGGCTTGCCAGTGAAGAGGATTTAAACCTTGATAATAGCAGCATCAGAACATGAAGCAAGCAAGGAGGAAGGCATTTTGATGGAGGGTGGACAGATCACCCTATTTACATCTGTCTCTAGTTACTAATATTAGTTATCTGCCATATAACTTGTGTTCAGGGGTTGCCAGCACCATCAAAAAGTTGGGGGAGGTAGCTACCACTACCCTGTTATTTTCAAACATAACTCTGGTCTTTGCTTGGCACTTCCACTATGTCTAGAAAGTGCTACCCATTTAACAAATTTGAGTGCCTGCTCTGTGCACAGTGCCAGAGGATACGGTAGTGAGTAAAGCAAAACATGATTTTCTTTTTCTCGGCTGTGTCTCCTTGCAGTAGTTCTGTTTGAGATGCAAAATTAGGCAATCAATGGTGGAAAGTGAGATGGGGCACTGAATGGGGCTGAATGTTGTCAGTCGCAGGCCACAGTCTCAGTGACCCTGACTTAGAGGGTCTTATCTAATCATGAGATTGTCCCTGTCACCAGTAGCAGCATGCTGAGAACTTTGTAGTTGAGATAATGCCTGGAAAGTTACTCTGCCACACCATCAGTCTTAAAATAACAGGTAGAACCACATTCATCTTGTGGCTCAGTAGGTGATTCTGAACCAATGTCTTTGTTCAATTTTACTGGAAAACTTATGAGTTTGGAACATCAATAGTACTGAAATGATAGAAGATATTTTATTAATATTTAAAAAGCATCATATAATAAGGATATTTCAAAATATATTTGAAGTATGTCACCAAAACCAAATTTTGTGATGAAACACCTGTTGATGAGGAGGTTGGAGGGATACAGAAGCTGGTGATGATGATAATATCGGTATTACTTTATATGTGGTGTGTGTAAATATGTACTTGTACCGTATTTCCCTCATTCATTCTCTCACTCTTCTAGACAATTATTTCATACCTTTCTCTCCGCAAATATGAATGCCTCCTTTTTTTGACTTTCAGTTGATCATCTTGGTTTCTCTTTCACCGAGACGACAGAGGCAATAAGGATTAGAACGTCTGGGACCTCCCACCACATCTGCCCACTGACTCATGTTCATACATTTCACCTTCTCTGCTGTTTCAGATGAACTGTCTGTTCTCAGAGTGGATGCCAGCCCCTCCACGCGTGCACTCAATCTCTTCCCCGTTGTCTTCTCAGTCGTGGCACATCAACAACTCTCTCCTATGTATCATCAGGTTTTCTTTCTCTCCTGGTTCTTTCCATCAGCTTACAAACATGCTGTTACGTTTTCCAACCTAAAAATAACCGTTCTTGACTCCACATCCCTTTCACTGTAGAGCGAGACTCATTGAGAGGATTACCTGCACTTGCCATCTCCAGTTTCTCTTCTTCATTCTCTTGAAGCCATGTCTCATTTACCCTCAGCACTCCCCTGAAGCCACTCTTGTGAACATCACCCATAGCCTCCGTAATGTGAAATCCCATCGGCATTTCTAGTCCTCAATCCCATTGGCATTTCCAGCCCTCATTTTGCTTGCCCTCTCATCACTTGACTTAGCTGATTCTCCCTCCTCTTTGAAACACAGTTTTTTTTGTTTTTTTTTTGAGATGCAGTCTTGCTGTGCCGCCCAGGCTGGAGTGCAGTGGCACAATCTCAGCTCATTGCAACTTCCGCCTTCTGGGTTCAAGTGATTCTCCTGCCTCAGTCTCCTGAGTAGCTGGCATTACAGGCTCAAGCCACTATGCCCGGCTAAGTTTTTTTTTTTTAATTTTTAATTTTTTAAATTTTTAGTAGAGACATGGTTTCACCATGTTGGGCTTGAACTCCTGACCTCATGATCCACCCACCTCGGCCTCCCAAAGTGCTGGGAGCCACCACACTCGGCCTCAAAGTACATTCTTCCTTGACCTTCAGAACACTGTATACTCTCCTATTTTCCCTTTTATGTCTCTAGTCCTCCTTCTCACCTCTTCATATTTTCTTCTCTTCACATTTTCTTGGTGACCTCATTCAGTCTCGTGGCTTTTAATATTATAAATTATCAACTCTCAAGTTCACCCTCCCCTGAACTCCAGGCTCATTCAACTCCCAAGTAACATTTCAACTTGGATGTCTAATAGATACCCCAAACTTAACATCATTTCCACCCCTTGCCCCATGCTGCTCCTACAACAGCAGTCAACTTCATCTTACCTTCATCTCAGTTGCAACATCACTCTTCCAGGTCAAAAATGGTACCCTGGTACCATCTTTGTTCTTGTTGTTGTTTTGGAGATAGAGTCTTACTCTGTTGCCGCCAGGCTGAAGTGCAGTGGTGTGATCTCAGCTCACTGCAACCTCCACCTCCCAAATTCTACCGATTCTTTTGCCTCAGCCTCCTGAGTAGCTGGGACTACAGGGGGCACAACTATGCCCAGCTAATTTTTCCATTTTTTGTAGAGATAAGGGTTTCACCCTGTTGCCCAGGCTGGTCTCCAACTCCTGGGCTCAAGCGATCCATTCTCCTCGACCTCCGCAGGTGCTGGGATTACAGGTGTGAGCCACCGTACCTGGCTCCCAGTGCCATCTTGACTATTGCCTTTCTCTCCTACCTTAATGTTTAATTACTCAGAACATATTGTTCACTCTAACTGCAAATTCTCCTGGATACAGGCCAGCTTCATGTGTGTGTGACCTGAGCAGTGGCACCAGGCTCTGTGCTTAGTTTAGTGCTCTTCTATTGCTGTCTTGAAATTATTAGTAATTTTTTAAAAAGTATATTCACACAGTTGGGCAACCAGTCTCATCTTTTTTTATCTTTGCAAAACTGAAACTCTATACCCATTAAACAACTGCCCCATGTCAATTTCCCATCAGCCCCTGGCAACCATCATTCTCCCTTCTGTTTCTGTGAATTTGAACTTGACTGTAGATACCTCATATAAGTGGACTCACAATGTTTGTCTTTCTGTGACTGGTTTATTCCACTTAGCCAATGTCCTCAAGATTTATCTGTTTTAGCATGTATTGGAATTTTCTTCCTTTTAGGGTAGAATAATATGTTCTCGTATGCATATAGATTTCATTTTACAAGTATTCTTTCATCTGTCGATGGAAACTTGAATTCCTTCTGCTTTTTGGCTATTGTGAATAATGCCATGAACATGAGGCACAAATTTCTCTTCAGTGCGCTGCTTTCAAATTTTTTCAATTTTTTATACCCAGAAGTGGAATTGCTGGATCATATGGCAATTCTATTTTCAAGTTTGAGAGAATTGCTGTATTGTTTTCCATAGTGGTTGCACCCTTTAATTAATTTATTTATTGAAAGAGAAACCACTCAGACCGCCTCCTCTCCCTCTTACTCTCAGAGGAAGAGAAGAACAATCACCAACGGCAAATAGCAGTTGCAGTGAAGCAACACCAAGCGCCAACTTCACGCTCAGGAGAGAATACTGAACCTCCTTGTGGTTTCCGGGCCTGCACCATTTTAAACCTGTGTTTTTGTTTTTTAGGGTTAGAGTTTGCAGTGGCACAATCATAGGTCACGGCAGTCTCAAACTTTTGGGCTCAAGCAGTCCTCCCTCATACTTGTCTCCCAAATAATTGGGACAACAGGGAGCATGCCACCATGCCTGGCTAATTAAAAAAATTTTTTTGTAGATGTAGAGCCTTGCAATGTTGCCCAGGAGGGTCTTGAACTCCAGGCCTCAAGTGATCTTCCCACTTTGGCCTCCCAAAATGCTGGGGTTACAGATGACCATCATCATGCCTGGCTTAAACATGCTCGATAATTGGTTAGGCATGGTAGCTTACACCTATAGTCCCAGCACTTTGAGAGGCCAAGGCGGGCACTTGAGACCCGGAGTTTCAGATCAACCTGGGCAATATGGGGGAACCCCATGTCCTCCACAACATGGGAGAACCCCATGTCTACTAAAAATATAAAAATTAGCTGGGTATGGTGCCTCATGCCTGTAGTCCCAGCTACTTGGGAGGCTCAGGCACAAAAATCACTTGAAACTGGGAGGTGGAGGTTGCAGTGAGCTAAGATCGTGCCACCGCACTTCAGACTGGGCAACAGAGCATGACTGTCTCAAAAAAATAAAAAATACTTGACAATTTTTGAGCAAGGGATCCTGCTTTTTCATCTTGCAGTAGAACCCATGAATTATGTAGCCGGTCCTGCCTGGGTGTTTCCACTTTCCACTTAGTCTAAACCACAATCTCATTTAGATTATTGCAGTAGCCTCCTAACTGGTCTCTGCTTTCTTGTAATCTCAGACACACCCAGTGATTCCTTTAAAACATATGGAGGAACTCCTCATTCTTCTGCTCAATTTTCTCATGTCGGGGCCTCACTGATTTGCCCCTGCGCCATCACCTCTCTGGCTTCATCATCTCTTTCTCATTGTCCCGTTACTCATCTCCAGTCTTGCTGACCTCTTTGGTCTTCCTTGAATTCCCATGCTCATTGTTCTTTCTGCCCAGAAAGATTTTCCTTCAAATGTCTGCGTGGTTTCTTAGTTTCTTACCTCCTTCAGAACTTTATTCGAAGAACATCTTGGTAAATTCTTCCCTGACCATTTTATTAAAATTACAACATGTCCCTATGCTGACACTCTTTCCCCTGCTTTATGTGTCTTCATCATACTTATCACCATTTAACATTCAATACATTTCATGATTTATTTTGTTAATCATCTGTCCCCCCCACTCAGTAGGATACAAGCTTCATAAGGGCAGAGATTTTTGACTTGTTTTGTTTACTGCTATCTCTCTGGAGCCTAGAACTCTGTCCAGCATGTCAGCACTGAGTAAGTATTTGTGGTATGAATGAGCTAGTCTTAGAGCAATAATTTTCACAATGTGGTTGTATTAGAAGTCTAACTGTCAGAATATTAACTGAATTGGAGATCATTTCTGAGATGCTAAGAAAACTGTTAGGGCTACTGTCTAAATTGTCAGGTTTTAGTCAAAATATTAGCCAGGGTTCTCCAGAGAAACAGAACCAACGAGCATGTGTATGTGTGGTATACAAATAGTTATATATATATATATATATATAATCTACGTATGTATATATGTGTGTGTGTGTATATGTATTATAAATAATTAGTTCACATGATAAAAGGCTAAGTCCAAAGATTGATGGTGAATCAGTAGCCAAGACACCCAGAAGAACCGAAGGAGTAACCCAAATATAAGACCCACAGGCTCAAGACCCAGGAAGAGTCCATGTTTCAGTTTGAGTCTGAAGGCATGAAAAAACAAACGTCCCAGGCTGAAGGCAGTCAGGCAGGAAGAGCTACCTCTTACTCAGCCTTTTTGTTCTATTCAGGCTTCAACTGATTGGAGGAGGCCCACCCACATTAGAGAGGGCAATCTCCTTCATTCACTCTACTGATCCAACTGTTAATTTCATCCAGAAACACACTCACAGACAAAGCCAGAAAGTCTTACATGTCATTGTTCAAATGACCAGTCAAGTTGACATATAACATTAATATCACATTTAGGAGAAAAAGAGATTGTAATATAACTCTGTGTTTCTTTATTTTATTTTTTATTTTATTTGTTTATATATATATATATCTTATTGCATTTTAGGTTTGGGGGCACATGTGAAGAACATGCAAGATTGTTGCATAGGTACATACATGGCAATGTGGTTTGCTGCCTTCCTCCCCATTACCTATATCTGGCATTTCTCCCCATGTTATCCCTCCCCAACTCCCCACCCCTCACTGTCCCTCCCTTAGTTCCCCCCCAACAGACCCCAGTGTGTGATGCTCCCCTCCCTGTGTCCATGTGTTCTCATTGTTCACCACCCACCTATGAGTGAGAACATGTGGTGTTTGATTTTCTGTTCTTGTGTCAGTTTGCTAGGAATGATGGTTTCCAGATTTATCCATGTCCTTACAAAGGACACGAACTCATCATTTTTTATGGCTGCATAATATTTCAGGGTGTATATGTGATACATTTTCCCTGCCCAGTCTGTCATCGATGGGCATTTGGATTGGTGCTAAGTCTTTGCTATTGTAAACAGTGCTGCAATGAACATTCGTGTGCATGTTTCCTTATAGTAGAATGATTTATAATCCTTTGGATATATACCCAGTAATGGGATTGCTGGGTCAAATGGAATTTCTCACTCTGTGTTTCTTTAAAAGATTGACAGTAGTCAGGCTGCCCACAGTAATAGAGGCCATTGCTGTTTTAGACATTTAGGAACTGATAGGCCTTCAAGGGCTATGCTGTTTGACAGATAAGGTTTTTTTAAAAATAAAAACAAAAACCTTCCTTGCATCAGTGAAATAATTATTACTTGTCTTTCTTCCTGGAAACTTAACTGGAATTACATCTTCAGCACTTCCAGTTTAAAGGTTTCCTGAATATGAGGAATATTTCTTTTGTCTTATAGAGAATGTTGGAAATAGGGTGCTTGTTTATTCCAGTAGAGCAGTAGAAAAATCACCCTAGCTTCACTTTTGGCTTTCACTTGCTGTAGCTCTGATCTTCGAATTAGTGACCCCTAGAATACTCCCGTTTTACACAGTAAATGACATTCAGATCTGCACACCAGGCGGACAAGATGTAAATGACTTGCTTCACCTGAGTTGTTGCTGCACATGTAGGGCATGGAAGCTGGAAAGGCCATAGCCACTGACAAGCTTCTACATGATTCAAGGACACAGACGCTCTTGACTTCTGCAATTAAACACACACACGCACACAAACAAAAAAGTCTCTCAAGTCCATATCTGAAGCCAGTGTCTTGTATTTCCATAAATCCTAGCTCACGTGACATCTCTTGCTTAATTGCCCTTTAAACTGTTTTATGGCTTTATAGCAACCTATAAAAGGTGATTTCCAAATATGACAAGCGCCAGAGGGCTGAAGGGAAGAGTTACCCAGGAGCTGTAATCACAGAATCTACAGCTGCTCCCCTAGCAGCTCAGCCTTCCCAAGAAAGGGAGAGGAACTGCCCGGACACCAAGCTGCCATGGGGCGATACTCCGGAAGAAGCTTCCGTTTAATCCTCATGTGCGTCGTTAGCATCCTCCTGTTTGTGATGGAACTGGTGATCGCCTACGTGGGCAACTCCCTCTCCTTGGCCTCCGATGCTTTTGCCGTCCTTTCCCACTTTGTGTCCATGGTCATAGGTTTCTTCGGTGTAAGGGTCAGCAACATAAAACAGCACAAGAAGAGCACTTATGGCTTTCTGCGGGCGGACGTTGTGGGAGCATTTGGGAACACCATTTTTGCCGTGGCACTGATGTTCAGCATCCTGGTTGAAGCCATCAAAAGGTACATTGATCCCCAGAAGACAGAGGAGCCACTACTGGTTCTCAGTGCTGGAATTGTCGGTCTGTTCTTCAATGTTCTTAACTATGTCATCTTCTTGGACTGCTGTTACTGCACAGCACCCAAGCCCCAGGGAGACACGGAAGCAGGTAAATAGCTTCTCAGAGGGTGGCAGTAAATTTGATGGGAGTCCTGGTGGGTGTTGTCTGAGGGGGCCTTTGATGGTGCTATCCAGAGGGGCCCGATTCTTTGGGGTCAGCCTCTTGTTCCCGTGATTTTATAATCGAACTTTCTCAGAAGACTTGCCTTTAGTTTGAGGTTCCTTGTGAGTAGGGTAGCAGCAGGTTGCTTCAATGCTGGGAGGAATTCTTGAATTTGTACTCACAGGGAATGAAAAGGTATCTTTAGGCAGGCAGAGAGGAAGTAAAGGCACTAACCGTAGCCACAGAGAGAGCAATTGGAAAGATGATAGACGTGGCAGTCTCCTTTAAGTGATTCACTGTTGTTTACCCAGATGTGACATGGCTATGTTTGAATTTAAAATTAGTATTTTAATGTCCCCATAAAATATGTTAAAATATACTGGACTACATAAGCAACTTACAAAGAGCACAGTATATATTTGAGGAATGGTATGTAAAATGGAGAGAGAAAAAAGTAAAGAAGATAGTCCGGTAAACGTGGCTATTTTTTGAAAGGAAATATTTGCACTTTTTTATTGCACACATCTGTTCCATTTGAGAAACAGGACTACAATTCACATGTGAATCTTCAGGAGAGACTTAAGTCTGAGTACCCAAACTTATTAGATTATCTGTCAAAAGAATGGAATTAAATCTTGGAAGAGAAAAATAAATCTAAAAGATGCTTCTTTTTTAGATAGAATCATGTTTCTTTAATTTATTGCCATAAGAGGAGTTTGTAAGTATATATGTATCAAAAGGTTCTTACGGAAGAGAACTTTTCAGTGCTTCTTTTATAAAAGAACTTGTAGAGCATGAATAGATTCAATAGCACAGGGCAATAGTCAAATTACTTCACCTAGCTTGTTTCCCTACCTGTAATATTCAGTCAATAAGGACTAAGAGAAACGTTAAGTAATTTATTTAGTATTTAATAGGCACCTGATAAATAGTTTATTTTCTAAATCACAATGCAAGCATTTAAATTACATGATAATCCAGTATCATTTAATTCTAATAGCTCACGAATTTTTAAAAATTTCAAATATTTTTCTTTATTTGATGCTGAGGAGTTTTCTCTCAGGAGTTGGGCCATTATAAACTGAGTCTGGGGGCCTCAGAGGCTAGGTCGCATTTTTCATTTGATTCCCTATCCTTGCTGCCATTATAAATTATGTCAGTTGGAGCCAGTCCTTTATCCTACCTCCGTCTCGATTTTCCTACCGGTAGAACATATGTTATGAGAGTATCTGTAGGATGTACTAAATATAAAAATAAATTAGAAACTAGAGTCTGGATTTTAATTTGAGTTAATGAATCACTGAATTTGGGCCTCATCTTTTGTAAAGGAAAATTCATTGTTAACTTGAGACTGTATGGTGTGGCTACATCAATCATCATGTGAAAATTACTACTCGAGCTTCCAGATCATGAAATTCACATATTTGATATAAGATAAATATGCATTTTTTTATTACTAGGTATAAATTTAAGGCAAGAGAGATGATTTCACATGTTCAGTGTTGACATTACCGTTATATTTTTGATTGTCACACTACAGTTCTAATTTTGCCTTTATTCTTGACATGTGATATTTATCTGCATATAACAAAAGCAGTTTAGGCAAAAGTTCTGACCAATATGAAACCTGGTATACACCAATAATTCTATTTTTATCAAATTGAATTATTATTGGATAGGTCTTAGTTAAGCTTTTGTTTGGGAAGTGATGTTCTCCAATGTGTATCATCATGCTGAGATAACAAGAGGCTCAAGACAAATATTTCACTCTAACCATGTGGGTTTATTTTTTTCTTTTCTTTGTCTTCTTTTTTTTTTTTTTTTTTACCTTTTATTTTTAGTAGAGACAGGGTTTCGCCATGTTGGCCAGGCTGGTCTTGAACTCTTGAGCTCAAGTAATCCATCCACTTAGCCTCCTAGAGCACTGGGATTATAGGTGTGTGCCACAGTGTCTGGCCCAGCCATATGGGTTTCTATTGGCTTAATTCTAGGGTATCTATCTTCTTTTGAAGTATTTGATGCTATAGAGTGATGTACGTTAAATAAGTGATAGGTACAATACACATGTGACTCATGCTTTAATATTCATGTTCTATGTTGCCATTATTATTTTAGCAGCTTTTGGTGTTGTTAAATTCTTCTATTAGAAATTTTAGGCTGGGTGCAGTGACTCATGCCTGTAATCCCAGACTTGAGGAGGCTAAGGTGGGAGGATCACTTGAGCCCAGAAGTTTCAGGCTGTGGTGAGCTATGATCAAACCATTGCACTTCAGCCTGGGTGACAGAATGAGACCGTGTCTCTAAAAAAGAAGAAACAAAAAAAAAGAAAAGAAAATTTAGTGTTTAAATTTGCCAAATTCCTTTAGGATAGCTGTTTAGCTTGTTAGCATTTATGTCTCACGTTACGTATTTATCACCTTTTCTGAACCATACATTTTTATATTCTTCTAAATTAGTTTAAAGAGTAAATATTGCATCAGATGACCCTCATAAATTGACATTAACCCAATATGAATTGGCTCACATTTTAAGAACAAATATGATTAATCCATCCATATTTATAAAAGGAGTTATAAACTATGAGAGGGAAAGACTGTTGACTTCAAAAGATTCAAAGTAAACTTAGGATGAAGAATTTCTGTAAGTCTAGAACCCTAGCTTATAGCACATGGAAGTTCCTATAAATAACTGCTGGTACCTCCCGGCTTCAGGATCAGAATCCAGTAATGTATCGCTTCTTTTGTGGAATCTCTAACTGGAGTTTTTGCTTAACAAGTCTTCAGTCTCCCCCTGGTTCTGTGGATCTTTTACTTGTTCTGCTTATCTATCTGCTGTAGAAATAGAATTCATTATAGTTGATGTTTGAGATCATACGAAAGTAAAAAATAATCAAGACCACTAACTTTAAATTAAATATAATAGAACAAACTGTATGTATAGGTAAGACTTTAAACATCTCTGGGATTCATGAAAAAAATTATACTGGAGGATCAGACATACAGAACCAGAAAAGTTTTAAAACCTGGGAGAAAAGAATGTCTGGAAGATTTAGCTGAGATGAGGAAATCTGAAAGTCTTAGATTCAGATCCCACCCTGACTCTAAAATGTGGGAGGAAGTTCAGGTGATGGTAGAGCCAGTATTTTTGGCTAAAGTGAGGGGCAAAGTGAAAAAGGTAAAAAATACAAACATTAAGTAAAAGACAAACAAACAAAATAGGATTAAAGTCCACAATGTCGACGGCTCTGTGTGTGCATATGCTTCGGGGAAGGGAGGCAGGGAAAGGTTGAAGGGGTGAAAACAGCATGTAGATCCAGATGGCAGGAGATACTTGTCACCAGCCAGTTTCTTTCTCTAGGCTTAGGGGTTCGATTTGTTAAATTTACATTTTTTTTCCCAGTCCTTGTTTATTTTATTTGATTTTCCTTGATTTTCTTTTTATCTTTCATGTTTAAGTCTTATTTTTAGTCATTTTTTCAGACCTGAGTGTTCTTTAGAATCAAGCTACTAAGACCCTCCATGCCCTTGCCTTGTACTGGGATGAATAACTTTGCTGTACAGTGGCCCTTATTTTAAGCTAAAGGTAATCTTATACAGCTCGCTTTTCTAGTATGATGGCTTCTGCTCTATTTTGCATTTTTTTCTGTCTAAGATAGATCAGGCCTGCCATTTATACCATTTACAAATGATACAGTTATAGCAAAAATATCTGTTAATTATTTTAAAGTTTTTTTTTTTTTTTTAAACAAAATGCCTTTCCTTTGAATTTAAGTTTTGTTTTGCTTTTATGAGATGGAGTCTCACTCTGTTGCCCAGGCTGGAGTACAGTGGTATGATCTCAGCCCACTGCAACCTCCACCTCCTGGGTTCAAGCAATTCTCATGACTTTGCCTCCCAAGTAGCTGGGATCACAGGTGTGCGCCACCATGCCTTGCTAATTTTTATATTTTTAGTAGAGATGGGCTTTCACCATGTTAGTCAGGTTGGTCTTGAACTCCTGGCCTCAAGGGATCCACCCGCCTCAGACTCCCAAAGTGTTGGGATTACAGGAGTGAGCCACCAAGCCTGGCCAAGTTTTGTTTTGATTCCAAATTGTGCTTGTTTTCTCTTTCCCTCTTTTTCTCGTAGCCACTCTTCTGGCATTATGTTTACCTAGCCAACTCGCTAGAGGCAGTGACAGCACAGCAACCAGCAAAGTATATTGTTGCAGAAGGTTTTAACACACTGCTGATTAGTTGCTCATGCAAACTTCTAGTTAAGACTGTATTACAGCCTGATGAGGGCTTTTCACATGGACAGTCCTGTAGACACTGAAACAAGTTGGGTTTCCTTTTGGTGTGAAGAAAATTTTATCCAGTGACAAGAAGAGTAGGCAAGGCCAATAATTTTAGGAAAGGCAAAGGGGAATTTGCTGCCTCTCTGCCAGTAGCAAATACTATGGAGTAAATAAAATTTGAGAAGCTGCAAAATTGAAAGCTGCTTTTCAAACTGGAAAAGGGAAGGTTTTCTAGGCATAGGTTACCTGGGTTCCCTTTCTAGATCAGAGGCAGAATGGTAGTGATTGGGAATTTGTGATAATTGTTAAATAATTTAAAGAAACATGATGCTTAATTCCCACAAGCTGTTACTTTGCAGTTTGTCAATATCTGACAGTAACCATTGTTTTCCAAGCACCATCACTACTGTTGATCAATTAACTTCCACATGAGGATTCGAAGATAAGTATGCACACACCACAGTCACAACATCTGACCCATAGCAGAGGCCTAATAAATTCCCTCACAGCTCTTTTGCTACGTTCCTGACAGCTTGCCTAACCTCTCACTCCCCTTATTGCCCAGTGAAGGGGTTCTGGATCAGTTATGGGCGGTGAATAAGAAAGACTAAAGGAAGATTGAAAAATAGGTGCTATTTCACATTTGTGAAACCAAATTCAACTGGAGGAAAAAAAGAAGCTAATGAGACAATCTCTTTGTTCTTAGTAAATTTTTTTCCAATGTGCAGAGGCTGCTATGACTGATATCAGGTAAATTTTAATGAAAAATGAGTTTATATTGACATCTTTGCATTGTTAGGCTTTGTCAGAGTATAGAGAGAATAATTACAGCATCATATCACATACATTTGAAGAACTGTATGTTTTACAAAACAATTAGCTAGAGAGAATACTTGCTATTTATTTCTGTTGTTTAGACAAGGAAACAGGGTCAGAGACAAATCCACAATCATACAGCTAGTTAATGGTAGGGTACAAAGAAATTAAAACTTTAAGGCCAGGCCCTTAATTAAAGACTTTACTCTACTTGGCTCTCCTCAGAGAGGAAAACAATTATGGATGGTGAAAAGTTATTTGGCAATAATCACAAAAGGGTGTATCAAAATGTGCAAATGAACATACCATAAATTGAATCCTAATTCCAGTAGCTGAGTGACCTGCAAAAAGTTACTGAAACTTTCTAAACCTCAGTTTCTTCATCTGTAAAGTGGGTCATATCTATCTCATAGATCTGATGTTGCAAGAATGAAATTATATTATTTGTGTAAAGTCTCAACATAGTACTTGGAATACACTGAACATTCAATAAATGGTAACATTGGTGGTGGTTGTGGTGGTGACTGGTAGTGGTTGTCCAAGGGCAGAAGGAACGAGGAACAGATGAAATATTCGTGAGACCCCTCGGCAGACAAGTCCTTTGCTCTATTTCACATCCACAAAGTGGCAGCCCACCTTATCCTTGCCAGGACTCTTATAATTGTTCATCGTATATATGGTTACAGCAGATCCATCACTATTTCTACAAACCATACAAAATATGTGTCGTTTTGATGATGGGCTAGTGGCATCGGGATGAACCAGAAGGAGCATAGACCAGTAACAAAAATATATGTTCTAGCTGGGACAGTGCTCATGGCTGTAATCCCAGCACTTTGGGAGGCCAAGGTAGGAGGATAGCTTGGACCTAGGAGACTGAGGTTACAATGAGCTATGATAGCATGACATTATACTCCAGCCTGGGTGACAGACCAAGTCCCTGTTTCTAAAAGTAAATAACTACGCAATAAATTAAAAAAAAAAAAAAAAAAAAGAAAAATACATATTCTGGAATGTCTTCCCTTATTCACTGTTTCTGACACCGGAAAAGATACTTAACCAATTTTTTTTTCTTTTGCTGCTACACAAATTAACATACTTAACCACTTTGAGCACAATTAGGTATCATTACACCTATTTTAAAGAATCGCACTGCAACCGGGTGCAGTGGCTCACACCTGTAATCTCAGCACTTTGGGAGGCCAAGGTGGGTAGATCGCTTGAGCCCAGGAATTTGACACCAGCCTGGGCAACATAGCGAGACCTCGTCTCTACAAAAATTAGAAAAATTAGCCAGGTTTGGTGGTGTGTGCCTGTAGTTCTAGCTACTTGGGAGGCTGAAGTGGGAGGATCACCTGAGCCTGAGGACAGATGCAGCCTCTTATCAAGGCTGCTGTAAGCCATGATAAGAATTTCTCTGTTTTTCTTTTGATAAATAACAATACCTTCATGATGTGTTATTTTTATTTCTTTATTTTTGAAATGGAGATGTGCTCTTGTCACCTAGGCTGGAGTGCAATGGCACTAATCTCAGCTCACTGCAACCTCTGCCTCCTGAGTTCAAGCCATTCTCCTGCCTCAGTCTCGTGAGTAGCTGGAATTACAGGCACCTGCCACCAGGCCTGGCTAATTTTTGGGTTTTTTAGTAGAGACGGGTTTTTACCATGTTAGCCAGGTTGGTCTCAAACTCCTGACCTCAGGTGATCTACCTTGGCCTTCCAAAGTATCAGGATTGCAGGTGTGAGCCACCGCACCCAGCCTAGGTGTTACTTTTACGAAGGCTCTTGTAAATGTTAGCTTCCCCATCTTTCAGTGCTCAAGATAACATTTTGTAGCATGGTGTTACTTGTACTTTTAAAACTATATATTTTAAACTGCTTTAGTGGTAATACAATGTCAATATGTAGCTCATTAAAATAATGCAAATGTGGCTCATATGCTAGATTAATTTCCAAGTTACAGAAGAAGAACCTGAGGCAGCAACCATTTTATGGCTAACCCGAAGTTGACGTTAGAACTGGACCTCTCTTCTGCCAACAGATGCTTTGCCTCTTGGACACTGTCCTGCAGTCCTGTCTAGTGAGTAATGATACTCCCCATTTTCTCTGCTGAGAAGCTTAATTTTCCAGGAAGGTAGGGTCAAAGTAAACTTATGATTTTGGTTTTCTTATTGGCCAGCTGTTTACAAGATGTACACAATATATTTGTAATTTTTTTTCTTTCTTATTCTTTTGATAGAGATGATAGTCACAGTGGCTTTCTAAAAACATTGTGTACAACTCGCTCTGATGATTATAACATACACCAGATTTTCATCTTTTTTTAATGAGAGGCAATAATATATAGAGATTCCTCATCCTTAGAACGTCTTCCATAGTCCATATCTTGATATTTATTGTCTACATCTGAGAAGGTGTCTTGAGAGAATTTTGAGGAAGTAATTTTTTTTTTGAGACAGGGTCTTACTCTGTCACCTAGGCCAGAGTGCAGTGGCGTGACCACAGCTCATTGCAGCCTCAACCTCCCAGGCTCAACCAATCCTCCCATCTCAGCCTCCTAAGTAGCTGGGACCACAGGTACCTGCCAACCAGGCCCAGCGAATTTTTTTCATATTTTGTAGAGATGGGGGTCTTACCATATTGCCCAGGCTGATCTCAAACTCCTGCCTCAAGCAATCCTTCCACCTTGGCCTCCCAAAATCCTAGGATCACAGGCATGAGCCACTGTACCCTGAGGATGTAGTTTTTGACAAAGTATACCTATGCTCTTGTTCTTCATCTGCCATGATAGCTTTAAAAATGTGTCAGCTTAATAGGAAATAAAATAAAGATAATCCTTAAATCAGGTCAATGGGAGGCAGGGGCTGGCTCCTTAAAAAGGAACAGCAGAGAAGTCAGGTTGAAGGGGCAACTGGCTGAATGGGCCATCTATTTTCTGTAGAATTCTTTACCTGAAGAAACTGCTTTAAGTTTGCCTCTCCTGAAGGAGAGGAAAGAGGAGAACTATCAATTAGCTCCACACATGCTGATTGGAGCCAACATTATTGGGACTTTTGGGGACCATAAACAACTTCATTCATAAGTCTGGAGCTAACTGAGAAATAAGGAATAGAAGATAGATAGCAATGAAAATAGTAGCTCAGTGTTTGTTTTGTAAAAGCTGTTTTGGAGAATGTAGCTTGGGTGTCACAATTGGCTTCTTAATACTTATCTGAGAAGTAAACTGACCTATCCTCTTATAGGCAGAGCACAATAACTGGAAGAGCAGGGGTAAGCCCAGGAACGGAGTGAATGTTCATTCTCAGTGAGCGGGCAGTTGGAGGGAGGAAGCCCAGGAAGGGTGGAGCCAGGCTTAATCCATTTCTTCAACCTAACCTGCCAGTGAGAGAAGACCCTTCCACCCTCGGAGTGACTACTTACATGGGGGTTGAAATCACAGGAAAAGAGGAATGGCTGTCTCCCCCAACACTCTCCAGATTTATGTTCCTTTCACTCCTGGCTCCCCTGGAAGGACTAGATGAACTGTTTATCATGACTGTACTGCTGCTTTTCCATAAAGCTTGTGTTCCCAATACCAACCATTGCTTCAATAACTGAAATGGGTTAGAAGAGTACGTATACTAGTTAAATTAACTCCAAGGCCCCCAAATGTTCAATATTGCTGATTGGAAATTATATGGTGACACAAAGTGACAGCATCAAGATACTCTAACAATACAATGCAGCAATATAAAAATGTCCCAAATTTTAACAATATGAAGCCCCTCCTAATACCAAATTATAACAGAAAATTAAATTCCAAAATTAAATATCTTTGAACTGGTTATTAAGCTAAAGGCAAGTAAAACCATAAAACCCGCAGTCTTCCTCTTCTGGGCACAGCCTGAGTATGGTTTCATGCCTGGTGGAGTTGGAGTTCCTTCAGCAGTTTTAGTCTGGGCTGTTTTCTACTAGAATGGATGCCATTCCTTCAGGGCATCCGAAGTTGCATGAGTTTAGCACCAAGACTTTCATGTTCTTCACCTTTTAAATTACCAAAATCATCATTACAATGGTATCCCTCATGGTACCCTTTAGGAGTCATGGCTACCCTTCCTACCTTCACTCCCTCTATCTATGCCCTGGAAACAAATAGTCTGTTTTCCATCCTTATAATATTTTTATTTCAAGAATGTTAAATAAATGGAATCAAACATATGTGACCTTTGAAATTGGCTTTTTTCTTTCAGCATAATGCACTTAAGATTCATTTAACTTGTTGCATGTATTAGTAGTTGTTTTTATTGCTAAGAACGATTCCATGGTATGGATGTGGTTAGATATGTGTTTTAGCCACTCTGCCAATTTTCTGTCTTTTACCTGGTGTGTTTAGAACATTTACATTTAATGAAATTATTGAAGGTTGGGGCTTAAGACAGCTATTTTACTTTTCATTGTCTGTTCCTACTACTTTTTATTTCTCTATTTTCTGTTTCCTGGCTTCCATGAACATTATTTGGAATTTCGTTTTGATTTCCCCGTAGCACTTTTGAGTATGTCTTCATAGAGTTCTGTTAGTAGTTGCTCTAGGTATTAGATTGCACTTACATACTTACCACTGGGTAATGCTGTCAATACTTTTCTTGTTTGAATGAAATGCAGAAATCTTACTCCCTTTGTCTTTTCCCATTTGTAGTTGTTATAGTTACACAGGTCCCTGGGGCTTATTTTTTTTCTATTTTTTCTCTGTTCAGATAGAATACTTTCTTTGCTCTCTCTTCCCCATTTCTGCTACTGAGCCCATCCGTTTAGCTTTTTACATTTTTTTAAATTTTGCATTCACTGCTAAGAGTCCCACTGAGTTTTTATTTCAGTTATTGTAGTTTTCATTTTTAAAGTTTCTGTTTCATTCTTCCTTTTGTCTTCTATTTCTTTGTCGAGACTTTCTGTGTTTTTGTTTCAAATGTATTTTTAATTGCTTGTTGAAGCATTTGTATGATGTCTACTTTAATATCCCTTATTAGCAGATTTGTAACCTTGTGCTACCTCAATGCCAGTGTCTTTTTTCACACTCAGGTTAAAATTTCCTTGGCTTTGCTATGATGAAAGATTTCCTGTTGAATCCTGGACATTTTCAGTATTATGAGGCTGTGGATCTTATTAAATTTTCTGTCTGAGCAGGTCTTCTCTGACACTGTGCAGGCGGAAGAGGTGCTGTTTGTTATTTTAAGATGAGAATGGAAGTCCAGGTTTCCCACTTGGCCTTTGTTGACACCCTGAGATGGGAGGGTGCTTCACTACTGCTGAGCAGGTGCGGGAGATCAGGGTCCCCATTATGACTTCACTGATAGCAACCTGACTAGAAGGAGCAGGGGCACCTTCTATTGAGTGTTTAATTTCAACAAATCTACTTTTCATTTATGATGACTTATTCTTTACTCATACTTTTCAGACCTTCCTTTATTCCTTTCTATTAAACATACTTATTTATATTATGTATCTGGTATTCTCAACATCTGCAATGTTGGCATGTCTGATTCTGCCATTTATTATTTTTGTTCCTTCTTTCAAGGTGGTTTATTTTCTCCCATTTTGTGTGTTTCATGATTTTTTTTTTTTTTTTTTTTTGAGAGGGAGTCTTGCTCAGTCACCTAGGCTAGAAAGCAGTAGCACAGTCTCAGCTCATTGAAACCACCGCCTCCCGGGTTCAAGTGATTCTTGTGCTGCAGCCTCCCCAGTAGCTGGGATTACAGGCCTGTGCCACCACACCTGGAAACTTTTTGTGTTTTCAGTAGAGAAGGGGTTTCATCATGTTGGGCAGGCTGATCTTGAACTCCTGACCTCAAGTGACCAGCCCTCCTTGGCCTCCCAGAGTGTTGGGATTACAGGCGTTAGCCTCCGTGCCCAGCCATTTCATGATTTTTGATTGTGAATTAATGTTCAACAAAGCTTCCTCTAAGGGAATTATTTCAATAATAAATTATTGGTACATTTTTCCAAGAAAATTTACATTTGCTTCTGTCATGTGCCTAAGGGTGTTACCAACTTGGAAATACTTAAAAATTATTTGCCTGAGTCACTATTATTACATATGTAGCATGAATTTAGACTGCATTACCACATGAAGACCACATTATAGTTTCAACTTCCCAGGGGAGGTAGTTTTCCCTATGTCCACATCCACGGCTAAAAGGTTCAAGTTTCCTTGCTGTCTCCTTTGGGGCAGTGGGTTTTTTTTTGTTTATTTGATTGTTCATTTTGCTTTGGTTCAACCTTAGACCAAGGAATCAAGCTTTCTGAGGGGATCTCTAGTTCAACTGTCCATCTCAGTTTTGTCTCTTATGCCATCCATGATCATGTGGCTGTCAAAACTCAGGGCTAGAGCATTCATCTTTATTGGACAGATGTCCTTAAGTCAGATTCTGACTTCAACTTACCTTTCTGGATTTTGACTTTTACTTCATTTTGTGGCCTCTGAGTACATTTTTTATTTTCTGCCACACTTTCTGAAGATTTCAAAAAGTCTGAAGCCTTATCCCAGAGCTAGAACACTTACAGGAAAATTTAGATTCCCCGAATTTAGCACTTGCTATAAACCAGGACATCTTTACTGCTTTTCATGACCACAGCAGAGACTCAGAAAAGAAAGAAGTCTTCTTGGTTTTTGCCACTCTAAGATACCAGCCAATATGGGGCAGACCTGGCCATGGCCAGCACTTGGGTACCAAGTTCCATTGGCAGAGCTTTCACAACAGGAGGCTGATTATGGCACCAAGTTTTCCTACCTGGTAAACTCATGGTATCCTTTCCCAGTGAGTGACATTGAAAACATTCTTTCCTGCTTACAGAGTTTAGGTATGTGCAGCAATGACATCCTGGGCTTCAGATTTTATTTGTGGTATGTTTTCAATCAGCATGTGAAAGAGATGAGAGAGGAAAAGGAGGAGAGAGAGAAAGAGAAAGGAAGAGAAAGGGAGAAAGGAAGGAAGGAAAGGAGGGAGGGAGGAAAAGAAAGGAGGAAGAGAAGAAGGGGAAGAGGGGAGGCAAGGAAGGGAAGAAGGAAAGAAGGGAGGAAGAAAGGAAGGTCCTTAATTCCATTTCCACCTGGAGCCCCTGCTTGGGGCTCTGTCTACACTCAGGCTCCGTCTATACTCGCTCTGTGACTGCCTGTAGCTTCAGGACTGCTTAGACCTGTGAATCCTGCTTCCTAATCCTGCTGCTCTCTCATGCTCACATTTGTTTCCATCTGAAGTTCAGCCTTAGCAAACCCCTGAGCTGAAGCTGTTTTGAAGGCTTAAAGTTTGCTTTTTGTTTCTGCTTTATGCTCCTCCAAACATTACTTTCCACAGCTTTTGAAGGTTGCAAGCATATCATTCAACTGAATCTCTCGTTCTAAAGTTTGGAATGTGCTTCTCGTGTTTTCTTTCCTTCTGTGTTCCCCTTCTCCTCTCAGGAAGGCTCAGCTGGGTTGTTAATGGTTTCATCAAGTTCTTAAGCTGGTCTCTTTCCTTCTCTACCGCAGGTAGGCTGGCGTTTTCGTTGGACTTTCTTCCTTTTACTTTGTCATGGTTTTCTGGGTCAGATATTTATTATTCAAACAGATTTTTTTTTTCCTAATCTCAGTGAGAGAAATGAAGTCAGTGTTTCGTAGGTCTGCCAAAGGCAACTGTTGTCCAAACAAATCTGATCAACCCTCACCTCTCTGAGTAGGATAGTCTCACTTGAAAGGCATTTTCCAATTAAACAAAAAATCGCCCCCTGGCCTGGACTCAAACAATTATTGTTCTATCTAGATCTCATTCAGTATGTCTTGCCTTCCTGTGCCTGTCCGGGGAATTCTACCTCATTCTGTTTTTTAATATGTTCACTCAGGACGTGGGAAACCCTGCTCCACAATAACTGTTTTGCTTTGAAGCTTATCTAATAATACCTTAAATATTCCATGCCAATATCAATTGTCTTCTTTAATAGTTCCAAATTTTATGGACCCTTTGTACAGCTTCCCAAACTTCACACGTGATTCTCTCTTCCAGTTACTTTGTAACAAACCATTGCAAATGTACTGGACTAAAATAACAATTGTTTTACGAACCCAAGGGTTCAGCGGGCTAGAATTGGAACGCACACAGTGGGAAGAGGCTGTTTGCTTCCACTATGTTCTGAGGGCTCCGCTGGGAAGACTCAGAGGCTAGGGGTGACCTGATGGCCGAAGGCTGCAGTCATTTGAAGGCTTATTTACTCATATGTCTGGCATCTGGGCTGGAAGGTTTGAATGTATAGGACTGCTGGGCGGACAGCCTACACACGACTGCTGCCTGTGTCTTGGCTTCCTCGCACTAGAGTGGTCTTAGGACACTGGCTGTGGTGGCTCAGGGTTTCAAGCATGAGTGCTCCCTCAAACAAGGCAGAAGCTCTGTTGCCTTTCTGATTCAACCTTAGAGTCTATGGATTGCAAGTAAGTGACAAGATGGAAGGAGTGTCAAGCCCCTAGAGTTGGCCTTTGAATGGAAGGTGTATCAAGGTCACCCTGAAGAAGAACATGTGGACTTGGAGAACATGGAGTAGACATATGATTATGGCCATCTTTAGAAAAAACGATCTGCCCGGTTTGTCCCTTGGCTACAATTCTCATCACTTCCGCATGCAAAGACTCTCCCCACCTCCCCAAGATCTTTAAAATCTCAGTCCACATGAGCCATGATATGAAAAGACTGTTGATGAGCCTCAAATCAATTTAAATATCGAACTGTGACTAAGAGACTTTCAGAATTGTAGGTACAGAATAGAATGTAAGTGTTTTAGATACTAATGAGGAGGCCGTCAGAAAGATTCATTGAATGAACTTAAATCATCATCTCCAAAAGAAGTTTTAAAGAACTCATGGGCTAGTGATGTCAAAGGCCTATTGGAAATAAAACTTTCATAAATTTCTTTAATAAAAGGAAGACGTAGAATTATTTGTAGATGATATAATTGCTAACTAGAAAATACCAGGAAATCTATGAAACAATTACAAGAGGTAATAAAGGAATTTAGCGAAGTCAGAGTATACGATCAATTACATTCTTACATGCTAGCAGCAAATAATGGGAAAACAAAAGGAAGATAACAATCTCCCGCACTTTTTTTTTTTTGGAGGCAGGGCCTCACTCTTCTGCCCGGACTGGAGTGTAGTGGTGTGATCATGGCTCACTGTAACCTTGAACTCCTGGGCTTAAGCCATCCTCCCTTCTCAGTCTCCCAAAGTGTCAGGATTACAAGCAGGAGCCACTGTGCCCAGCCCTCATACCCTTTTGATAATATACATTTGTACAATATTTTAAAATGCCATTTTGGTGGCAGCTGTGAGCACTTTTAAGTGCTTATACTCTTTGACTTAGTACATCTAGGAACCTATACTCCAAAAAATGAGCGATGATATATGTGCAAGAATGTTTAGCAGTATTTACATAAACAGTCACAATAATGATGACAACAATGACAAGGCACACTCTATAAAAAAGAAGACTAAATACACATCAGTGGATATGGGGGCTTTTTTTTTAGACAGAGTCTTATTCTGTCATCTAGGCTGGAGCGCAGTGGTGCAATATTTCTACCATGAAATAGCATAAGCAGATAAAAAGAATGGGGGTATTCATATGAGAACCTCTCAGAATATTGATATTTTAAATGATCTCCAGAGGATTAACATTTGAGATGTTTTATACACATGGTGGAAGCTGCTGCAATTGTCTAAGTCAGCAGTCCCCAGCCTTTTTGGCACCAGGGACTAGTTTCATGGAAGACAGGGACCGAGGGTGAGAGATGGTTTTGGGATGATTCAAGTGCATTATATTTATTGTGCACTTTATTTCTATTATCATTATGTTGTAATACATAATGAAATAATTATACAACTCACCAAAATGTAGGATCAGTGGAAGCCCTGAGCTTGTTTTCCTGCAACTAGACAGACCCGTCTGGTGATGAGAGACAATGACAGATCATCAGGCATTAGATTCCTAGATCCCTGGGACGCACAGTTCACATCAGGGTTTGCATTCCTATGAGAATTGAATGCTGTCCCTGATCTGACTGGAGACAGAGCTCAGGTGGTAATGTGAGCAATGGGGAGTGGCTGTAAATACAGATGAAGCTTCACTTGCTCGCCTGTCACTCATGTCCTGCCGTGTGATCTGGTTCCTAACAGGTCATGGAGTGGTCTGTGGCCTGGGGATTGGGGACCTCTGGTCTAAGTGACATGGTTAGAGCACAGTCAGTATTCAAAGCCAAGTAGACTTGTCTCTGAAATTCGTGACATCATTTCACTCTTCCCAGCTGAAAGACTTGAGAAAGTTATTGGCTTCTTCAAACCTCAGGTGTCTCCAGTTAAAATAAAGGTGCATCACCCTTACATTTTTCCTTGTCCTGACGATAACATCAGAAAAGATACATGAGCACGTCTGACATCATCCATGCAGGCCAGAGCTCCATTTGGTCAGGTTGCTTCTTTGAAAATGTGACGCATCATCCACAGGGCTGGACTATGTGAGCTGTGAATACTTGTTCATAATGTTTACATAATTTCCCCTGTAGAAAAGCATTTGATATGTTCTGAGTTCTTCACTTACATCATTTAAAAAAGTGTAGCCATCTACATGATTCTAACTATATGATATTCTGGAAAAGTCAAAACTGGAGGCAGTGGAAAGATCAGTATTTTCCAGGGATACGGGGAGACAGAGGGATGAATAGACCGAGTGCAGAGGATTAAAGGGCAGCGAAACTACTCTGTAGGATATTTAATGGTAGATACACATTATTACACATTTGTCAAAATCCATAGGCTATATGTACAACACCCAGAGTGAACCCTAATGCAAACACTGGACTTTGGGTGATAATGAAATGTCAATGTTGCTTCATTGATTGTAACAAATGCCCCACTCTGGTGATAGCTGGGGAGGCTGTGTTTGGGGTGAGGAGGGGCATATGGGAACTCTGTGTTTTCCACTCAAGTTTGCTGTAAACCTAAAACTGCCTTAAACAATAAAGTATTAAAAAGGAAAAAAGAATGTTTCCATAACTGGAAACACAAATGCCTCCAAGAGGTCAGGCAGTTAACAAGAAAGAGCAAAAGCAGGTCAAGTTTCAGAAACGTTTTTCAAATGCATGGTCCTCTCCGTCTTTCATGCTTCCCCTTTTGATAGAGGCGAGACTACAAGAGCTCTTGGCTCTCTGATTTCATGTCTCGCCTGCCCTTGCTTACTCAGTTCTGGCCATCACAGATGCTTTTCTATTCCATGAAACACTCCTTCAATGTCTCTGCCTTAGAGACGTTGCTCTTGTGGGTCTTGCTGCCTGGAATACTCTTCCCAGCTGCTGTCTTTCAGGTTTCAGCTCAACTTTCACCTCTTTGGAGAAGCATTTCATGACCATCCCATCTAAGGCGGTAGCTCCATAGCCACTCTGCAGTACAAAACAGCTTGAAAGCTGCTGGTGTAGGTGATTTATTTTCAAAATAACCTTTATCACTCCCTAATATCTTCCTCCCTGATATCTTCCTCTCTCCCTCCTTCCTTCTTTCCTCCTTCCTTCCCTCCCTGTTTCCCTTCTTTCCTTCCTTCCTCCCTCTTTCTTTCATTTATTTATTCACTTTCTCTTTTATTTCCTGTTATTCACTCTAAAAGGTAAGACCCACAAGAACAGGATCCTCCCTGTCATGTTCCCTGCAATTTCCTTCTCTTGAACCAGTGGCTTGAGTACGGCGAATATTCAGCTAAGACACGCTGACTGACCAAGTGGCTCTCACTCCCCTGCTTGATCCTTCAGTGGCTTGCTATTCCCTTAAGATAAAGTTCCAGCTCCTTTGCTTGGCTTTGGAGACTCCCAGTAATTCCTTCCTTGCTTACCTGAAGCTTCATCTCCTTCCACTTTACCACCTCAAATTCCTCTCCAGTCCTGCTGAGTCTGTGATGTTCTCCTTCGTACCACTCTCTCTGCCTCCAGGACTGGGCTCCTGCCATTCTCTCCTCCAGGAGCACTCCCCACCCACTCACTGCTCTGTGTCAACTCCTCCCACGCCTTAGGTCTCCCATGCCACTTCTTCAGGGGAGCCTTCCCTGACACCCAGCCCTAGGTGGGTGTTCCGTCTTCCTCTCTGTGTCCTGCCAGGCCCCCTCCTCTCCTCCTCATACCTCACACCATAAGGAAGTCAGGTGTTAGAGTCTATCTGGGAGGGACAGACCATGTCAGTCACACTCATTGCCTTATCCCCAATGGTGCCTAGTGCGTACTTGATACCTATGCAGAGAATGAATAATTGAACGAATGACTCTGAGACTGTTTCTGACACCAGCCTCCCCATCTTCACTCTGCTCTGATCGTCAGGGATCTAGGGCCCACCCTCTACCCCAACCAACACCCCAACTGCTCTGCCTTCTCTAGGATGAAGCCCCTGCCCTTGTGGTCTAAGACACCTGTTAGAGCCCCAGCCATCACATTCACATTCCAGGCTGCAGGATGGAGAAGATGCAAAGGAGGGCATGCTTCCTCCATTTAGAGAAATTTCTGAAAGCACCACATGATGTTTCCATTTAAAGCTCTAGCCCCAAACTTAGTCACATGGCCACAGCTAGCTGCAAGAGCAGATAGAAACTACAGTCTTTATTATTATTATTATTATTATTACTATACTTTAGGGTCTTGGGTGCATGTGAGAATCCTGCAGGTTTGTTATATAGGTATACACATGCCATGGTTGTTCACTGCATCCATCCCCCCATCATCTACATTAGGTATTTCTCCTAATGCTAACCTTCTCTAATCCCATCACCCCCTGCTATCTCACCCCTAACCCCACATCCCCCAACAGACTCCGGTGTGTGATGTTTCCCTCCCTGTGTCCATGTGTTCTCATTGTTCAACACCCACTTATGAGTGAGAACATGAGGTGTTTGGTTTTCTGTTCTTGTGTCAGTTTGCTAAGAATGATGGTTTCCAGATTCATCCATGTCCCTGCAAAGGACATGAACTCATCCTTTTTTATGGCTGCATAGTATCCCATGGTGTATATGTGCCACATTTTCTTTATCCAGTCTATCATTGATGGGCATTTGGGTTGGTTTCAAGTCTTAAGTATTGTAAACAGTGCTGCAATAAACATATGTTTGCATGTGTCTTTATGATAGAATGATTTATAATCCTTTGGGTATATACCCAGTAATGGGATTGCTGGGTCAAATGGTATTTCTATTTGTAGATCCTTGAGGAATCCCAACACTGTCTTCCACAATGGTTGAACTAATTTACACTCCCACCAACAGTGTAAAAGCATTCCTATTTCTCCACATCATCTCCAGCATCTGTTGTCTCCTGATTTTTTAATGATCGCTATTCTAACTGGTGTGAGATGGTATGTCAATATGGTTTTGATTTGCATTTCTCTAAAGACCAGTGATGATGAGCTTTTTTTCATATATTTGTTGGCTGCATAAATGTCTTCTTTTGAAAAGTGTTTGTTTCTATCCTTTACCCACTTTTTGATGGCGTTGTTTTTTTTTCTTGTAAATTTGTGTAAGTTATTTGTAGATTCTGGATATTAGCCCTTTGTCAGATAGGTAGATTGCAAAAAAAATTTTTCCCATTCTGTTGGTTACCAGATCACTCTAATGATAGTTTCTTTTGTTGTGCAGAAGCTCTTTATTCTCTTTGTAGCAATTGTGAATCGGCATTCACTCATGAGTTGGCTCTCTGTTTGTCTGTTATTGGTGTATAGGAATGCTTGTGATTTTTGCACATTGATTTTGTATCCTGAGACTTTGCTGAAGTTGCTTATCAGCTTAAGGAGATTTTGGTCTAAGACAATGGGGTCTTCCAAATATATAATCATGTCATCTGCAAATAGAGACAATTTGACTTCCTCTTTTCCTAAATGAATACCCTTTATTTCTTTTTCTTGCCTGATTGCCCTGGCCAGAACTCCCAATTACTAGGTTGAATAGAAGTGGTAAGAGAGGGCATCCTTGTCTAGTGCCAGTTTTCAGAGGGAATGCTTCCAGTTTTTGCCCATTCAGTATGATATTGGCTATAGGTTTATCATACATAGCTCTTATTCTTTTGAGATAAGTGCCATCGATACCTAGTTTATTGAGCGTTTTTAGCATGAAGGGGTGTTGAATTTTGTTGAACAACTTCTCTGCATCTATTGAGATGATCATGTAGATTTTGTCTTTGGTTCTGTTTATGTGATGGATTGCGTTTATAGATTTACATATGTTGAACCAGCCTTGCTTCCCAGGGATGAAGCCGACTTGATCGTGATGGATAAGCTTTTTGATATGCTGCTGGATTTGGTTTGCCAGCATTTTATTGAGGATTTTTGCATCAATGTTCATCATGGATATTGGCCTGAAATCTTCGTTTTCAGTTGTGTCTCTGCCAGGTTTCAGTATGAGGATGATGTTGGTCTCATAAAATGAGTTAGGGAGCATCCTCTGTTTTTGTATTGTTTGGAATCGTTTCAGAAGGAATGGTACCAGCTCTTCTTTGTACCTTTAGTAGAATTCGGCTGTGAACCCATTTGGTCCTGGACTTTTTTTGGTTGGTAGGCCATTAATTGCTGCCTCAATTTCAGACCTTGTTATTGGTCAATTGAGGGTTTCAACTTCTTCCTGGTTTAGTCTTGGGAGGGTGTAAGTGTCTAGGAATTTTTCTATTTCTTCTAGATTTACTGGTTTATTTGCATAGAGGTATTTGTAGTAATCTCTGATGGTAGTTTGTATTTCTGTGGGATTGGTGGTGATATCCCCTTTATCATTTTTTATTGCATCTATTTGATTCTTCTCTCTTTTCTTTTTTATTAGCTGGCTATCGGTCTATCTATTTTGTTGATCTTTTCAAAAAACCAGCTCCTGGATTTATTAATTTTTTGAAGGTTTTTTTTTGTGTGTGTCTCTGTCTCCTTCAGTTCTGCTTGATCTTACTTATTTCTTGTCTTCTGCTAGCTTTTGAATTTGTTTGATCTTGCGCCTCTAGTTTTTTTAATCGTGATGTTAGGGTGTATATTTTAGATCTTTCCTTGCTTCTTTTGTGAGCATTTAGTACTATAAATTTCCCTCTAGACACTGCTTTAAATGTGTCCCAGAGATTCTGGTATGTTGTGTCTTCATTCTCATTGGTTTTGAAGAACATCTTTATTTCTGCCTTTATTTCATTGTTTATCCAGTTGACATTCAGGAGCAGGTTGTTCAGTTTCCATGTGGGTGTGATTTTGAGTGAATTTCTTAATCCTGAGTTCTAATTTGATTGCACTGTTGTCTGAGAGACTGTTATGATTTTCATTCCTTTGCATTTGTTGAGGAGTGATATACTTCCAATTATGTAGTCAATTTTAGAGTTAGTGCAATGTGGTGCTGAGAAGAATGTATATTCTGTGGATTTGGGGTGGAGGGTTCTTCCAGATCTGAGTTCAAGTCTTGGATAGCCTCAATTTTTTGTCTCGATCTGTCTAATGTTGACAGTGGGGTGTTAAAGTCTCCCACTATTATTGCGTGGGAGTCTAAGTCTCTTGGTAGGTCATTAAGAACTTGCTTTATATATCTACGTGCTTCTGTATTGGGTGCATATATATTTAGGATAGTTAGTTCTTCTTGTTGCATTGCTCCTTTTACCATTATGTAATGCCCTTCTTTGTCTCTTTTGAGCTTTGTTAGTTTAAAATCTGTTTTATCAGAGACTAGGATTTCAGAAACTGTAGTCTTTAGCTAAGCAGCAAAAAACAAGTGAGGAGAGGGCTCAGCAATGTGCTAAACTTAGCATCAGGGTTCAGTTAATGAAAGAGAAGGGAACATGGATGTGGGGGTAGGCAGTGAGTCATCTGTGGCATACCAGGGTCAGAGATCTGGGGTTTATTTGAAGTAACAGGAGAGCATTTAAGCCTAGGAGTTGCATGAACAGTTACATTTTAAGGATGGTCACTCTGATTGCTGTGTGAAGAATGTAGTAGATGAAAAATGGGGAAAAGATTCTTGCAATAATTCTGGCAACAGATCATGGAGTCTTTTTGAGGCAGTGAGATGAATTCTGATATATTTCAGAAGGTGAGTGAACCGGATTTGTTGATGGTATGAGTTGGGGAATGAGGGAAAGGCAGGTATTAAGGATTATCTCTGGCTTTTGACTTGATCATCGGGGTTGATGCTGGTGTCATTTACTGTGACTGGCAAGACAAGGAGATGTGTCTGTAATGACTACTAGCTATCCAGATGGAGATGTACAGTAGGCACTGAATTGAGTTTGATGAAACCCAGACTGGAGGTATATATTTGAAAATCAATCCGAATGTAGATCTGAAGCCTTGGGACTCTAAGCATAGATAGATAGGAGTAGTAGACCCAGGAGTAAGTCACGGGATGCTCCAACATCTAATGATTTAGAAGAGAAGGAGGAGAAACTGTCAGTGAAATATAAGGAGAACCAGGAGGGTGCGGCATTCAAAAGTCAAATGAGGTGGGTAATTGAAGAAGGAAAGCAAGGTCCTCAGTAACGGTTATCGCTAAGAATTCTATCCAAATGAGGATGGAAAACCAGTGGATTTGGGAATCAAAAGGTCATAGGTAATATTGAAAAAGTCAGTGGTACGGTGAAGATGGCAGTGGGATTGGAGTGGGTACAAAAGGATGCAATTCAAGAAAGTAAAGACTATGCAAACTTTTTCAAGAGTTTTTTTTCTCTGGAGGAGATCAGGGAAATGGAGCAGGAATAGGTCCTCCAGCCTTGGGGAGGAATCAAAGTAAGGGAAAGTCCTTTTTATTATTTTTTAAGGATTAAATTTATATTTCTCATGAGTCTTGAATGTGGAGAAGAGGAGAAAACCATTCTTAGCACTTTATAATAAAAATAGGTTCTTGACCAACTAGTGGCCAGAAGTGTTGGGTTGCAACTGATAAAAAGCCCAGCGTACACTTGCTTAAGAAAAGAGAGAAAATTTACTGGCTCACATAATCAAGTTGGAACCTGAGACTTGAATTCTATTAGAGATTATCACTGCCTCTCAGCTCTTTCTGCTTCCTCTCCTATTGCAATTTGAAGGGTGCTGGAAAGGAGCAGGGGGAGACATGGGATTACAGGCATCCACAACCACTCTTGTCTAATTTTTAATTTTTTTTAATATTTTTAGTAGAGACAGGATTTCACCATGTTGGCCAGTTGGTCTCGAACCTGACCTCAGGTGATCCGTTCGCCTCAGCCCTGCAAAGTGCTGGGATTAGAACTGTGAGCCACCGTGCCTGGCCTATACTTCTCTGCTAATTGCAGAAACTTAAACATGTTTTATCTTATGTCTCCATAAATTTCACTGCTCCTAAGATGGAGCTGTAAACAAATCCTGAAACGTTTATCTTCTCTAAGAGTAATCCTTAGTGAATCCTTTGGTGAAGAAGAATATTCTCCTCTCTCTCTCAACTTGGATTCAAAATTCCAGGTGATGGTTATTTCTTGTTAACATTCACTGAGCCTTTCTTATGAACCTGGCACTATCCTAAGCAATTTACATATCTTTTTCTACTGAAGTCTCATTACAACCCCATGAGGTAGATACTAACAGTATCCCTATTTCACAGGTGAGGAAAGAGACGGTTTAGTACAGAACGTGCCCCAGGTTACAAGAGCGGTAGCAACTGAGAAGCAGAGCCCAGATTTAGTTCCAAATCTGACTCAGATTATTAACTGCTGCGCTACTCTGCCTTTTACATTTTCTCAAAGTGAGTGCAAAATTAAAATTATTTAGAGTCTGGTATCTTCTCACTAAGTAGGTGGTATCCTGTGATATTACGCTCGTGCTCCTACCACTTCCTGGGCTGTTGTTATTAGGAGACATACTCTTTCATTGCAAGAACAAGTGGCATTTTGAAGAAACCATGGAGGTGGTCTTTGGGTGAAGACACTGCAAGCTGATGGACACAGCTTTGTATTCATATTAGAGCTGCTTCCTTCTAGGTGGGCTGCAAATCACAGCGCTGCTATTTCTTCTCCCTTATGAATATAGCCCATTCGAATTAGTGTTGATGGCTACCTCATTTTTAATCTTTTGCACATCTCATGCCTCTATCATTAAAAAAAAAAAAGAATGGCTACTCGAGTCAAGAATATCTTAAATTTATTGTATTCCAAAAAACTTGGAGTGTCAATATGCATACTTTCAGAGTACAAAAATTACCTTTGTACAAGCAAAGTGTTATAGATGTACATGTTATATAAACTCACCAATGAAGAACCGACTTCATCCACAATAAGAATTTGCTGCTTTGGAAAGATGTCCCTTCTCCTCCCTAAAGGCAATGTCATCTCTTGTCAAGTAGAACTAAAAAGAAAAACAGATGCTTTTTCAGTTTCTAAAAAAATAATTGTTAATTTCTGGTCAAATATCAGTATAAAAATAATTTGTAATGTCATAATCTCTGAATTTATGAATTGCAGTATGTCAAATTTTGCAACAATGCAAAGAGAATTTTGAAAAACCATTTCATTTGTATAGAACAAAAGAAGCATTAAAGGCTGGGCGCGGTGGCTCACACCTGTAATCCCAACACTTTGGGAGGCCGAGGTGGGTGGATTACTTGAGGTCAGGAGTTGGAGACCAGCCTGGCCAACAAGGTGAAACTTCATCTCTACTAAAAATACAAAAATTAGCTGGGTGTGGTGGTGGGCACCTGTAATCCCAGCTATTCAGAAGGCTGAGGCTGGAGAATTGCTTGAATCTGGGAGGTGGTCCAAGATCATGCTCATGCTACTTCACTCCAGCCTGGGTGACGGAAAGAAAGAAAGAGAGAAAGAAAGAGAGAGAGAGAGAGAGAGAGAAAGAAAGAGAGAGAGAGAGAGAGAGAGAGATGCATTAAAATGATTGAGTTAGTATAATCTGGAAGCAAAGGGTGTAAGCTCTAGAGTTTGATTCCTAGTTCATATCTCAAGTCTATTAATCATTTTCAGCTTGTGTGATCTTGGGTAAGTTATACAAAATCTCTGAACTTCAGATTCTGTCCTATAAAATAGTACTTATTTTATGGGGCTGATGAAATGAGATGATGCTTATGAAACCCTCAGCACAGGGCTGGGCAGAGTAAGAGATCAACAAACAAAAGCTATTGAAGCCTCACAATTTGCTGTTAAGTATAAAATGCTGGCCAGGTGTGGTGGCTCACGCTTGTAATCTCAGCACTTTGGGAGGCCAAGGCGGGCAGATCTCTTGAGACCAGGAGTTCAAGACCAGCCTGGCCAATGTGGTGAAACCTTGTCTCTACTAAAAGTGTAAAAATTAGCCAGGTGTGGTGGTGCACACCTGTAGTTCCAGCTACTCAGGAGGCTGAGGCAGGAGAATCACTTGAACCCCTGGGGCAGAGGTTGTGGTGAGCTGAGATTGGGTCACTGCCCTCCAGCCTGGGTGAGAGAGTGAGACTCCGTCTTTAAAAAAAATAAAAATAAAATGCAGCCTACATTTTTATCAATGAACTTACATTATATATACTCTGTGTGTGTGTGTGTGTGTGTGTGTGTGTGTGTGTGTGTGTGTGTGTCGTTTTAGTACAAACATTTTTCTACAGTGCCTTTTGTTGACACAATCTGGCAACACTTACCGTTTCTTTAAGTCAGGAATGGGGCCCGCAGGCAGGCTGCCTCCACCACTTCCAGCTCCTCCTGCTTCCTCAGCCACTGGCTTTCTGGTTCTCTCCACTGCACCCCTGGGGCAGTGACACAATGCTTATCTGCCCTTGGTTAGGAAAATAATTAGGCAATCTGCTCCAGCGATACATTTCTGCTGATTTCGGGTTTTTCTTTCAGTGGTGAATGACAAAGAAATCCAATTAGCAAGGAATGCTTTAGTTTGTCAAGTTTAGTTCCACAAGGCTTCGCTCACTGATTTTGGCTGTTTTGCTTGTTGTCATGTTAAATGTTTCAGAGGCTTTATGGTTCGAAGACAGTCTAAGCCAGAAACTGAAACGGGTACAGTACTCTGATAAATCTCTTTTGTGAATTAGAGTGTGTCATCTTTTGTTCAATAGTAATTCCATCACACGTGCTGTAGTACTAAAACTATTGATAACAATAATAGAACATTTATTGAGTGCTTACTGTGTACCAGGCACTGTTTTAAGCATTTTACACATATTAACTCATTTAATCTTCCCTATACTATTATTATTCCCATTTTACACTAGTGAAAAATTCTGTAGTCTGTATCTTCTTACTTATTCTACATTATTAATTATTTTTATATTAATTTTTTTTTTCAGATGGAGTTTGCTCTTGTTGCCCAGGTTAGAGTGCAATGGTGTGATCTTGGCTCATGGCAACCTCTACCTCCCAGGTTCAAGCCATTCTCCTGCCTCAGCCTCCCGAGTAGCTTGGATTACAGGCATGTGCCACCAAGCCCAGCTAATTTTGTATTTTTTAAAGTAGGGATGGGGTTTTGCTATGTTGGTCAGGCTGGACTCAAACTCCTGACCTCAGGTGATCCGCCTGCCTTGGCCTCCCAAAGTGCTGGGATTACAGGCATGAGCCACCACACCTGGACTGTTATATTAATTTTTAGAGAATATTCCCAATGATCAATTTTCTCTAGTTCTCGGGATACAGATATTTTCCTGGAGATGGGAATGTTTAATAACCCCTCTGAGTTTGGAGGCTTATCTGGTGTAAGGTGAGACCCGTGGATTAAGGATGCTTTACGGGCCTCGGATGATACTGAAAGACAAGGTTATCTTTTACAAGGCTAAGGACAATGAACAGGGCTAGAGGTTAGGATGTTCTGCTCATGGGTTCTGTGGTGGGGGAGGTGGAGACAGGGCCTTGCTATGTCACCTAGGCTGGAGTGCAGTGGCACCATCACAGCTCACTGCAGCCTTGACTTCTTGGGCTAAAGCAATCCTCCCACTTTAGCCTCCTGAATAACTGGGACCGTAGGCACACACGCCTGGCTTTTTTTTTTTTTTGTATAGCTATGGGGTTTCCCTATGTTGCCCAGGCTGATTTCAAACTCCTGGGTTCAAGTGATCTTCCAAAGTGTTGAGATTACAGGTGTAAGCCACCATGCCTGGCCTGTGTATGGTTTTTGTTTTGTTTTTTGATTAAACATTTTTATTCATTTCCAAGCCAAAACTACGTGTGTATTTTTCAGGAATGGTTAAAGTTCAGGGATTGGGGATGGGGAGGGAGAATAGAGATGACCAGACTTCACCTTCAAATCCTCTGTGGGATGAGATAATGAGATAACAAAAGAAACCAACAAAGAAACCTAGGAGCCAGACCTCCCAAACCTCCACTGCTGGAAGAGACCAGCAGCAGACACCCTTCCTCAAGGGTCCCTTCCTCAGCCTCTTCCAGAGTCCTGGAGGCAGTTCCCTTCTGGATAACTTTTATTTGGAATACAGCCTGTTGTCAATAGAAGAGCCTTGGCCAGGCACGATGGCTCACACTTGTAATCCCAGCGCTTTGGGAGGCTGAGTTGGGCAGATCATTTGAGGTCAAGGAGTTCGAGACCAGCCTCGCCAACATGGTGAAACCCTGTCTCTACTAAAAATACAAAAAATTACCTGGGCATGGTGGCAGATGCCCGTATTCCCAGCTACTCTGGAGGCTGAGGCAGGAGAATCACTTGAACCCAGGAGGCGGAGGTTGCAGTGAGCTGAGATCGTGCCACTGCACTCCAGCCTGGGCAACAAGAGAGACTCTGTCTCAAAAAAAAAAAAAAAAAATCGTTATTTGGAATAAACCTTCATGTACTATCAGGTCATGCTGTCAGGGACACCTGGGGCTGAGTAGAATATTTTCTTCAATGGAGAATGAGACAAGTACACAGAGGAGGTCAGCCCTGGCTTCTTTAGTGGCCAAGGGACTTGTGTGTATCACAGGGTAGAGCAGCCTTCAGTGCTGGGTGGGAGCGCATGCTTGCAGAAGTGGGGTCTATGCTCTCCTGAGGGCTGCCTGCGATTCACTCAAGGAAGGAGGCCTTGACAGCGAAGATCCTGAAGGGACGCTCCTGTGCCATGAGGGGGTGATAGGAATCATCTTGCACCCTTTATGATGGGTGTGAGGAACAAGAGAGGATTAAATAGCTTTATCCCGAGGTTAGGGGAATGAAGCTGGAGGGCTGAATGAGGGATGAAATGAATCACGAAATGAAAAGCAGGAAGCATCTTCAAGGGCAGCGTTGCCCCAAACCTGTGCTTCGGGACCTTGCACCTGGTTAATATGGAATCTGCCCTGCAAGGTGCCTTTGGGCACGTACTCGAAGGTGTCCACGTCCACCGCAGCGAACACACCCCACAGCAGCCAAGGCCCTTATCAATGAGTCAGCAGGACGCTGGCGACCCGGAGGGCCCGCAGACGAGGGTGTCTGGGGAATCCCACCTTTGCGCGGGGAGGGGGTCTGTGAAGATTGACATCCAGACACGCCCCCTCTCCTTCACAGCGCCCCTCTCTGCACAGTCCTGTCCCAGAAGCAGAGACATCGGCTCGTGGCCACCTGTCAAGTCAGGCCCAGGCCGCGAGGGAGGGGAAAGGAGCCGCGGGAGGCGGCGCACGGGCTGTTCAGATACTGCCGCCGCCACTCCTTTAGACTCTGGACGTGCGGGGACTGGCTGGGCTTGGCCTCGCGTTATAAAAAGCGGCGGGGCCGGGCCGGCGAGACAGCCCAGGAGGCGGGTACCGGGCCTAGCGGACCCGCGCGGCGCCCCCACCTGTGGCTGCGCTCGGGGCGGGCTGTGCTTCCCGGGGCGGCGCCTGGTGGCAGCGGCCAGTGGCGAGATGGGCCGCTACTCGGGCAAGACGTGCCGGCTGCTCTTCATGCTGGTGCTCACCGTCGCCTTCTTCGTGGCGGAGCTGGTCTCCGGCTACCTGGGCAACTCCATCGCGCTGCTCTCCGACTCCTTCAACATGCTCTCCGACCTGATCTCGCTGTGCGTGGGCCTGAGCGCCAGCTACATCGCCCGGCGCCCCACTGGGGGCTTCCACGCCACCTACGGCTACGCCCGCGCGGAGGTGGTGGGCGCGCTGAGCAACGCCGTCTTCCTCACCGCGCTCTGCTTCACCATCTTCGTGGAGGCGGTGCTGCGCCTGGCCCGGCCCGAGCGCATCGATGACCCGGAGCTGGTGCTCATCGTCGGCGCCCTGGGGCTGTTGGTGAACGTGGTGGGGCTGCTTATCTTCCAGGACTGCGCCGCCTGGTTCTCGTGCTGCAGGCGGGGCCGCGGTCGCCGCCTGCAGAAGCGTCAGCAGCTGGCGGAGGACTGCGCTCCCGGTGCTTTCGGGGGACCCCAGGGCCCGGAGGACCCGCGGCGCGCATCGGCCCCGACAGCCCCCGGCTTCGACTCGGCCGTAACCCTTCGGGGGACCTCGGTGGAAAGAAAGCAGGAGAAGGGGGCGACCGTGTTCTCAAACGTAGCAGGTGCCTTTCGGTTGCATCCTCTGGACCGCTTGGCCCTTCCTTCCTCCTCCCACCTGGTCCCTTTCCCTTTCTTCTCACCCCACGCCCTCTTTTTCTTCGGCATGCTTTTTTTTTTTTTTTTTTTTTTTTTTTATTAAAAATTTTCTCTATCCTTTCTTTTTTCTCCTGGATCCTCGGGTAGCCCTAGTCTCTTTTCCCTTCCCCTATTCTCTCTATAAAAGTATTGATTTTCTTTGAAATCAGTCATTATTGGGCAACAGGCGGCACTCTCCAACCCCTCCTCCGCTCATTCGTTGGTATCTGAATTTTGTTTTTCGCCCTTTCTCCTTGCGCACCTGTTTGTCCTTTTGGGTGTTACGGGCTTGGGGGCTGCAGGTGGGCTCCCATTTGCCCTCTTTTTGTTTTAACTTGAAAGGATGTCTGAATGAAGTCCAAAGGTGTATCACAAGGCTATTTCAAGGCCAAATGTACTGTTCTGAGCTGTGTGTGCAGAGGAAGGGTCTCCCTTAAGCTAGTAGGAATTTGAAATAACAAAACTTTATTTTGAGTCCATTGGTTTTTTTTGTTTGTAGAACTTATACACAACACAAGGTTTCTTCTTTGAATGCAGGTGATTCCTTCAACCCCCAGAATGAGCCAGAAGAGATGATGAAAAAAGAGAAAAAGTCTGAAGCTCTGAATATCAGAGGTAGGATTGACTTTGGGCCTATTTGAAATCGGTTTCTATGACACATATGGACTGTGCTGTAAATTTCTCTTTGACTTTTAATAAGGTAAAGGTGTGTTTGAAAGTAGGCCAGTTACATGCATAGACTATGACCTGACTCTCTTTTGTAATCACTGCATTGATCCTGGGGAGAAGCTGGTTGCTAATGATTTATCTTAGCTCCACTTAGACCCATGCTAATACTGCCTGCTCCAGAACTGCACATATCAACCTTATTTACTACTTTACTTGGTTTTACTAGTCCATAGATATCGCTAACAAATAATGAAGCCTATTTTAATTGAATGTGCTTTTGATAAAGGTAGGAAAAGAGTAGGCGAGCTGCTATCCAAGGTTGTGCCCTATCTGGCATTGTTGAATGACCCTGTTGCATCAATTATTTCTGCCAGAAATCTGCCTTTGTGAAGGGACTGTTGGCTCACTAACACCTCCACTCCCAGGACCAAAGGGAGTGTTCTGGTGAGGCCCATGGCAGGCACCTAACTAGCATTCTTCTCATTATGCGGTCAATGTCAGAAGCACTGGACTAAGGTCAGCCCAGGGCTTTTTGAGATGTGTTTCTCGCTGGACACCATTGTATCCAACATCTCTCCTTTCCAACTTCTTTGGCGCAGATTTTGCTTCAGAGTAATTCCAGAAGGGGTTAATCCCCAATCTTGATTTTGAGAATTCCAACAAGGATTAAGCAACCCTCTACTTTCCTGTGGTTTGGGGAAAGCCTGTAAGTGCGGTTTAGATGGAAATAATATAATGAACAATTAATAATTCAGGAGATATTTTCACTTTGAGTGTCTCACATCTGTTTTAAAAAGTAATTTTCAGAATGAACCAATAGGGAAAATCCAGAAGATAACAACAATAACGTATGAGCCCTAAAAATTTCTGAATTAACCAAATTTAAATGCAACAGGGAAATTTGCTCTCCAAAAGAGCTTAGTAGTAAGCTTTTAAAAGAAAATCTGTAATAAAAAATCATCATCATTTATCTTCTTTTATATGGTTCAATTTAAAAATATATACATTGGGGCCAGGCTTGGTGGCTCACACCTATAATCCTAGCACTTTGGGAGGCTGAGGTGGGTGGGTCACCTGAGGTCAGGAGTTCAAGACCAGCCTGGCGAAACCCCATCTCTACTAAGAAGACAAAAACTAGCCAGGTGTGACTGGGGGGGTCCTGTAATCCCAGATCCTAGGGAGGCTGAGGCAGGAGAATTGCTTGAACCCGGGAGGCGGAGGTTGCAGTGAGCTGAGATCATGCCACTGCACTGCAGCCTGGGAGACTGAGTGAGACTCTGTTATATATATAATTGAGACAGAGTCTCACTCAGTCTCCCAGGTTGCAGTTCAGTGGAGCAATATATATACATACATATACGCATAAGTTTTAAGGTGGAGTTCACCATCAGAGACTTTAACTTTTCCAAACATGTTCTGTTACATATCCTCATTCTTTTTTTCTTCTTCTTTGAGATGGAGTCCCGCTCTGTCTCCCAGGCTGTAGTACAGTGGTGCAATCTCTGCTCACTGCAACCTCCACCTTCCAGGTTCAAGTGATTCTCATGCCTCAGTCTCCTGAGTAGATGGGATTAGAGGTGTGCACCACCACGCCTGGATGATTTTTGTATTTTTAGCAGAAACGAGATTTCACCATGTTGGCCAGGCTGGTCTTGAACTCCTGACCTCAGGCAATCTGCCTACCTTGGCCTCCCATAGCACTGGGATTACAGGCCTGAGCCACTGCACCCAGCCAAGTATCCTCATCCTTACATTACAATGTTGAGAAAAAGAATACGTAGGTGGAATGAAACAAAGAAGAATGAAGAGTAGGTCCTCATAGATATGGTGATCTTGTTTGAGAAACTTGTATGATCTTGACAAATTTTAGTCCAAAGCTATTGAAGTTTCTTGGTAGAAAAACGTCAGTAGTAGAATGCCTTGCTGTACCTGGCTGGGCCCTTGGTTTTCAGGTACAGGTATTGATCGACTTACGACCTATGCAACTTACGACCATTCGACTTTACGACCACAATCGCTAGCCGCGACTGCTCCGCGTCTGGCAGCGCAAACGTTGCCCAGCTGGGCGTACAACAGTGCGGTACCAGCTTCCGGCAGCACTACCATCTCCGCGTGCATATAGCCTACTCAACTTACGACCAAATTGTGTTACGACTGGTCTGTCGGAACCAATCGTGGTCGTAAGTCGAGCACTAGCTGTACTGACACCAGTGCATCTCTAGCTTCTGATAGATATGAATGGTGCAGTGGCTGAAAGACTGGGATTTGGCTTAAACTGCCTGAGTGTGAATCATGGCTCTGCCGCTTAAGAACCATGTGACTTTGGGCAAGTTATTAAACTCCTCTAAGCCTCCAATCCCCTCATCTTTAAAATGAGGATAATAACAGTACTCACCTTCTGGAATTGCTTTGAAATAAGTGAAATCTATAGAGTTTAGGTTTATAATAGGAAAACTGGCTGATGTTTTGATTGAGTACAGACTTTGTCCCTGGTACCATTCATGAATGAGTCAACGTGGTAATCACACAATCTTACTGAGTGCATACAATTGTTGTTCAGGTAGTGGGTGGAATTGCGAGGCTCAAACCCACAGTGCTTCCATGTTAGTTGAGATCATTCCTGCTGCTTTTGATGAGGACCTGTGCTGTGGCTGACCGGAGCCTTTCCATATTTCCCGCTAAGTGTGAGACTGGCCTCCCCTTTGGTGCTGTGTCCTTATCTTGGAGACATAATTCACGGAAAGATCATAGAATGCTAGACTTGGAAAGACCTTAGGGAAAATGGACTTCAAACTTTTACTTCACAGATGAGGAAGCAGGGTACAGAGTTTAATGACTCCCTCAAGTCACCCCAGCTCATAGAAAAGACAAGGCTAGAATCCTGGATGCTTACATCACATTTCTGGCCCTTTCCATGATCACACATTGCCTCTAGACTCCAGGGAGAGATGACTTGCTTCTCTAGTACACAGTCACTGAATGGTTATATTTCTAACATTTAAGCAACTGCTTTAGAAAGTAGGACTATGTCCCGCTCTCCAGATCTGCAGAGGAAATGGGGATCTCTGCAAACAAAAAAACGATTTCTTCATTTTCTTTACTGTTTCTCTTATTCCAATGGGAATAGGAAAATGAGTTTTTTGGGTTTTTTTTTTTTTTTTTTTTTTTTTGAGTGATGAAGTCTTGCTCTGTAGCCCAGGCTGGAGGGCAGTGGCATGATCTTGGCTCACTGCAACCTCCACCTCCCAGGTTTAAGTGATTCTTCTGCTTCAGCCTGCAGAGAAGCTGGGATTACAGGCATATGCCACCGTACCTGGCTAATTTTTTGTATTTTTGGTAGAGAAGAGGTTTCACCATGTTGGCCAGGCTGGTGTTGAACTCCCGACCTCAGGTAATCCCCCCATCTCAGCCTCCCAAATTATTAGGATCACAGGTGTGAGCCACTGTACCTGCCCAGAAAATGAATTCTAAGCAACACACTCTGTCTTCTACTGTAAAGTATGATAAAAACAATCCTCTTAATTCTTATCAATGTGCTTTGTAGTGGTTAGTTTTATTTAATAGGATCTAACATGATACATTAAAGATGTAACAATATGTCAGAAAGACAATTAGCTTTTTAAAGTTTGGTATAAACATAATAGACAAATAGCCATCTTGACATCCCTTGAAAAGAAATCCCCTTTGATGAGATGTTTCTTTGCAATTCTTGATTTTTCATCTCATCTTTTCATTACCATTTGCCCAGTACAGATGCACTATTTAGTCATTCAACAAATTCAACAGCACCGATGGCTTTCCTAAGTTCTGGGACACACCAAATTTCAACTTGTGTCCAATTGCCAGTTTATGTTACATGCCAGCTTTTGGGGGGTTTCGTTTTAATCTAAAGGCAGCCAAGTGAGGGCCAAGTACAGAGGTTTCCTGCCTTTGCAAAGCTACCTTGAGAGCATTATGACTAATCAGGTGATTGAGTTGTCTGCTAGGTGGTGATCTTTGTGTGTCTCAGGTAATGCTGCCAGATTTATCTTTCTGAATCATAGATGTGATCACATCAGAGTCTGATCAAAGCCTTTACTTCATCCAGGATATAGTCTCACACTGCTGACATTCAAGAGCTTGCTGTTTTGGTGCCAATATTCCTTTCTAGACGTTTCTGCCCTTCCCTTCACTCCTTCATGGCCTCACCTCCACCACCAGCTCTTTACTCTCTCTCTGTATACCCACCAACATTTAATGTACAACTGTAGAGAGGTGAGAAGCACTTAGACCCCGTGGTCAGGCAGATCTGGTTTGAGTTCGGCCTCTCTCTTTTCCTAGCAAGGTGACCTGGGGCAAGGAACTTAATCTCCTTGAGGTTCAGTCCCCTCATCTATACAATGGAAATAATAAGACCAACATCACCGTGTTGTGCTGATCACATGGGTGGTTAGAACAGCACAGAGGACCCACTCAACTAATGGTGCCTGTTATCATCGTCACCACCTCTAGGTCATTCTCAGAGGGTTTTCAGACATTTTAAAACATGCTCTTCAGAACTAGCCTCTAAGGGAAGTGAGGCAGTTACTATTACTACCCCATTTCACAGATGAGAATCTTGCTCCTCAGAGAGGTTGACTTCAATAAGGTCCATGGCTCATAGCAGCAGCGTCAGGGTCTGTGAGTCTAAATTTAGCGATCAGCCCAAATGTTGCCCCACAAGCACGTCTCCATCTGCAGTTTCCCATGAGGCTCCTGCGAGGTGTTCCTGTCTGCAATGCCTTCTCCTCTGGTTGCCTGTTGAAGTCTGCCTCCTCTCCAGAGTCCTGCCTAAATTACCTACCTCTCAACAAGACTTTCCTGAGATTTCTCATCACAGGAGACTCTTTTCCTCCCCAAGGAAGTTATCAATGTCTTTATTTCAGCATCTTCTACTTTGAGACGCTGAGGCAAGAGGATTACTTGATGCTGGGAGCTTGACACCAGCCTGGGCAAAAGAGCAAACCCCTGTCCCTGTTAAAAAAAAAAAAAAAAAGTAAAAAAATTAAAATTTTTTTTTAAAAAGTAAAAAAATTAGCTGGTGCAGTGGCACACACCTGTAGTCCTAACTACTTGGGAGACTGAGGTGGGAGAATCATTTGAGCCCTGGAGTTTGAAGTTAGAGTGAGCTATGATTATGCCACTGTACTCCAGCCTGGGTGACAGAGGGAAACCCCATCTCTCTCCTCTCTCTCTCTCTCTCTCTCTCTCTCTCTCTCTCTCTCTCGGTCTCTTTCTCTCATACACACACACATGCACACAGAATTTTGCCACTGCACTGTAGTTAATGATCATAACCATGCCTTCTTCCTCTTTGCATGGGCGGTGAGAAGATACATTGCATTATGAAATCTCAGGAACTGAGTGAGATGCTGGTTTAAACAGTTTTTCAGACTGAAGGCCATGACAATTTGGGCCCTAGAATTAGTTTAGTAGAAAATTAATTATAATAGAATGAAATAGAATAGGTAATAGTAGGAAATCATATATAAGGGGGAGTTTTGCTTTCCCACAAATCATTTGTTTCAATTTGTATCTATGTCTATGCTAGGATGCAAAACATAATTCTTACTGTGGATTATGGGAAAAATGAGTTTGAAAGTTACTATTTTTATGTAATTCTTGGGGACTAATAGTGGGATTTCTCAGAAGGAAATGCTGAATTTGGAGTTTAGAACTTACACGAGGCAGGATGCACAGTAGATCCCTGGACCGGCTACCCGGATTGATAATCCCAGTTAACACTGTTTAGTTGTGTGATTTTGGACAAGTTACTTAGGTATTCTGTGCCTCCGTTTCCTCATTTGGAAAATGAAGAGAGTGCCAACCAGAAATACTCAGAAGGGTCTGATTCCAATTTTCAAGAGTTTATTCAAGTGAAAACCTGGGAATGGCCATTCCAGGGTTCATCATTCCAGAGAAATGGGGATAGGGTTCCAAAGTTAAAAGCTAAATTCTTGCTTATATAAGGAGAAGAACAAGAAATTTAACAGAGTTGTAACATTTTCTATACAAGAGTGGTTTACAAGTCAGAAAAATTAATTAGTTAGAATTTATTTTCCATGTGGCTTGTTCTCTTTATAGCTGTTTTTCATTTCCTTTCCAACTTAAAAGAGTGTATTTAACATTCCATATTAAAGGACTGTGATAGCCGTGATGTCATGTATGAGAAGGTAAGAGGGAGAATGAAAATCAACAATAAGTGAAAAGGGGGTCTTCCCTGGGGCTCTTTGCCATTCACAACATTTTACAGAGCAATGCAGGTAAGGAAAAAGATTTAATTCAGACATGCAAAAGCTTACAGCTGCCTGTCACGTAGCTCAGGCCCTGTAATTCACATTCCTTGAAGGCTCAAAATACTTTAGAGTTCCAACGGCTTAGATTTTGCATTACTTATTTTCACCTTACAGTCCTAATGAGGACTTAATGTGTAAATATATGTAACATGCTTACAGCAATGCCTGGAGCATGTGTGTTTGTTAGCATAATAATAACAATGGTTGTTACTATTAAAGACAAGAGTTACTGTATGTCATGGGAGTTATGATGATCAACCAGAAGCTCCTGTTTTATTGAATGCCTACATTGCTATTACGGCATTATGGCATTGCTATTACGGAGGAAATGGATCTAACATGGATGAGACAATCAGAATAACAGACTGTGTCAGGCAGTAAAAATGACATCACTTGTGCACAGGAAATATTAGGCTTTCATATATATATATATTTTTCTCTTTTTTTTCCCCTTATCTCAAAAGATATAAAGGCTTTCATATTTTTATGGTAACGTTTTGTACTGTCCTGAAGAAATTTAAAGCTTGGATCTTTAACTCCTTATAGAAGAACAAAGTACATAGAACATTTCTTGGGAAAATTTTGTTTCCCTCCTGTGGTTCAGTACAGGGATTGGGAAGTTAAAAGCTCCTTTGGGTGTCAGATGTTATGAGAAAGAGGCACAGCATTAGAAAATGGGAATGTTAATGTATATATTGAATCAGGATCTCATAAGTAAACACTCAGCCAAAAGGAAATATGGGAATTCTTTTTATTCCTATATTTTTTGGGAAAAATTTGAGTCAATTGCTTCAAATTACATTTAGTGTTCACAGAATGCCATTTTCTCTATGATGTTATTTAGAATTGCGGAGGTGTTGCCAAGAGGAGGAATTAGCCCAATTAAAGCACCTTCCAAATGAGACTGTCTTAGCTGTGAGTTGTGAATCTTAGCCATGAGTAAGTTGTTAGTAATTTGGATTATTATTCATTCTGCTGCATAAGTCTGTGGAATACACAGAGAGACAAAGCAGACCCCTCTTAATATACGTGCTTTCTCCTAGAGCAGTGCTTTGGAAACTTGTGTGTGTGCATTCCAATCACCTGGGCATCTTTTTAAAATGCAGGTTCAGATTCTACAGATCTGAGGTGGGGCCTGAGAATCGGCATTCCTAACAAGTTCCTAGGTGATGCTGATGCTGCTGGTTTGCAAGCTATACTTTGAATTGCAATATTCTAATGTTGCTTTCTGTAAAAACAAACAAACCAACCCCACAAAAACCAAAACCCAAAACTCTGTGTTTTATGATTTTTCCGACCAAATTTTCACCTAATTTACTTACTAATCCCAGTTTAATCTTGCCTAACAATTGGGTACTCAAATCTTTGCTGAGGAATGCATAGGTTCTATATTATAGTCAGTATCTTTAGAAACAATTCCCTAATTAAAGGCACCTACAATTTTTAGTATTATCTGTAGAATTTTAATTTTATTTTGTTATAAATGGCTCTTTCTGCAATGAAAATGTTTCTGGAGTCCCTGTTCTTGGGCACCTCTTAAACGAAATGCTGTTTAAATGACCACAGGCTAAATAAAAAGTAGGTAAATGCTTACAGGGAAAAAGGAAGGAGGATCAAGGTAGAAAAGAGACAAATTTTTTTAAACACTCTTTAATATAACTTGTTCACAATCCCCTTAAAAATGTTTAAAACAATGTAAAGCACAGATACTTGTCATAAAGAAAAAGAAATCATTTGCACAGCCTCTGTTTTCTAGCTTGGTGCCCTTTGATGGGTGGTGGGTGGTAGTGGTGTGGCCCTGTGAGACGGCGCAGTCACTCTTCCTGCAGGCGGAGGCAAATCTGGAATCCATGTAAGCTGTTGCTCTTCCAAGGTACTCTGAATCCTGAGATGGTGACCTGGGGTTTTGTTTCCCAAGAAGTAGTTGCCATTATTTTGATTCATCCTACTGTTCTAACCAAAACCAAAACCAGAAAACCCCAAATGGTAACAGGTATTCATATACTTGGAAATCCAAGTCAGTGAGTGTCACATGGCTTCCAGATTTGCCTCTGTGCTGCAGTAGTCTTTCTTTCTTCCTGGCAGGTGTACTTTTGCATGTGATGGGAGATGCCCTGGGGTCCGTGGTTGTGGTCATCACAGCCATCATATTCTATGTGCTTCCCCTGAGGAGTGAGGACCCGTGTAACTGGCAGTGTTACATTGATCCCAGCCTGACTGTCCTCATGGTCATCATCATTTTGTCATCTGCCTTCCCGCTCATCAAGGAGACCGGTGCCATTCTGCTGCAGATGGTCCCCAAAGGAGTCAACATGGAAGAGCTGAGTAAGTAGACTGAATTGTGATCCAGAACCACGCTCAATTTAATGTTATCAGGCCAAAGGACGAAGATTATTTAAGAGCAGTGCTGCTTCATGTATTCTGAAACATCTTAAATCACCAGGCGGTAGAGACATCCATCATATGTTTTATAGCCTATTAAGATGACTCAGCTCCAAGTACCAAAGGTCCTTTGCAACTGTGATTCTCTGACTCAACTGTAAATTTTTAAGAATGCAGTGCCTGGATAATACCTATTTCTGGGCTATTTACTTTCATGTCAAAGATTTATTTTAATTCAAATAAGGCCATTTCTGCCAAGTACTCTATTTTATTCTCCTTATTCTAAAAGCACAATCATTCATATTCTAGACCCTGCTTTCTAGTTAATGTGGACATGCAAGTCCCTGTGTCTCTCACAACACTGCCTAGTGCTTCAGGCAGAGCAGGCATGGGAGAGGGAAGGAGACAGAGGAACAGACATAGAGCATTGCCTTTGCCTTCCCAGGAGCTAGTTCGTTTCCCCATTGAGGGAATAAGATAAACATATACAAAGAAATTTGTGATATATACTGGCTACGTTTTTCATAAAGTAATACATTTAAAAACAGTTATTTTTAAAAATAGAGGGCTAGTTGCTTGCAGTCTCACCACTTTGGGAGGCTGAAGTGGAAGGATTGCGTGAGGCCAGGAGTTCAAGAGCAGCGTGGGCAACACAGTGAGACCTCATTTTTACAAAAATAAAAATATCAGTTTTATAAATAAATAGAAAAGTAAAGGTTATAGGGCGTGGCTGTGGTCCCAGCTACTCGGTAGTCTGAGATGAGAGGATCACTGGAGCCCAGGAGTGTGAGGCGACAGTGAGCCATAAACATGCCACTGTACTCCAGCCTGGGAGACAGGACAGTCTCTACAAAAACAAAAAACCCCACAGCTTAGTAATAACAATAGCGCTATTTTCATAGCATTTATTGCATGCTAGGAAGGTAAGTGTTCTAAGTGCTTTATGTATAATAATGCATTTTCGTCCTTAAAATAATACGAAAGGCACTATTATCATTTCTATTACACAGTTAAGGAAACTGAGGCACAGAGAGGTTAGGTAATTGTTTAAAATCATGCAGTTAGTAAATGTCTAAACTAGGATTCAGACTAGCTGACTGCAGAGCCTTTGCTCAAATCTGTATTGAATACCATCTCTCTAAATACGTATTCATTTTGGAAAGTATAGAAAATACAGAGGAGCCTAAATAAGAAAGTAGAAATCTCTCTTAATTTGACAGTGGAAATTACCATTGTTAATATTTTTCTATATGCAGTGTAAAAAGAAAGATCCTGCCATACACACAGTTTTTTTTTTTTTTTTTTTTTTTTTGAGACGGAGTTTCACTCTTGTCACCCAGGCTGGAGTGCAATGGTGCGATCTCGGCTCACCGCAACCTCCGCCTCCTGGGTTCTGGCAATTCTCCTGCCTCAGCCTCCTGAGTAGCTGGGATTACAGGCACGCGCCACCATGCCCAGCTAATGTTTTGTATTTTTAGTAGAGACGGGGTTTCACCATGTTGACCAGGATGGTCTCGATCTCTTGACCTCGTGATCCACCCGCCTCGGCCTCCCAAAGTGCTGGGATTACAGGCTTGAGCCACCGCGCCCGGCCCCATATACACAGTTTAGCAATTTGCTTCTTCACTTAAAAATACCTTATGTACATTTTCTCATATCCTTAAATATGCAACTTACTTTTAAACAACTGTATCCTATTCCATTACATAATTGTTTTAACTATTTCCTTGTTGGGTCCATCTTTTTCATGAATACAAAGAGCATTGTCCAAACCATTCTTGTACATAAATATTTGGTTATTTCTTTTAGGTTAAACTCTTTGTAGTAGAATTGCTAGTAAAGGTTTTTTTTTTTTTTTTTTATCCATGTTGCCAAATCATCCCTTTTAAGAAAAGGCAGACCAGGCACGGTGGCTCACACCTGTAATCCCAGCACTTTGAGAGGCCGAGGTGGGCAGATCACAAGGTCAGGAGTTCGAGACCAGCCTGACCAACATGGTGAAAACCCGTCTCTCCTAAAATACAAAACTTAGCCAGGTGTGGTGGCATGTGCCTGTAATCCCAGCTACTCAGGAGGCTGAGGCAGGAGAATCGCTTGAAACTGGGAGGTGGAGGTTGTGGTGAGCTGAGACCATGCCACTGCACTCCAGCCTGGGGGTCAGAGCAAGACTTCATCTAAAAAAAACAAAAAGCATTGCACTATATATGACTATGAGAAGTTCGTTCAAGTGTCCATTCCCTTGTATACTCAGCAACCCTGGGGACTTTTTTCTTGTCTTTAGACTTCTTTTCTTAAATGACTTTGTATGGGCTAACGAAGTGTGAAGAAAGGTTAAGGGCAAATGTACCCACAGAGGTACAACTATTTTGTTCTTCCTGCTGTTATTAATAAGTATGCAGCCATTTTGGTGAGAATACTTAAAGGAACCATATCCCTCCTGTAGTTCCTTGTCTCAAATGCGGCTTTTGTTTGCTCTTCTCTGTTATAGTGAGTAAACTCTCTGCTGTGCCTGGAATTAGCAGTGTACATGAAGTACACATCTGGGAACTTGTAAGTGGAAAGATTATTGCCACCCTGCATATCAAGTATCCTAAGGACAGGGGATATCAAGATGCTAGCACTAAAATTCGAGAAATCTTCCACAGTGCGGGAATCCACAATGTCACCATCCAGTTTGAAAATGTGGACTTGAAGGAACCCCTGGAGCAGAAGGACGCACTGTGGCTGTGCAACTCACCCTGCGTCTCCAAGGGCTGTGCGAAGCAGCTGTGTTGTCCCCCTGGGGCACTGCCTCTGGCCCATGTGAATGGCTGTGCTGAGCACAATGGCGGGCCCTCTCTAGACACATACGGAAGTGACGGCCTCTGTAGAAGAGACACAATGGAAGTGGCTATTGAAGTGTCTTTGGACAGCTGTCTGAGTGACCACAGACAAACTCTTAACAAAACTCAGGAGGACCAATGTCATGTCAACAGCACGCACTTTTAATCTGGTACCCACATAATCAGACTGTATAGACAAGGCACTTTGGAACCACCAGCGTGGCTCATAAGAAAAGCTTTGTGGGTTGTAGGCTCAGACCAGACTTGCAGTGTGCATGCTCTGTGTTCACTAGGGGTTGGCTGTTTGGAATTTTAGTTAAACATGTCTGTGAATTTTATGTAACTGGTAACCCCTTTCTATTCCCCTGGGCATCTCATGCTGCTCTTTGACTGTTTCAGCTTGAACATGCGTTTTTCTAAAGCAGACTGCACTAGTGTATATATCAGGGATATTCAAGACTGGGCCTGGGACTCAGTAACTGCGGATACAGTGTTCAAAGGAGTTCTTGTTTCTAAACTGATTAGAACTTCTAGCTGATGCTCAGGTGAGATCATAGCTTGAATACATTGAAAAAATTAAAGGACCACAATAGCTGTATTTTCCCCATTCCCCTTAATGATCATAAAAGAGGCAAGTTAGGTATTTCTGGCACTAAAGAAATATCTTTTTCCTTTGATTCATTTTTGAATAAATATAAAATGAATAATTCTTAAGGTAGAAAATATTCTCAGAACATTCTGTAGGAGGTAAAGGTTAGTAGGGTTTTTTTGGTCCATCTCTACATTTTGTGAGGTGAGAGAAAACTAGTGTTTACTTTCTGCTGTGAACTGAACTGCAGCTATAGGATGTTTCAAATGTTTAAATATATAATACATCTTCACGTGGAAGTGAGGGGCTATTTCAGCTTCCTCAAGTATGATACAGATACTCATATGCTGTCTTTCAGAGTCAGCACAGTTGGGGCTGTTTTCATTTAGTGCTTTCATAATGATTTACTTATTTTTCCAAATTTCCTTTGACTTTTCTTTCATATGATCTCATTGATCTATGCAGCATTTACCAGAAAAGAGTATTCCTGGGATAGCAGAATGCATAACATTGAGTATTAATTCTTGTCAAATAAATAAGCTAGACTGCCTTCTCCTTAATCAGACATATTTTAAAGTATTTATTATAGTTGTCAACTAGTGACTCAATGGAAAAGTTGATGTCCAAAGGAGAAGTGAGAATTAGCTTACTTGCTGCCTTTAATGTGCTTTTGAGGAACTTAAAATTTTCTTTTATGTCTCTGATCCATATTACCAAGTTCAAATAAAATTTTTATAATTGGATTCAGACCCATAACCAAACTATACCGGTAGTAGAGAAGCATCGGTCATATATTTAACACATTGTTCAGATATCAGTATTTAAATCGGAAGTCTCACAGGTATGAGAAAATGGGAGGTGCCTCACTAGACAACTAGTATTGTCTTCAGTAGATTGCAAGATTGTCTGAAAATCACCATCTCTTAGTGTATAAAGTCCTGTTTAGAATCTGCACAGGATTTATCAGAGGTGCTGGGTTGATAATGAAGACAGCATCCATGATTTTTCAGAACAAACATCGTATTTAAACAATTTATCTTAGTCCTAAATTTGAAGGCTGAAATAAATAAACAGCTATGATCAGTAGGATAGAATATTTTTGTAGAAACAGGGTCTCACTATGTTGCCCAGGCTGGCCTTGAACGCCTAGCCTCAAGTGATTCTCCTGTCTCGGTCTCCCAAAGCCCTGGGAGAACAGGCATGAGCCACTGCACCTGGCCAGGAAATTCTTTATTCCTTGAAAATGTATTATCTGAGTTTAAACTGGCTGTGAATTACGTAAATAGAAAAATGCCTAAAAATGTTTTTATTTCTAGGAGCTTATTGGGCTAGGTTATATGCACTTTATAAGCTCAAAGGGGTTAATAAGTAAGACATTTATCTTTTTAGTATTAAAAGTGTGGCCTGGGCCGGGCGCGGTGGCTCAAGCCTGTAATCCCAGCACTTTGGGAGGCCGAGGCGGGTGGATCACGAGGTCAAGAGATCGA
>NW_022436962.1:22516139-22545452 GCF_009761245.1 Sapajus apella | reverse complement strand
ACCATGTTGACCAGGATGGTCTCGATCTCTTGACCTCGTGATCCACCTGCCTCGGCCTCCCAAAGTGCTGGGATTATAGGCGTGAGCCACCGCGCCCAGTCAAGTGGGCCAGATTCTTTTACATAAACATAGGTTGAAATGCTTAGACCAAGCCAAAAAAAGAAATTTTTCTCTGACTTCCAAATCTGAAGGTCTTATTTGATCTCACATCATTTTGCCTTTATTAAAAGGGAAAAATTTTAATTTCACAGTTTTTGTGCAACTGGCTGAAGGAATGCATATTAGTTTGCATTTAAACGCAGTTCTTTAATCTCTAAAATATTTTTCTGGATAAGAAAAGGCACTTAATTCCACTATAATTAAACCTAACTTTAGAAAACTATCTTGATAGACACTTACCAGATTATGGCCTGGAGTCAATATGAAATAATACCTTTTTAAGGCAGTTTGGCTGAGTGCGTTTAATAATGTCCAATCAAGCTCAGCGCAATTATTTTGTATTGGGTTGGCTGGCTGGCATTCGCCACCTCTGGCACTTTGATACCTGCTGTATGCTATTTTCACTTGGGTTTCACTCTCTCTTTAATTGTCCTGCCTTTTAATTCTCCCAAGAAAATACAAGAGTCTTCTTTTTCCCTTTGAAGTAGCCCTGCTTTGGAGTCAGTAGCAGCTGATAAACAGTAGATTTAAAACAGCACTATTTTCCTTTAATATTAGAAAAACACTGCCACTCAGTTTGGTGCTCCTGTATGCTTAGGTTATTTACAACCCCCCTCACCCCACAGACCCTGCACCATTTGTTAAAGAACTGATATAATGTTTAAAGTCATATGTTTAAACATGTTTAAATAGTTTGTTTGTTAGGTCAGGCACCAGTTGTCCTGTGTGCTAACCTGCCTTCTACACGGCCCTACTGCATTTTTGTTTCTGTAGAAACAGTCCTTTCCACATTATTTTAGCATTGGCTATAGGAAATACTATATCTGCTTCATTTTTTGACTCCCAACATTGCTTTTGAAAATATAGGTTAATTTTTTTTCATGATATTGGGCCATTATGAATGCCCACAGAGATACCAGGCTCCATTGTTGACAGAAAAAAAAATTACTCTCTAATTTCTTGATAAAATATCAATAAAATAGATAGACATTACTTGAGGAAGGATTAAGAATATTCTCTTCTCCATATTTAGTTCTTTTTTTTGTTTGTTTGTTTGCCGTTGGCTGAGCAAACTCCAGTAGTGGTAAACAAAAAACTCTAAAGTTCAGTAGGAATAGATGTTTTGAATGTCAAGGACATCACTCAGGTAGGTTTGGGATTACAGTGAGACAGCTGCCCTGTGAGGTCATAAGAACATTTGTGAGCGTTAGTCCAGGGGTTCTCAGTCTTGGCATTATTCACATTTTGAATTGGATGTGTTCTTGCTCCTGATGTGAGATGTGTATTGTAGGATATTTAGTAGCACCCCTGATCTCTATTCATAAATGCTGGTCCTGTCCCCTCAGTTGTGACTATAAACAACGTCTCCAGACATTGCCACATATAACCTAGGGAAAAAAATTTGCCCCAAGTTCTGAGCCACTGGGTAAAACTAAGGGTAATTTAGAGACAATGTTGATGAAAGCCTCTTCAAAGTCCCATAGTCCTTTTAATAATGAATTCTGCAGAATTTGCTCTTTAAAAACATATTTTTAAAGGCAAGAGTAGCCTATTCATAAAAATTGCAATTGTTCCTACATAGGAACTTTGGACATTTAAAGAAAAAATGTAATTTGAAATGAAAAGCCCTTACAAATCCCTTCATACATATCAGTCATTATAATATTAAATGAAATGAAGAAAAAAGCATTTGGTCTCACTCTTCTGTGCTGATCTCTTTAACTCCTGAATATCTTCAATTTGATGAGTCCACTACCAAATGAGACTGGATAGTTATCAGCACAATTGATTCCTGGGGTTCAGATGTTTAATTCTCCTTCATGTTTAAAATGATCAACTTTAAACTTCATGATGTTTCTTGTTATTAGTTCCTGGTAAGCAGCTCATCTTAGCGCTATTGACAAGTTCAGTTGTTAAAAATGTCTTTGTCATTTATGGCTAATTTTATCCTTTGCCAAATCTTATCTATTTTCTTCAAGAGAGCAAAATACATTTCCTGATTTTAAAGTATCCTGCTTTTAAATATATTTTCACATTCTTGTAGTAAAAGACTGAAAAAAAAAAAACAAAACGAAAAAACTGGCATAGAAAAAAATGAGGGAACATGACCTGATTTGAATTTTAAATTTGGATGAATGATCACTGACTGCATGCACCTGATAAAGCATTGAGTATCTGTGCTTCTTAGTTTATTTACACTTGAGTAGTCACAGGTGGGAATGAGGTGTTGCACCAAAAACTTTCTCAATTGGAATTGCATCTAACGATAATCCTCAATGTAATTTGCATGTTGTTACCCATCTGGAGTTTAGATAATACAGATGAGTCATTTTCTGGTGCTTCTGTTTTCACACGTTTTATTTTGTACCTTTTTGTTTACATGGAATTTTCTTGAATGTTTGCTAGATGATCAACTGTCACCTCTTAGTACAAAGCCACGCCAGAGACATAGAACCTGCTCTGCACTCTAATGAGAACAATCCAGAAAGGATGATTTTCAAGGGAGGGTGACGTCTTCCTGGAGATCTGAGGTTATGTTACAGTATTGTGGAGTTTTGTTGCTTAAAAAATTCTCCACCTGTTCTCACAGGCAATTTTGCCAGTGTTGTAATCCTCACATTTGGGAGAATTGTCAAAACTCTAAAACATAAAGTTTAAATAACTCATAATAATTGCACACGAATACCCCAGTAATGTATGTACGTGGGCATAACTTTCAAAGATGTACAATGGTGCTGTAAATAAATTTTTTAAAAAAAAATAAAAACATGACTGAGTCATGTCTGTGACCATTAAACAGATAAAGTAGCAGAACTCATTTTGTCCTTGTCACTTACCCTGGTAAGTTTATTACTCAGTAACTCCTTGGATTGGTTTTAATAATTTGGGCCCATTTCTCTTTTTCCATTTTGTTAGTCTCCTTCACACCCCTTCTTCTGTCGCTGGAGAAGTACAGTGGCGCCATCTTGGCTCACTGCAACCTCTACCTCCTGGGTTCAAGTGATTCTCCTGCCAAAGCCTCCTGAATAGCTGGGATTACAGGTGCCTGCCACCATGCCCAGCTAATTTTTGTATTTTTAGTAGAGATGGGGGTTTTCACCATGTTGGCCAGGCTGGTCTTGAACTTTTGACCTCAAGTGATCCGACCTCCTCAGCCTCCCAAAGTGTTGGGATTACAGGTGTGAGCCACCGCGCCTGGCCTATCTCAATTTTAAAATCAGCTTTCCTCAACTCCGTGCCTTTCAGTGGGAGCATGCTGCCCCAGATTCCCTCGTACTCCTTGGCTTATCCCCACAAACCAGCTCAAACCTTGCAGCTATGTTTAACGCTGACTTCACTCTTACCCTATATCTAACTCATCATTACGCTCAGCTAATGCTCCCCTCGAAGTACCACTCATGTCAGTGCCTCCTTCCCATTCCTGCCTTTTCCTCAGGTTCAGCTGTATCACCTCAGCCTTTGCTGTAGCAGGAGCCTCTCTGCCTCCCAGCCACCCCTAAACTTCCTCTTGTCAACTCTCTTGCTTTCCCTCTGCACCAGGAGGAGGGACAAACTCCCACAGCATGTCACTGTGGTTCCCTCCTCACCCCAGCCCGCCGGGCTTTATCTTCTTCAGCAGACAGGCAGGGTACAAAGATACCTAAGAAAGTTAGAATGTGAGAGGGTGCAAGGATGCTTTCTCTGTAGGCTAATAAATGGAGTTTTGTATGAGCTGGGGAGAGACTATTATATAGTAGTCTGTTTCTTCTATGCCAAAAGAGATTCTTCTTGTTTTTTTTTTTTTTTCTTTTTGATTTTCACATTACATTTACCAAGTTTCTTCTTTTCTGGTTTCTCTTTCTGGCTGATTTCTTTTTCTATGTGAGTGTGTCATTTTGCCCCAAAGCTGACTTCCTGTGGATGACAGACTGCGACCTTCCTTGACCAGTGTCTTCATTCCAGAGCACACTCTGATATTGACATATCCTCTGAGTGTAAGCAGAGCCATAGCCTCTCTCATCTTGTGTGAGGCAAAAAAGAGGGTAGACTTTCTTTCATCTCATATTTTCACCACATGATCACATATGTGGCTGTGACATAATAATGAACTCGAATACAGAGCCAAAACATTTGGAACATTGTACCGATTCTTTTAGGCTTGAAAATGCAAGAGTAAATTTGCATGGGATTTATAACCACAGGGCTGGGAGGGGGTGAGGCGAAGGTGGGGGAGCAAAATTTCCCAGTGGCCAAGGTCAATAGAGGCTCCAGTGGTGCTGATAACAACCAGGTGTCTTATCTGCCTCAGAAAACTGGGACCAAAAGAAGCCATGTTGGGGTACTGTGAGTCTTCAGATCTCATCTGATGCCCAAAGGCATTCAGAAAAAAAAACTGTGACTCTTTGGAAGGTGTGATGATTGAGAATACTTTATAGCTTTTACTTTCCATTGTTAAAAATCACACTATTGGCCGGGCACGGTGTCCCACGCCTGTAATCCTAGCACTTTGAGAGGCCAAGGCAGGTAGATCGCTTGAGGTCAGTAGTTCAAGACCAGTTAGAGTTCAAGACCAAGACCACCATGTTGGGAGGCCAACATGGTGAAATCTCATCTCTACTAAAAATAAAAAAATTAGCCAGGTGTGGTGGTGGGCGCCTGTAATCCCAGCTACTTGGGAGGCTGAGGCAGGAGAATTGCTTGAACCTGGGATGTGGAGGTTGCAGTGAGCCGAGATGGAGCTACCGCACTCCAGACTGGATGAGAGAGACTCTGTCTAAAAAGAAAAAAAAAATTGCACAATATAACACTTCCTGAGTAGGGAGACATGACTTGACCCATGGTATGACTAGACTTAAGTTATAGGAAAGTGTTTACAGAGAGATTTTATTATAAAATAAATACATACTACGAACTATAGCTTAAGGTTTAAACATTCTGGCCTTAAAATCGGCCTGCTTTCAAATCCCAGCTCTACCTCGTGTTAATTATTTGACCCGTGGAAGTCATTGCCAGATAATTTAAAAAGTTCTCTGAGCCTCATTTGTACCATCTGTGGAATGGAGGCAATTAGAGTTCCTGCCTCATGAGATTGTTGTGTGGATTGAAGGAAACGGCCCGTGAGGAACGCTCAAAACAGAACCTGGGTCTCTAAATGCTCTATGAATGCTATTAACAGATATTCTTTAAAGGCCAACTTTAATAAGTAAAATTTGAGCCAGATTTATTCCAATTTTTAACTCACTGCTTGTGAAATGTCAAAAATATATGGTGTGGATTAGCCTGAGCGTCAGCACCCAATTAGATTAGAAACAGCAAAGGGTATATGACATGACTTTACCAAAGAACTGTACAGCCCTGGCCACAGAACCCCGCACCTCCACCCCCAAATTCCAAGAGCCCTTATTTCTAAGAAAACACAATTAAATGCAGAAGGGTTTCAACAAAATACCAGAGCTTGATTCAACAGGACCCCCTCCTCCCAGCCACACACAGGTGGCTTCTCAAACAGTAATACCACTGCTAGAGGGCTGCTGAGTCTGGGGTTTCAGTCAGAGGCAGTGAAGGCTTCAGCTGACTCTGGGCGAACCTCCATTCTGTGAATGCCTTCCAGCTAGAGGCGAACACACCTGTGGTTGAATGAGTTGCTTGTAACGACTGATGCAAAGAAGAGAAGGTACATCATGGGGAACCATGGGACATATCAGCAAGAGGGGGTTCAAAAACTTATTTGAGGACTTGGGTTCATGTTAGGTGATTTTGGGGGCGATTAAAGTGACGAGGTATTGGTTTGGATTGGATGCTGTCAGCAAGTGGGAATAACTCTGACTAGGTATCTTAATAAACCCTGTCTCTAAGGGAAGCAGGGAGGAACGAAGCAAGGCTCACCTTTTAATTGGAAGCAGTTGTCAATTTTTTTTTTTTTTGAGACAGAGTCTAGCTCTGTCACCTAGGCTAGAGTGCAGTGGCACACCCATAGCTCACTGCAGCCTCAACCTCCTGGGCTCAAGTAATCCTCCCACCTCAGCCTCCTGAGTAGCTGGGACTACAGGATTGCAGTACCACTCCTGGCTAATTTTTTTGATTTTTTATTAGAGACAAGGTCTTGCTGTGTTGCCAGGCTGGTCTTGAACTCCTGAGCTCAAGCGATCTTCCTGCCTCTGCCTCTCAGAGTACTGGGATTACAGCTGTGAGCTGCAGTGTCTCACAGCTAAAATCCCAGCACTTTGGGAGGCTGAGGCTGCTGTCACTCATTTTATTCAGGGTGGGGTCTGGTATTGTAGTGATTTGCACAGCGCTCTTGTTTGTCTGTGCTTAGACGATATTACAGAGTGGTCTTGCTTCTCACCTCACTTCATCACAGTCACAGTGGCTTCATGTCTGGTGCTGGTGTTCTGAGAGATGGTTTGTGTGCCACAGGAGAATACAATGGCTTAGCTGTGAGAGCCAGGCCAGTCCCACCAACACCAAGGTGTTGTATAGTATCCATTTCCAGATGCCAGGGCTGTCCTTTTCTTTTTATTATGTTCTGAGTCCTTAATATATTTGTGGTACATTTAATGAAACAGGCTATGAGCATTGAAATCCTGGCTGAAAGGACACTTAGAAGCTGTGTGACTGTGGCAAGCTACTTCAGCTTTTGAGGCATCAGTATCCTCCACATTTTATATGTGAGGTCCATACCTGCCTCCCAGGGTGCTGTGAAGATTAAATGAGGTAATGCATGTTCCTGGCATATGATTTTTAAAAGTAGCTATTTTTGTTGAGTTCCTCTGTATAGTTTGGCCTCCATGGCTGTCTGAGTTTAGGACATGGATAAATGTATTCTCTCTTTTTTTTTTTCTTTTTGAGATGGAGTCTTGCTCTGTCAACCAGGCTGGAATGCAATGGCACGATCTCGGCTCACTGAAACGTCCACTTCCCAGATTCAAGCAATTCTCCTTCCTCAGCCTCTCCCGAGTAGCTGCGACTACAGGCACAAGACACCATGCCTGGCTAATTTTGGCATTTTTAGTGGAGATGGGGTTTCACCATGTTGGCCAGGCTGGTCTCAAATTCCTGACCTAAAGTGATCTGCCCATCTCGGCCTCCCGAAGTGCTGGGATGACAGGCGCGAGTCACTACACGTGGCCTGCATTCTCTCATTTTGCTTGATTTTATTTTTTTGCATCATGTGACTTTTTTTTTTTTTAAGTTTTACATATCATGATCAGAAGGCCTGCCAGATGCACAAGGTTATTTCTTTCTTTGTATTCACTCTTAGGAAATATTCCTATGTTACTGCCGCTGTTACTGTCATCTTTACTGCTATGATGGTGTCAAATAACAGAGCCAGGGAGAATCTGGCCGCAGTGTGCATCATAGCACAGGAGCTCACACAGCTTGTGAGGGGCTGGGCTATCATCCTGGCTCTCTACTTATCAATGAATGTTTGCTGAACACATGAATGAATGAATGAATGAATGAATGTAAATAGTGAAGCTTAGTTTGCGTCTCAGCTCACAGTCCATCAAGCAAGTGTTTTCTTTGTTCTTTGATATCAACATTCCATTGGGGCTTTACTGCACAGGTTATTGAGTGATGCTCAACACTTCAGTGGCATGAATGCTACAAGTGAGTTATCTGTGTTTCCCAACAGGCAATGGTACATAGGGGAGCAGACCTCCTATCTCCCTTTCACACGGCCTGGGACTCAGGCTACCACACCCACATCCATTTCAGGCTATCACATTTGGAACAGATGTTTTTAGCCTCTTTGCTTATTGATAAGAAAGTATGATGTGTTTCACTTCAGGGTTCCGCGATATCTCCTGCTTTCCTTCGTCACCTCCCTTTCTATGTTCTTTTTGCCTTTCTTAGATCATTTTTATTACTAAGTGGCAATAAAACAAAAGAGTGCAGGAGCAAGCAAAGTGAGAGAAAGCCAAGCCTCAGAGGCAAACATGTTTAACAAAATAACCACATATGGTTTGTTCTTCAACTTGCTTTTAAAAATTAACAATATATTCTGGCTATCTTTCCCAGACAAGACATAAAACTTTACCTCATTTTTACGAACAGTTATATAGTATTCCATTATCCAGCCATGTCAACTTAAGCATCTACTCTCCTGTTGATAAATTTTACTTCCTTTAGAAAATAATATAAACTTTAAGTACCATTGGCATAACTCTGACACTTTCTGGGTGTTATGTATATGTGGATTTTGTCTTAATGTCCTTAAAACATTTCTTTTTTATGCTTTTTGCTCTCTCTGCCCTCAAATTCCTATAATGAGTATATACTACTTATATAATATCAGCAAAAAGTTATTTTAAAATAGCATTGATTTCATATTTTCCTGAGTTCTGATTCTGACACTTATTGCTACTACTAATCCATTTAATATTTGATTATATGTTTCATATCTTCAAATAAATAGCTTTTTTCTTGAGAACACAGATTATATTTTAATAATAAAAATAACAATAACATTGACTCAGCACCTCAATGTGCCAGGTACTTGACTTGTACATATGATCTCATTTAATCCTCACAAAACTCCTGAAGAGTCAGTTCCGTTTTTACTAACGGGGAAAATAAAACTCACAGAGCTTATTTTATTTTATTTTTTGAGACAGAGTTTCCCTCTGTCGCCCAGACTGGAGTGTGGTGGTTTAATCTCAGCTCACTGCAACCTCTGCCTCTTGGGTGTAAGTGATTCTCCTGCCTCAGCCTCCCGAGTAGCTGGGATTACAGTCATGGGCCACCACGCCCAACTAATTTTTCTATTTTTAGTAGAGATGGGGTTTCACCACTTTGGCCAGGCTGGTCTTGAACTCCTGACCTCAGGTGCTCTGCCTACCTTGGCCTCCCAAAATGCTGGAATTTCAGGTGTGAGCCACTGTGCCCAGATAGCTCAGAAAGTTTATATGGACTGTTCCACTTAGTTAGAGTGGAGCCAGGATTAGAACCAACTTGTCCCTGATTCCAGTGCCTCTGCCCTTTTCACTATTCTGTGATGCCCTCCACTTCAGAATCTACTGAAGCCTCCAGCACAGGGATGGACACACAATTTAGGTTTAATTAAAACGTGTTGGTTTACCTATGATCAAGGACAATAACCTTCTCTAAACTCATATCCTGGTCTTCATATCCAATCCAGTCTCCTCAAAGACCAGAGCTATATGATATGTCCTGACCAGGGATACTTCTTTTCTTTATGTTATTGGCCACTGGATGCTCTTTAGCCTATTGACCTTGACACATCACAATACGGAAGGAGAAAAGCAAACTCACACACAACACAGAAGGGAAAGGGTGAAGTGGTTTCCTGAAGCGGTAATATGGTGGAAGACAGGGGCCGAAGCTCACTAGATCCCAGGCAATGACTCCTACAGAGCCAAGGCTATTGATTGGTATTGAAATGTGGGGTGCCTATTCGTTGCCAGCCTTATCTAAAAGTTGTTCATTAGAATTCATAATTGCCTTGTCATAAAAGAGGGTTTGCATTGTGAACTGCTGGGCAAGCAAAAACTCTGGACTTTTTAATGTTTTTGAATAGCCTACTCCTTATAAAAGCAACCACACCTCATGGCGATCTCATCAGGTCTCTGGAATGCAAGTCATTTATTTAGAGGCAGGCCATGAAGCAGAGACATGGTCTTCCCTCTTTTGCTGCTGTGCTCTTTTCTATGAGAGCTCTAAGTATTCCAGATATACAGGAAATCTGTCCTTAACTATAAGTTTTTATTCCACTAAATTCTAACATAAGAAGATTTGCTTCTGTATACCTTTTCAATGTCTGGGAGAATTTGGATTCTAGAGCATGCCAATTGCGTGTCAACTCCTGGGAGGGTAATTTGGAAGAACAGGGAGCTCGGTATTTGGAATACAAAGATATAGTTGACAGAGCAGAATTAGAGCCCTTTGCATGGACATCTTAGGAAAGATAAAAGAAAATGAGGGGAATGAAACTTTGGCCTTGGAACTGCATGTGGCTGAGAAGAGCCAGGACTAGGCAAAGTCAGAGGCTTTGGAATGCAGAGGCCAGGAGCAGGGCTAAGGGGATAGATAGAAGGCTAGATGTGTGGCCTGGGGTGAGACTGAATGGTGAGTCCTGTAAGTCAGGAGTTAACACAGCCGTGTGTTAACCTTGGAAAAGCACTCAACATTTGGCTCAGAAAAAAAGTGCATTGCGATATGAGGACTATCTGTTTAAGAAAACAATTCAAAATGGACCAAAAACTTGTTTACAAAATTAGGGAGATCATGAACCTTTTCTAGCAAGCAAGTGATGATAGCATGACAAAAATATAGCACATTTATTACTTATTTACTTATTTACAATGTATAACTATTATTACTATTGTTGCTGTTTTGCACTTTGTTCATTTATTTTAGTGGATATAAAGTATTCACTAGGCCTTTCGTTCTCACCTTTGCCTTCAATTGAAATGTCATAAAAATAAGGTTTTAAGTCCTCTTCTACTTCCACACCAAGAAGTTCTCCTATCTGGGAACTTTTAGATACCCAACACTAATGTCTGGGGAGTGTTCTGTTTAATGAATGACTAGTAATAACATCAAAAGGATGCAAAAACGACAACAAAAAATAGGCACAAGTACAAAAGAATAATGAAATTTGCCATATTTGCCATGTTAACCTCATTTAAAGACATTTTGAGAATGGCAGCCCTCACTTGAATGAAAAAGTAATTTGGGCTGAGCTGAAATATTTAACTATAACAACGTTTGTTTTTGGGCTACTCAGATACCTATTCTCGATTCCCTTTTCTCCTGCCCGCCTCCACTGTAAAGGCTGGAAACGCCACCTGCTTACTGTCCCAGCCTCACCTGCAGTTCGGGATTCCCATATGGCAGTTTCGGCTGATGGCCGGAATGCAGGAATTTTGTGGGTTGGGAAAGAAAGACTGCTGGGAAGGCTTTCATTTTTTTCTCACAAAAAGAAGAGCTATAACTCTTATTTTTCTTTCTGTCTTCCTTTTCACTTGAATGCAGATTAGATGCACAGAGCTATGAGAACCATCTTGTGACCCAAATAAAGGAAAAGACAAAAAAAAAATTAAAAAAAGAAATTGATAGCAGAGATGCAGGTTGTGATGTTGCTGATCTGTGCAACCACACTGAGCAGCTAGCTGCCGAGCTCTAGACTTCTTTTTACAGGAGAAGAATAAACGTGTACTCTTTTAAATACATTGTTAGAAACAGACTCAAATAGATTAAATAGGTTAGAAATCTGTCTTCTGTTACTTGAAGCTAGAAGCATTCCTGATTCATACTATTATAATTTTCTTATTTCCTCATTGGCAAACATGAGTCTGTTCATGGAACTGTATTAGCAATTGATAGTACCTATGGGGAGCGTATACTGTTCCAGCCTTGTCTTTAATTCTTATGCACTCCCAAGTCTGTCTGTCTTTTTTTCTTTCTTTCTTTCTTTCTTTCTTTCTTTCTTTCTTTCTTTCTTTCTTTCTCTTTCTTTCCTCTCTCTTTCTTTTCTTTCTTCCTTCCTTTCTTTTTTTTCTTTCTTCCTTTCTTTTCTTTCTTTCTTTTCTTTCTCTTTCTTTCTTTTCTTCTTTCTTTTTCTTTCTTCTTTCTTTCTCTTTCTCTTTCTTCCTTTCTCCTTCCTTCCTTCCTTCCTTCCTTCTCTTTCTTTCTTTCCATCCTTCTTTCTTTCCTCTCTCTTTCTCTCTTCCTTTCTTTCTGACAGAGTATTGCTCTGTCACCCAGACTACATAATGCAGTGGCATGATCTCAGCTCAGCAACTTCCACCTCCTGCCTCAGCTTCCCAAGTAGCTGGGACTACAGGTGGATGCCACCATGCCTGGCTAATTTTTGTATTTTTAGTAGAGATGAGTTTTCACCATGTTGCCAAGACTGGTCTTAAATGCCTGACCTCAAGTGATCTGCCCACCTTGGCCTCCCAAAGTGCTGGGATTACAGGCCCAAGTCATATTTCAAGAATCATAATATTTTAAATTGATATCAATATTATATAGCCATATTATAGGCTTTTTTTTATCTATGTAAAATAATTTCTCTGTGTTTCATATTGAAGGAAACAAAGATATTTTGTGAAAGTCAGGGAAAAATCTATGCCAAGAGTTTTTATAGCCTCATTAATACTTGGGGCTAAAGAGTATAATTTTTCAACTCATCCTAAAACTCTCATGCAAGGTGGCAGGCAGAGTTCGATCCACTTTATAGGTGGAAGAATGGACTCAAATAGATTAAAACCATGATGCAAAATTTTACTGCAAATCAGGCTTGGGGAATAATAGAACATTTATATTATGTTAGGAAGCCTCAAGTATTTTCTTAATCTTTTAAGTTCTTAACAAGTACCACAAACCCTGGATTTATTTTGCCTACTTAATACATCTTTTATCATCTGGCCCTATGTCCTCCTCCCTCCCTGCCTCCCTCCCTTCTTTCCTTCCTTCCTTCCTTCCTTCCTTCCTTCCTTCCCTCCTTCCCTCCTTCCCTCCTTCCTTCCTTCCTTCCTTCCTTCCTCTTTTAATTTCATCCTTTCAACTTTTGTGTAGCCTGTTTTCAAGTTTATTGTGAACTCCATTTTTTGAGAATTAAAAACTTAAAAAGAAGATTAAATGATTGTCCCTTGAAGAATCAGGTCTTGAGTTTCTCTCACCCATTTAGGTGACTTCTTTTTCCTCAGATAAAAGGATGAATTTCCATTTTGCTGTCACATTTTGGATGTGGAATCTGACTTTAGAAAATCACCCCTGGTTTCTGAGTCTTGGGTATGTCTTTTTAGCCTGGGGCTTCTTTTCTCTCTCTGTCAAAAGAGGGAAGTGGGCTGAATGATCTCCTTCCCATCACGTCCGCCCTAGGATTCCATGGTTCATGCTGTGAGTTTGCTGGCCTTATTCTTGAGAGTCTTGAGTGTTTCTTGCTCTTCTGCTGTGGTATCCTTCTCTGTTTGTACAGCTGTGGCACATGATGAGTGTTTTGATTTTATTCTTGGCTATTTCTCTTTAGCTTCCTTCTGTTTTGCTTGTTTGTCTAAAGATTTTTTTCTCTTACATTCTTTGCCTGTGATCTTGCATTGATTCTTTCTGGATTCATATTCCCATTGTAGTTCCATCACACAGGACCTCTTTGTGCCCCTAGTGTCAGGAGATAGGCCTTAGGTCTGTTCTGAAGGCTACTTGTGTTCTTTCAGGACCTGCTCTTCCCATGAGATTGCTGAGTTCATGGAAACAGGAGCCTTGCCAAAACTGGCTTTTCTTTTCTTTGCTAAATGGTTTTGGCATCTGTTCCATTGTATTCCATTTCTCCTCTTTGATTTTCTTTCCTTTTTCTCATTTGCATAAGTCTAGTAAGCTTATAACTACTTTCTCTGTGATTACCTTTAAGCTTTAAGTATCCAACATTCTATACTCTCTCTATGGGTAGAAAACAGCCTAGTGTGGGGTCACATTCTCAAAACAGAACCTGTGTATGAGAGATGATTTTTAGGTGATATCTGACTGAACGTCTTTTCTTTGAATATTATGCACTTATTTTAATATTTACAGAAATATAGCTATCACATCAAACATGGAACTTCATAGTTGTGCTATCAAAACCTCCCCTTTTGCAACTGACATAGCAAAAGCCTGATTTTAAAAAAATTCTGAAATACTGGTAATTAGTATGGATTGAACACTTACTACAGTGCATGCATTACATATATTAATTCACTTAACGCTGAAAACAGCCCTGAGGTAGGTACTACTGTTTACCCCCATTTTAAACATAAGGAAACAGGCATAGGTCAACTCAGTTGGTCAAGGTCACAAAGCTAGTTACAGGCAGCACTGGGACTGAAACTTAGCTGAGCTGACTTCAGAACTATTTTCTAACCACTAAATCAGGATCCCTCTTAAATACTTGTATATGTGGTACACAACTTTTGAACAAATAATGAAGACAGTATTTGAAGGATTGAAATTTAGGAATAACATGTAATAGCACATGGACTTTGGAGTTAGACAAACCTCAAATGCTAGATCTGTTAACTGGTCAGTTATGTGTTTCTAGACACATCACTTAACCTTTATTAAAATAATGGAGGAAATGTAAAATGTCTATTCCAAGTTTTTTACTTTTATTTTTTGAGATGGAATCTTGCTCTGTCACCCAGGCTAGAATGCAGTGGTACGATCTCGATCTCAGCTCACTGCACCCTCCGCCTTCCAGGTTTTAGCAATTCTCTGTCTCAGCCTCCTGAGTAGCTGAGACTACAGGCACACGCCACCACACATGGTTAATTTTTGTATTTTGAGTAGAGAGACAAACCTGGCCATGTTGGCCAGGCTGGTCTCAAGCTCCTGAACTCAAGAGAGCCTCCTATCTCAGCCTGCCAAAGTACTAGGTAGTTTTTTTTGTTTGTTTTTTTTGAGATGGAGTCTCACTCTGTCACCCAGGTGGAATGCATGCAGTGGCACAATCTCAGCTCACTGAAACCTCTGCCTGGTGGGTTCAAGTGGTTCTCCTGCCTCAGTCTTCAGAGTAGCTGGAATTACAGGCATATGCCACTATGCCCGGCTAATTTTTGTATTTTTAGTGGAGAAGGGGTTTCACTATGTTGGCCAGGCTGGTCTTGAACTCCGGACCTCAAGGGACCCACCCACCTCTGCCTCCCAAAGTTCTGGGATTACAGGCATGAAGTAACATGCCTGGCCTCTATCGTAAGTTTGAACACATATGAATTTTCTTTCCTTCTGTGAATCTCAGTCTTTTCATCTGTTAAAAAGTCAAGATCCATGAATATTTAGAAGTTTAGAAAAAGTTATAGTTGTCAATATATAGTGGGAGTCTACCAAAAATACACATGAATGTCTTCTATTTTGGTGGACTCTTATAGTTGGTACTTTGGCATTTACGATCTCCAAGTGCCTTAAGAAGAAAAGCTCTCTCTCTCTTCTGTTCCCTACCAGTAACAAAAACAGGGTCAGCCTGGTGAATTTCTTTGAAGCCAGTTTCCCCACTATGAGGATGAGCACAAAGTACCGTATAACCCATAGCCAGGAAGAGAGTACATTTCTTGTGTGAAGCCGAACTGATAGGAAGGGGGTTGTATCTCTATCAGAAAAGAAACGGGTGTGGGTTACCTTTTAGGGTTCACATGGGTAGATTCTGAATTGGTTTGGTTACTATGTGGGTCATCATAAAGTAAGGTTCTTGACTTGCAAGATGTGACTATGGGTAAGGACAGCTGGGGTTCAAAATGGGAAATGCCTATAGCAGCATTCTAGTGGTAAAACATTTCCAGATTTTACAACTTTGAACTTATTATCCCATATAGAATAATGTAAATGGCTCCAGACTGTTTACCCAAAGGTGATTACAATGGCTCTTGATAAAGATAGGGTTGTTTCATTCTTCACAAATGATTAAACCTCTGTGACGAACACATGGACAATTGCATTTTAAAGACAGGGTTGATTAGCCAAGAATTTTGAAAATAGATGCCCTGATATAATAACTGAAAATAAAATTTCATGCATCTTTTTTTTTTTTTTTGTTGGCAGAATTATTAATTTCATGCATCTTAGTTGAAGGGGACTTTTATAAGCCCACCTCCTCCTCCATGAATGTATGGGCCAGTTTTGTTTTTGTTTTTGTTTTAAATAATGTTAAATAATGCCACATTCCTTTTGACTTCTTCAAAGATGTAGGGAAAGCAAAATTGGAGTCCAAAGCTCTACATTCAAATTTCTGCCCTTTCACCTAAGGCTGCTAGGTGATGTGGGGTACTTGTGAAACCATTCTGGACCTGAGTTTCTTATCTCTAAATGGAGAAGGTGAGATCTGCCCTTGCCTGCCTTCCAGGTTAAGGCGGGGGTTATCATGTAAGATACTGTATGTGAAAGTGCTTTTAAAACTGTGAAGGGCCAGTGTTGTTACTCTCTATGTCTTCTAACCAGATGCCAGGTCATTTTCCCCTTCCCAGTTCCATGAGCCTTTCCTCCCTAAAGCTTATCTCCAAAATCGTACAGGAGTTAGAATCTGGGAGATTTAAGCCTTGATGGCTCCTCCTTTGTTTATTTTTGTTTGTTTTGTAAACACAAAATGAAATCTCATTAATTTGGGGGAAAGCTAGTGAAAAACTACAGGGGAAAAAAGGGTAATTCAAAATGCTGGCAAACTATCTCATTATGTTTTTCCATTATAGCAAGAGTTTTAACTGCCTACCATATGTCCTCACTAATATTAGATGAAATGCAAAAGAAACCTTCAGTGGATCTTAGTCCACTGTGTATATATGTATGTATGTTGGTGGTGGTGGGGCGGTGGGGAGAGATGCTTAAAATGCATTGAGAAAAACTAGAACAGACACTCTTACCTGAGAATCCATGAGCTCCATAAGGGATCCACTGATGGACTTTCAGGGGGTCCTTGAAATCACATGCCAAGATTTGTGCACACATATATATGTGTATATTTTCTGCAGAGAGGACCCATAGCTTTCATCAGTTTCTCAAAGGATCTTTAATTTAAAACAATAACAACTTAAGAACCGAGACAGAGAACATGACCAAGCTGCAGATAGTCTGACTAAATGGCACACAGATTATTACATGGTAAGCTTAGTCAGAAAAAGCTTTTTGAAAGAATGATTAAGTCAGGTCCTGAGCCAAGAAAAGTTTCTGCTGGGTCTGCTTGTATGTGTAGATATGACTAGTTTATTAAATATAACAAATCATTACAGTAAGAAGTGGTAGCATCCAGCACTTCACTAATTGGGAAAGCTTTAGAAAATTCCATTAGGTGCAGTGGTTCATGCCTATAATCCAGCGCTTTGGGAGGCCAAGGTGCTGGATCGCTTGAGCTCAGGAGTTCAGCTTGGGCAACATCGTGAGACTGCATCTCTACAAAACACACAAATTACTTGGTCATGGTGATACATACCTGTAGTCCCAACTTCTTGGGAGGCTGAGGTGGGATAATCGCTTGAATCTAGGAGATAGAGGTTTTAGTGAGCCGAGATGGCACCACTGCACTTCAGCCTGGGTACTAGAGCAAGACCCTGTCTCAAAAAAAAAAAAAAAAAGTACATTAGTCATCACTCCTAATTTTACTGTTTATTAATCAGATTTTAGTATGTTTTGAAACTTCCCTGAATGAATGCAAAATTCAAATAAACTTCTATACTTCATGAAAATAGTAATAAGTCGTTGTGATCATATGAAATTGGTATTCTTATTACCCATCCTTCCATCTTCCCCCAATTTTAGTTGAGAAAACTGAGGCCAGAGATGTAAATAATTTGCTTAAAACAACATGTGTGAAGTGGCAGAACCAGGAAAAAAACCCAGGCATTCAGCTGCCAAAACCTACTCTTAAATGTGGGAACTGGATTCACTCTTCCATATATGTTATGCAAGTAATATAGTTTTAAAAATTACAGGCCAGGTGAGGTGGCTCACACTTGTAATCCCAGCACTTTGGGAGGCTGAGGCAGGAGGATTATTTGAGCCCAAAAGTTGGAGACTAGCCTGGGTAACATAATGAGACCCTGTCTCTATAAAAAGTAAAAAAAAAATGTACTGAGCATGGTGAAGTGGGCCTGTAGTCCCAACCACTCTGGGGGCTAAGGTGGGAGGATCGTTTCAGCCTTGATGTCAAGCCTGGGTGACAGAGTGAGATGGTGTTGAAAAAAAAAATTACACTGATTTAAAATAAATTAATGATTTTCTATTTGCTTTCCAAGTATTTAGAGTGTTTTAATTTTTCCTTCCTTATCAATCTTATTACAAACTGTATTTAGCATGAAACAAGTCAGCAAAATGAGGGGATTTTTATATAACATTTTATTAGATGTTTGAACTTGTCTTGAACTTTGGTTTTATGATCTCACAAGAGGAAATCTTGTATTTGTTTCTGAGAAAAATTTCTATGAATTTTATGTTTGGGGTTAAAGGTTTTGCTTTGCATATCCAGAGACTAACATTCTCCTTGTGCTATATTGCTGAAAACTCCTAACCTTACTTCTCATATATTTGATTTTGCTAGACTCTCAGAAGGCTCTTAAATATCTAATATAGCATCAGTTACATGCCCTCAATATTAGCACTCAGAGACGAACCACAGTAAATTCAAGAACAAATCTGATTACTGAAACAGGTTACAATCTAAGCATCAGCTTCCTTCAAAAGCATTTCCTAAGATAAAAATAAATATTTCCCAGGCTCAGTATATATGCAGCTATTAGTTTACAATCTTTTTTTTTTTTTTGAGATGGAGTTTCCTCTCTTGTCACCCAGACTGCAGTGCAGTGGCGTGATCTCGGCTCACTTCAACCTCCGCCTCCCGGGTTCAAGCGATTCTCCTGTCTCAGCCTCCCGAGTAGCTGGGATTTTAGACATTTCCACCATCATGCCTGGCTAATTTTTTGTATTTTTAGTAGAGACAGGGTTTCACCATGTTGGACAGGCTGGTCTCAAACTCCTGACCTCAGGTGATCCACTCACCTTGGCCTCCCAAAGTGCTGGGATTATAGGCTTGAGCTGCCATGCCTGGCCTAGTTTATAATCTTCTATACCAATGATCCAACTATCAGTTGTGAAAAACAGAGTTTCCCAAGATTGTTCATAATTCTTTTGTATTTGGTGAAGGAACATAGGGAGAAAAATGAGAAAACAAAAAAGTTCCTCAGCATTCTGGGAAAGTCATGCCACTTGATCACAGCTTATCGCTTTCAATTTAATCTTCTTTGGAAGGAATCTTTCCAATTAAAAGCATGGCATAGATTGCTAGCTATTCCTCAATATACATTCTTTTTTTCTTCTTGATATAATCTTGAATATTAGCTGGGCATATGGATACTCAGAATAAAATCTATGTTCCAGTCTTTGTTGCAGCTATATGTGGTCTTATGACAATTTTGTAAAACAGAACATAAGTAGAAGTAGTGTGCGCAAATTCTTCCCCCTTCCTTCCAGCCTTTCTGGCTGGCTAGAATGTAAAAGTAATGGCTGGAACACAGGGAAAAGTGAAGAAATGGTGAAGAAATATGGTCATTTTCAATCAAGAAACTACAGTCATTCTGAATGTATGTGCTAAAAATATCTTTTTTTATTTGATGCTTACGTTTTCATTGTTTTAATGGTCTATTTTGAGAAATAGAAGTTCTTAATTTTAGTTTATCCAATTCATCAGGTTCCCTTCTTTTATGCAGAGGGTGTTTATTGTGTACTGCTTAAGAAGCATTTTTCTATCCTAAGATCATGAAGACTTGCTTATGGTGTTTTCAAAAGATTTGTTTACCATTCACATTTAGAATATAATTCACCTAGAATTAATATATGAACATTGCATAAAGTTGGGGTCAGGTTTCATTTATTTTCTAATATGACTAACCAACTGACCCAGCACCATGTATTGAAGACACCCCAGTACTCTCCAGTGCTCTTTGTCATAAGTTGTGTCCATACGTACATGGATCTGTTTGTTTAGCCTTGTGTCAGTACCACACTGTCTTAATTATTATAGCCTTATAATAAGTCCTTAAACATTTTTTTCTTTTTATAAAAAAATGTTTATTTTCCATTCATGGGGTACATGTGCAGTTTGTTACATGAGTAAATTGTGTGTCACTGTGGTTTGGTGCATGAATGATCCTATTACTCAGGTAGTAAGCATAATATTCAATCAGTAGTTTTCCAACCCTCATTTATGCCTCATTTATTAGTCTCCAGTGTCTGTTCTTTCGAGTTTATGCTCATGTGTACTCAATGTTTAGTTCCCACCTATGAGTGAGAACATGCTATATTTGGTTTTCTGTTCTTGTGTTAATTTACTCAGGATGATGGCCTCTAGCTGCATCATGTTACTGAAAAGGACACGATCTCATTCTTTTTATGGCTGCATAGTATTCCATAGTGTATGTGGACCATATTTTCTTGATCTAGTCCACTGCTGATGGAACAGTGGACTGCATCTAGGCTGATTTCATGTCTTTGCAATTGTGAATGGTGCTGCAATGGACATAAGGCTGCATGTATATTTTTGTTTGTTTCTATATCAGATTAGTCAGCAGTCATTTTCTGTGAGAACTTAAAATATCTCATTCCTTTGTCTTTTATCTTTTGTTCTTTCTGTTGAAATGTCAGCTGTTCTACCTTTCTGAAGACAATCTTCATTTTTTTGCTTTCCTTTTCTTTACATATTCAAATTTTTTTTGATATATTCCCATTGTCTTTGGTCTTCCATAGCTGTACTATATATCCCTAGAGTGTATTCCTCTTTATTTTTTCTGTTTGAGGTTTGCAGTTTTTGAATCAGTCATTTGCTGTTTTTTTCTTTTTAAAATCAGCTATTATCTCTTCAAGTATTGCTTCTTTTCCATTCTCCTTCTTTCCTTCTAGGTATATTCATATGTTAAATCTTCTCACTGTGCCTTTCATATATCCTATTATCTGTTTTCCATCTCCTTATCTTTCCATGCTTTATTCTGAATATTTTCTTATGATTTATCTTGCAACTTATTACTTTCCTTTTCAAGTGTATGTCAAAGCTGTCATACTCAGTCGTCAAGTTTTCAATTTTAATTATTTTACTTTTTCGTTCTTCAATTTTTATTTGTTTCTTCAGGTACATGCATACATTTTTTTTTTGAGTTCTCTGCTGAATTTTTCATGTTTTTTATCTTCTTGAACTCGTAAACTTATTTATTTTAAAGACTATCTCTGAAGCGATAATAACTGAAGTCCTTGTTGATATTTATATACTCTAGTTTTTTTCTTCTTGATTTTTTTGTTCATGTCATGTTGTCTTCTTGTCTGCTTATTTTTGATTGTATGCTTCACATTTTTGGCATGATTTTTTGTATAAATAATTTGAGGCTAGACTGATGTTATTTTATCACAGAGAAGATATCATTTTGTTTTTCTCAGTTATCCAGAGGGCACTAACAATGCTGGATCATCTCAATCCAATGTTACAGACTGAGAGGATTCGTAGCTGGATTGCTCTTCTATAAGAATCTATTTACATCTGGTTTACACTTACTTCTAAATGCGTCCTGTCAAGATTCTAATCTAATGCAAGGGATGTTTATCAGGTTCCCCTGTTGACAAAATTTCACTCCAATACCTGTCTCACTAAAACCACAAGAATTTCAAAAGTAACACTAAACTTCCCAGGATTTCTTAGAGATAAGCAATCCCAAACATTGAGCTTACTTTCCTGCGCCTTTTCATCCCCCATCTCCTAAACTGGTAATTCTGCATTTGCTCGATAGTTCTCTATGGCTTCCAAGCAGATTTGAATATATTTTTCCACTTTTCTAGTTGTCCTCAGCAGAATAGTTGGCCTGAATGTCCTGGTTTGCCTTTGCCAGAAGCGAAGGTCCTGTTAGACATTTAAATAATATCTTAACGCATGCGCCTTCTCTCATACTTTCCCTGCCATTGGAAGTTGGATAATTCCCTTTCAAAATGTTGCTGAACTGCAGTTGTCTGTGAAAGTGTTTGTTGGTGATCTCTTTAGAAAATTGACTTGGCTATTCTTGAATCTTTATACTATTAAATAAATTTTTGAATCTGTTTATAGTTTTTCATACACAAAGATATCCTCTCGGATTTTGATAGAAATGGCTTTGAATTTTTATAATGTGAAAAGTGAAAGCCTCCCAAAGTTCTGGGAATACAGGCATGAGCCACTGTGCCTGGCCCCAATACCATCTGTTGAAGATACTATTCTTTTCCCATTGTGTATTCTTGGCACCCTTATTGAAGGTCAACTGATCACGAATGAATGGATTTATTTCTAACCTCTGTATTCTGTTTCATTGGTCTATGTGCCTGTTTTTATGCCACTATCATCCTTTTTCAATTACTGTAGCTTTATAATATATTTTTGAAATAAAAAAAGCGTGATGCTTCCAGCTTTGCTCTTTTTCAAGATTGTTTTGGCTGTCTGGAGTCCTTTGTAGTTTCATATAAGTTAGAATTTTTTTTTTAATTTCTGTAAGTTAGAATTTTTAAAAAAATTTATTTCTGTAAAAAATGCCACTGGCATTTTGATAGAGATTGCATTGAATCTGTAGGTCACTTTGGGTAGTATGGCCATTTTAACAATTGTAAGTTTCCAGTCCATGAACTAGGCATGTCTTTCCACTTATTTTTATCTTCTTTAACTTCTTTTATTATTGTTTTGTACTTTTCAGTGTAAAAATATTTCACTTCCTTTGTGAGGCTTATTTTATTCTTTTTGATGCTATTGTAAATAGGATTTTTTAAAATTTCCTTTTTAGATACTTCATTATTACTGCGTAGACTGCAAGTGACTTTCATATGTTGATATTGTATCTTGCAACTTTTCTGAATTTGTCTATTAGTTCTAACAGTTTCTGTGTGTGTGTGTGTGTGTGCATGTGTGTCTATAGTCTTTAGAGTTGTCTATGTATAAGATCATGTTATCAGCAAACAGATAATTTTACTTCTTTCTTTCTGATTTGGATGCTTCTTTCTGTTGTCTAATTTCTCTGGCTAGAACTTTCAGTACTATGTTGAAAAGAAGTAGCTAGACTGGGCATCCTTGTCTTTTTCCTAATCTTAGGGGAAAAACTTTCAATTTTTTGCCACTGACTATAAGGTTCACTGTGACTTTTCATATATGACCTTTTTTTTAATGTTGAAATTTCCTTCTATTTCTAGTTTGTTGAGAGTTTTTATCATGAAAGTGTGTTGAATTTTGCTAAATGCTCTTTCTGCATCTACTGAGATGGTTGTGGCTTTTATTCCTCATTCTGTTAATGTGGCATATTACATTATTTTTTCTTTGTTGAAACATCTTTGCATTCCAGGGAAAAATCTAAATTGGTTATGGTGTAGGATCCTTTTAATGTGCTGTTTAATGTAGTTTGCTAATATTTTGTTTCGTTTTGTTTTGAGACAGGGTCTTGCCATGTCACCCAGGCTGGAGTACAAGGGAATGAGCATAGCTCACTGTCACCTCAAACTTCTGGGCTCAACTTATCCTCCTGCCTCAGCCTCCTGAGTAGCTGGGACTACAGGCACTTGCTACCATGCCTGGCTAATTTTTTATTTTTTTTGTGGATACAGGGTCTTGTTATGTTGCTGGGGCTAGTTTCAAATTCCTGGCCTCAAGCAATCCTTTAGCTTCAGCCTCCCAAAGTGCTGGGATTGCAAACATGAGCCACCACACCTGGCCTTTGCTAATATTTTATTAAGGATTTTTGTATATATGTTTGTCAGGGATACTGGCCTGTAGGTTCCTTTTTTGTAGTATCTTTGTCTGGCTTTGGCATTAGGGTAATACTGGCTTCAAAAGAATTTGGAAATGTTCTTCCCTCCTCAATTTTTTAAGAACACATTGAAAAGAATTGATGTTAAATTTTCTTTAAATGTCTGGTAGAATTTACAAGTGAAGTCATCTGGTCTTGGACTTTTCTTTGTTGAGAGGTTTTTGATTATTGATTCAATCTCCTTACTGGTTATAGGTATGTTCAGATTTTTAATGTCTTCATTATTCAGTATTGTTAGGGTGTATGTTTCTAAGAAATTACCAATTTCTTGTAGGTTATCCAATTTGTTGGTATATAATCGCTTATGGTAGTCTCTCACTCTTTTTAATTCTGTGGCATTAGTTGTAATAACTGCTCTTGTGTTTTTTTATTTGAGTCTTCTCTTTTTTTTTCTCTTAGCCTAGCTAAAGTTTTGTTAATTGTATTGATTTTTTTTTTCAAAAAAGTGTTTCTGATTTTTAAAAGTTCTCTATTTTATTTATGCTCTAATCTTTATGATTTCCTTTCTTCTGCTGAAAGTGAGCTTGGTCTGTTCTTCTAGTTCCTTGAGGTTGCTTTGTTAATTTAAGACTTTTCTTCTTTGTTAATATAGGGGTTTATTACCATAAACTTACTTCTTGGTACTGCTTTTTTTTAATTTTTTTTTATTTTTTTGCTGCATCCTGTAAGTTTTGGTATATTTTGTTTTCATTTCCATTTGTTTCAAGATATTTTCTAATTCCCTTTGATTTCTTTTTTGACCCATTGGTTAGTCAAGAATGTGTTGCTTAATTTCCATATATCTGTAGAGTTTCTAGCTTTCTTTTTGTTGTTGTTTCTAGCATTACCCATTGTGTTTGGAGAAGATACATGGTATGATTGGATTCTTAAATTTGTTCTACAGATGCCTGTTATGTCCATTTTATTTATAATGTTCTTCAAATTTGCTGTTTCCTTATTGTTTTTCTGTCTGGATGCTCTATCCATTATTGAAAGTGGGGTATTTAAGTCTCTTATTGTTATTGCATTTGTGTCTATTTCTCTTTCAGTTCTGTCAGTGTTTGCTTTATTATATTTAGGTGCTAAGATGTTGGGTGAGGATGTTTTTATAATTGTCATATCTTCCTTGGTCAATTGACCCTTTTATTATTAAATAATGTCTTTCTACATCTCTTGTGATGGTTTTTGACATTATATAATAACAAATGCCAACTGACCAGTAAGACATGACAATTATAAATTGTAGTTTATGAAATATCTATTTCTTGAGTTTGATTAGATTCATTTGTAAAATTGTCTAGGCCCTATACGCTTTTGGTGTGGATAGGAGCAGATGTTTGAATGACTTTTTAGTTTCCCTAATGGATATTGGTATGTTCAGGTTTTCTATTTCTTTTTATTTTTGAGTTGATTATGGTAATTATGTTTTTAAGGCATTTGTATATTTCATTTTCCAAATTTATTTTAGTAAACTTGTTCAGTGTACTCATGTTTTTAAATCTCTACCAATGTATAGTTTCCAGCCCCTTTGTTCTCATATTGCTGATTTTGCCTTCTCTTTTTCCCTGTTGTGATTTAGTGCAGATTATTTTATGTGACTTTTCAAAGAATTTTCTGTTTTTATGGTTTGACTGTTTTTTGTTGTTGTTTATTTAATAGTTCTGTTTTGGCCATGGTAAGGTTTGTATGCCCACTAGACATCCAAGTGGCGATTTTAAGATCCAAGTGGAGATTTAAGGCAGTTGGATATCCAAGTCTGGAGCTTATAGAAGAGGTCAGAGATGGTAACATAAATTATGAGAATGATCAGCATAGAAATATTATTAAAAACTATGGGGCTAGGTGAGATCATGTAGGAAAGACTGTGGATCAGTGTTTCTCAAAACTGAGGAAGGACCAGTTGTATTTTCCTAATCCAATCTGAGACAGACCAATACTTTGTAAAATACAATGGTATAAATCACTATAAAAATGAAATATAAACTATTAAAAAAACAAAGATATCCAAATTCAAGCCTAATTTTTTATTCTTAGATACAACAGCATAAACCTATGCTATCAAATTGCGATTATAACTTTCTAAAGGCTTAGTCAGTTTCTGTATTTCTGTCACTACAGGCTGGTAACAAACAGTTAATGGACTGACACTGGTATGCAGACCAAGGCTTTGAGTAGCACTGTGTGCCTGGAAAAGAGAAGAGAATCAAAGACAGAGCCCTGGGGCACTCTGACCTTTAGAGATTTGGTAGTTGGGGGAGAAGCCAACAAAAAAGCCCTAGAAGAGCAGCCGTGAGGTAGAAAGAGGATCAGGCAAGTTTACATTCCAGGAGGCCTGGAGAGTGTTTCTAGGAGGAGACAGTGGTCAGACATTTCAAATGTTACTGAGTGGGTTGGGTTAGGTAATACAAGGACAAAGCATTGGTCATTGGCTTTGTCAATATTTGACAAATATTAGGGATGAAAGTCCTTTTAGAGTGACTTTGAGAGACAACGAGAAAGGAGAAAGGAGAGCCAAGTACAGGCAGCTTTTTCTAAAAGTTTTATTCTAGTGAAGACCAGAAAAATAGGGCTATAATTGGAAGGAGATATGGGGTCAAGGGAAGGCATTTTGTTTAAAAAACACAAGGGACAGATATTGTATGATTCCATTTATATGAGATTCTTAGAATGGCCAAATTCATAGAGACGGAAAGTAGCATGGTGGTTGCCAGGGGCTGGGAAAGGAGGGAATGAGGAGTTAGAGTTTAAAGGGTCTTCAGTTTTGGTTTGGGAAGATGAAAAACAAAATGGATGGTGATGATTGTGCAACAATGTGAATGTGCTCAATGCCACAGAATTATACATCTAAACATGGTTAAAAGGGTTAAAATGTTAATATGGTAAATTTTATGTTACATACACTTTATTGCAATAAATGACATATTATATATGAAATATTAAGGATACTTTTATGTGAATGGAAATAATTCAGTAGGAAGGAAACTGATGGTTCAGGTGACCCTAATTCAGAAGCAAGTTTACTTAAGTGGCTTCCATGTTGGGAAATTACAATCCGAGTCCCAGTTCATGAGCAGAGTCTGGTGGTGGATGTGTCCTCATCTGTTTTCCAAAAAAGCAGCTTGTTTCTTGTGGTAACTCCGGCCTTTATTCTTGTGTATGCAAACCAGGCCGGTGGCTTTATGTAAAAAACCTGATTTGGGTTAGTTCCTTTTTTCCTGAGAAATTTGAAATTCCACTACCCATTGTCTGCTATGTCTATTGAACTGAGGCTGAGTCTTTGTAGACTTATGAGGCAGAGCTCAAGGTAATAAAAGGTAAAAATTAATATTACTTGAGTACTTACCGTATACCAGGTACCTTACACTTAACCCCCATAAGCTTTACAAGAGCCCTAGGAAGTAGGTGTTATTATTAATATGACCATTTTATAGATATGGAAACTGAGGCACAGAGATGTTAAGTAATTTGCCTATCATCATACATTCAGAACATGGCAGCTTTGGGATTTGAACTAAGGCAGCCTGACTTGAGAACTCTAGTTTACATAGAGGGTAGATACAGAAGTATGAATTCATCATCCAGTACATAATAATTTGGGGATGCTAATCCAAAAATTTCTCCATCATAACAGCACTATGTTTACACTGTGGGCAGTGGATTTTGATTAAGAAAAATATGATTTATCACATTAAAGTAATGTCATCTGCTTAAGTTTTTGTTGGCATTACATTTTTAAATGTGTTTGTTTTTAGAGCTATAAATGATCTAAAATACATAACCCAATTTATGTTTTTGCATATTTGCTTAATATTATAATAAAATATTATTTTAACCAGCAATGGAAGTCCTAAAAAATTTTTGTCCTTACAGTTTGACTAAGTAAAAACAAACCATAATTGTGTAATTTTGGAAAAAAAAATTTTTTTCTGGAAGAAAGAGGATCTTTGTTTTTTTTCTCTTAGTTCCCTGAGAATATCCCAGACTTCTGTTTGTAGAGAGGAATTAATGTATGACTTAACAGGACTGTTCTCATTTGACCCAAAAGACCGTATCTGAGGGACTTTCTGAGACCTGTTCAAAGGCTTCAGCTGCCTGGGTAACTGAGCATTGTAGAAGCAGAATTCCAGTTTTGAATTGCTTCTCAAGGCAGGCTTTATTTAGTTCAGGAAGAGAGGGAATGTGCTATGATTCTTAAAGGAACTTGGTGTGATTTTGCATTGCGATAACAGATTTGTAAGATATCCAGCACTTTTCCATGGGCATTTTCTTAGAGGAAAAAAAAGAGCAGATTGTGATGATCTGTTCTGTTTCACCAAGGTTGCAGCAGATGTTAAAAACAGCAGCAAATAGATGACAGACTGTGAAGTTGACCAGGGACCTTTATATTGCCCCATTATGTATCCATTCCTATTCCCAACTGACAGTCCAAGTGTGTGCCTTACTTTTTGGTGCAGGAGTCAGGAGTCATAGCTGTTACTTTAGCCCTATAACAACTTTGTAAGGGTTGAATACAAAATGAAGATCATTTTCATAACCTTTTAGGTTGACTCCTTGGTGACAATGAAAACGTTTAATCTGGGCTCACAAAATTGCTCCTAGACACTATAATAAAGTTTTACCATTACTATAAGATCTGCTTTGAATTCCACTTTACCCTGGCAAATAATGAGAAATCATTAAATATTTCCTGAATGCATTAACGAATGAAACTTTCATTACTGTCTAACACTTTCCAAATAGAGATTATATTGGAATATTATTTGACAGGGGAGCATACTTTTTTATTTTAACCATTTACTGTCAGATATTTCATGCCTCGAAAAACCCTAATTCTGAAGTGGAATTCTTCATGGCATGTGAATAACAGAAAAAAAAAAAAAAAGACTTGTCTTAACAGTAACCACATTTATTAATAAGACGTCTGGGTTAAGCACTTTTATTTTTTATCATAAATCATGGTCGTCTTATCTCCAACCCAGTTGCTAGAACTGTAATAAGCAAAAGCACAAATGAGTTATTACTTGCTAGCTTTTCACAATAAGATTGAAACAGGTGATCAGTTGCAAAGGAAAGAGGAAAATCTGAAAGAAAAGTTGGAATTCCTAGTTGTTGCCTTTTGCTGTGATAAGGTATTAAAGATGAATGATAACAAAAGCAGAGTGATGATACCCAGCATCTGCAAAATTGGGATAATAAAACTGCCACTCTGCTAAGATTAAATGCAAATTCACAAAAAGCATGTAATTGTTGAAAAAACAGTAAACACGTATAGAGGGCTTAGTACATTCCAGACATTCCCTGTCTTAAGGTGTTCACAGTTTCAACTCGTTTAATTCCTGCAATGATTCAGTGAGGCAGGCCATTGAATGATGAGGACATCATCATTTTTTCCTCTTTGATAGATGAGGACAACCGAATGACAGAGAAATGAATTTACCTGAATCCATCAGCTAGTAAGTGACAGAGCCAGGACTTGAACCTAGGTGGTCTTGCTGCAAAGCTCACACTCTTGACTATGAGGCTAATACTGCTTCTCAAAAGATGGCAGCAGATGTATGAAATGTTGATTATCCTCAAATATCATTGAAGACCCAGCTCTCACAATCTATATTTTGAAAAAAAATTGGAATCCTTTTATTGTGATAAAGTCTTTTTTATTATCCTTAATCCAAAGGGGTTAGAAAGGATTCAGGAAATAATGATAGTAAACTACCTTTAGCTTTCTGTTTGGAATATACAATTTAAATGTAGAGGAACAATCATTATCTATACATTTTAGCAACCACTATTTACTGTAAGTGCACACAGAAAAGTGCACATAATAAGTCAGATTAAAAACTGGCATCAGGGCCGGGCGCGGTGGCTCAAGCCTGTAATCCCAGCACTTTGGGAGGCCGAGGCGGGTGGATCTCGATCT
>NW_022436962.1:22449896-22516039 GCF_009761245.1 Sapajus apella | reverse complement strand
AAAAAAAAAAAAAAAAAAAAAAAAAAAAAAAAAACTGGCATCAGACGGGGAGAAAAGCAAAATAACATAAAAGGGACCCAGAGTTCATACATGCACTTTCTGCTACATTATTGATTAGGGCATTGTTTGATTAATCTTTTCTTCTGTTAAAGATCACCTAGAGCAACAGCTATAAAGAATTTTGAGATATTAAAGTAATAATTCTTATGGTACTTTTATTCTAGAAAGACTACAAAAAGTTTCCAAGAGATAGACTGAAACCTCGAGTATTAAGTTCTCTTCATGTTTCAGAATATAGAAAATTTCCATTCAGCTTTAGTTTATATTTAGAACAAATATAATTTTGTTTGAGACATATAATTTAATTAATGAAAAAAACAGAGTAAAGCTGCAGATGCCATTTAAAAAATCACCCAAATAATAAACATTATAAGTAAGACAGGTATTTCATTATATTAGAGAAAAAAATTAATTCATTTTATGTGGTTATTGGCTTCACAGTAACAGCATTGAGATAAATGTAATGCTATGTAGATATTTACTTTTGATTTGCAAGGTGGCTGAGAACATTAACCAAACATTTTGCTGCAGTGGCTAAAGGAAAATAAATCATTGATAGTGGTTATTGCTTTTAAAATATTATATTAGGCAAATAAACTTTTAATTACGAAATTTCTACCAATATTCATAATCTCATTACATTTCTTAAAACTTTTAGCTTAGTCCTGGTTGCCTGGTGCTAAGTATTTAAAGGAGGCAATTTTCAATTTGTAGTTAATAAATATGAGGCTCACTAATCAATTTCAAACTTGAAATATATTTAAAAGAAAACAGTTGATTGCCAAACCTTCAATGTACTTTTTCAGTGATTTAACTTTCTTTTGTAGTACCAATAACATACTTGGTATAATATTAATAAGAATGTTACAGATTAAATATGTACTACATTTATTTATTTTTATTTTATTTATTTGTTATGAATTTTGTGTCCTGTAACATTACTTATGCATAAAATTAACATCAAAGTGACATGGATTTTGCAAGTTCAATAATTTTTTCCAAATGTATAAAATGAATTAGAAACAAATTAAAGAATATAAATTTCAATGTCTTTTTCCTAAACACCTTGTTTATTTCCTTAGGAATCTAGTATTTTCTATGAGAAATATTGTATCATCTGGAATAAATTAGCATGACATTAAAAGCTAAAAATATATAATCCTCAGAACAATTCTCTCTTAGTTCAGGGATGGTCAGTTGTAATAGCCTTATGAATATCTCTTCATTTACATTTTTCAGGATAACTTTCTGTGTATTCTGTTTATTCCTGGAGTCCTGAATTTATACATTCTACAAAATTGGATAGAGCCCTTTAAAATTTTTTGAACGCATTCTGCATTTTCTCATTTAATGCCCGTAAGTTGAATAATGGAGCTATACTAAGTTTTGTTTTGAAAATGTCCTAGTTAGAGTGAAAAGTCTTTACAATGACTATGTTGACTGAATGGTTCAACATTTTCAACTGTGAACATCTCATCAGCTTACCTAATTAGTTGTATTGCAATTCAATATTTATATTCCTTAATACTTTTTCCCTTTAGTTGTCTTCCAAAAATCTGAAGTTATTTGATAATTTTATAAGTAAATAAAATAACCTTTCTGATTATAGTTTAGATTATAAGTTATAAAAACATATTTATAACACAACACATTAGTGTATTAATGTACTGAGTCACAAGGAGTTAACTTTTCAAATCCTGAAGAAAAAAAATGAAGACTTTTTAATATCAAAACATGGATGTGTAAATTAATTTCTCTCAACATAAGTAGGGACACTCATCAACCTTCTTTTATCTCTTGAATTTGTTTCTGTATTTTGTTCAGCATTATTTTATGTTTTTATATGAAGTTTCATGTCACATGCAAATCACATTGCATCTAAAAGTTTAGTTTTGTAGGATTGTAAGTGATCAGTATGAGCCCTTCTTTCCTTGATATACAGTCATGGATTGCATTCCTACTGGCATGATCTGACGTTGTTCATTTCTCGTTGGGGATAGTCTATACATTTCCCAGAGTTGATTTGAACATTTATCTCTCTCCTGGAAAAATAGCTTTGTTTCCATTTAAGCATCAAAGCTTAAAATTAGAATATTTATCTCTCTCCTGGAAAAATAGCTTTGTTTCCATTTAAGCATCAAAGCTTAAAATTAGACTTTCGTTTCAGAAGATCTGTATTTAATATGTTCTTTGTAATTTTTTTTGTAGAATCAGGAAAAATAAAAACAAAAAGTTAAGAAGTGAACACCATGTTCATTCATCTTTACATACTTTGAAAGGAGAAAAATCTTCAGTCAAGTGATTATTTGGTATTTTTAACATATAAACTTGTACTGAATTTACTTTAAAAATAAACAATCTTTTTTTGTTTGCTTGAGGGAGAGAGAATACGTATTTAGATATAGAAGGGGAAATTCCATTAAAGCAACAGAACTGTTTTTTACAAAAAATTTTTTTAAACAAAACGTATTACACAATAAATTCTTATTTGTTGTACAATTTTTGGCATTGGTGGTCTGAGTCACGGCTTACGATTGCTTTAAAAAGTAATCTATTGGATGTTTAAAATAAGTATCTTTATAATTTTAAGGGACTGCAGATTCAGATAAAATACTATAACTCATCCTATAAATTATGAAGTTGTTTGCAAGTGATGGCGATGGTGAACTTAAATGGTAGCTTTATCATCATCATCATCATCATCATTATATTTTTTTAATGACTGCATAGTACTCACTTTGTAGCTCAATGAAGGTTTTTATAGGTCCTCTTGAATTGGATGCATTTTTATAAACCCTCCATAGTTAGATAAATACACGGCAGCTGCAAAACCTGTAAGGGCTGAGTATATCTGCTGAGAAAAATTCTATGCTTTTCTCTTTGCAACTTCAACAGAGTCTAATGAGTTTTGGAAGTTGAAAAAGCAGAAATTCATCCTAAGCCTTATCTGTGGCCTGGAAGCGCCCCCATATGTCCAGGATCTAGAATATACAGCAAATGAAATCTAGTCTGAGTGTGAAACCAGCAATGGTGGCTTTAGTCTTGGACAAATCAGCAAGAGAAAGGGCTTTAACTTGCTGCTGCCCCATTTGCTGTACCCCAAAGACAGAGAACTGGTAATCTCTTGTTTTCTTACCAGCCCCCCAAATCTGTTGCCTGGAAGGCACTTGATAGGCTAATAAATATTAGCCTATAATGTTATATCATATTACATATAATTTGCTGAGATTTAATACGCTGTTTCCTCTGAGAAATTTGCATGTTCATTATAGACAATGCTATAAAACGAGGGGCTTCTGAAGTGTGAAATTTCCGGGATCACTGGGTCAGTCCCGAAGGGCCAGTGTTAGGTGAGGAGAGTAAGGCTAAGTCATGCAAGTACAGGCTCTAATTCAGTTTTTATTAAAATTTTTGATATTTTCCTTATCATGATTTTTCTGTGTTAATTTTTTATTTTTAAAAAGGTTGCATCAAAATATTTCTCTTGATTACTAAGTTTTTGGACGCCTCCTTAAATTCTGCACACCACTCCACTACCCCCAAGTTCAGTGCCTTACTTGTTTCACCCTAGTCCTTGCCCATTCAAGAGGAAGTAATCTTTTTTTGGGGTGGTTGGGGGGAGGTATCCACCATTCCCAGTATTCTAGATATCACACCGCAAAGTTGTCAACCAGTCCACCTTCCCAACTGAACTCGATGATCACCAATAAATAGTTTCACCACGTCTATCACAAGTACACTGTGTAGGGCAACTGAACTGGAAACTTGCCATCAGTCCAGTGATGTTGGAAAGGTTTAATGGGTTCATGTAACAAGGGAGGAGGAGGTCCATGGGTTCATGTAACAAGGGAGGAGGAGGTCCATGGGTTCAAAGGATCATAAAATAATAAAGTCATATAACATTTTTGAATTACTCTAATAAAAAAAAAAGACCTGCCATATTGCAATGATCTCTGTAGCCCAGGAATGATATTTCACTTTGCATAGCTAAGTGCTCAGTAGTAGTCATTATTTTTCACATTTCAAATCGTGGCTTTTTCTGGTAGAATGAAATAGATGTAACTAGGTTGGAGACGATATGTTCTAAAAGCATAGGGTTTAATATTGACTTCTTAGAGAGCCAAGTGAAGGCTTCCAGTGCGCGCCTCAGTTGCCTTGGTGAGAGCTGAAGGCTCAGTACTCCCAAGCCTGGAGTGTGACCAGATTTCAGCCTTCAAAGGTCAGCATCTGAGGCTTCTGAAATGTAGTATTTGGAGTGCTTTTGAAGCTTATGACAGGGAAGAAGAATAGTTTAGTTGTGTTCAGCAACCCTGAGGATTCATAGGCAGTGCTGTTATGAGTTGAATCTATAATGTGTTTTGGTGGAGTTTGTTTTCCTTCTGTAGATCAGTTTCCTAGTTTTAACAAAATAGGGGACCTAAATAGGGAAGCTGTTAATTGCAGCTGGGCAGGAAGATAGGGCTACAGAGAGGATGATCTGGATAAAAACCCAAAGTTTAAATTCACTTATAACTTTGCTTTTATACACGAAAATGTAGGCTTTCCGTGGATCCCTGTCCAATGTAGGCTTTTCATTTCATTTCAGTATGACTGAGACGTCTTCATCATTGTGTTTATCAGGAATTAAAATCTTGATGGGGAAAGGTCTAATAAATTCATTTAAGAGCTGCCTAGAACTAATTGTGGAAGAAACCTGGCTACAAATAACTAGCCAGTCTCATAATTAATTCAAGCTTGATTAATAATGGTGATGGCAGCTATACATACTCTTTACTTTTCAACTCACAAAAGTCAGAGAAAAGGAATAAACTAATCCTATATTAGGAGATAACTTTCTGTCATAGTTATAAAAAGCATTAGTATATACTAGAAATTAGACTATGATAAATGTTGCTTTTCTTGATGTCCTTTTCATGGGAAATCTTATGTTTGTGTGTTTGAAGAGCCACTCCCCCCGCTGTACATAGGGTTTTAAAACAAATTTCATTAATGACTTTCTAACCTTGAGTATACTGAAATTGGATAGAAATTCAGCTAAAACCCTTGTGCTTTATTTAGTAAGACCTTTAAATTCATATTTTAAAATTAAGAGAATTATTTGTTTTAAAACATTAGCTGTCAAACACATAAATAAGAGTAACTGGCGTAATTGGAGAGTCTTCTTTAAGTTGTATCATTTAAGCAGCACTATTAGGTAACACTTCTGTCTAGGAAAAGCAGAGTCGAAACTCCTAGAGTTAATATGTGTAATGAAGAAATGTTCATTAACCTTGTAATCTTTTGCAAGTGTCCAGAAGGTTGCAAAAGTGTTTATACAAAAACCTTCCATTTGTCTTTTTATTTTTCTATATTTAAACTTTCCATTATTCAACACTCATTTTTTTTTTCAAGATGGAGTCTCGCTTTGTTGCTCAGGCTGCAGTGCAGTGGTGTGATCTCAGCTTGTTGCAACCTCTGCATCTCCAGTTCAAGCAATTCTCCTGCCTCAGCCTCCCAAGTAGCTGGGATTAGGGATGTGCACCACCATGTCTGGCTAATTTTTGTATTTTTAGTAGAGATGGGGTTTCACCCTATTGCCCAGGCTGGTCTTGAACTCCTGTCCTCAAGTGATCCGTCTGCTTTGGCCTCCCAAAGTGTGGAGATTACAGGCATGAGACACAGTGCCCAGCCATGATATTTAAGACGAAAAGACAACATTTAAAAATGAAATTTTATCTTTCTCAATATATTTAAGTACTAACATCAAAATAACAATACTTCTTTTTATGGCATATACACTTTTTTGAGGGGGGCTTATTTTCCATTAGGGAGGTTCTTGTGATCTAGCCTTGGAAAGTAGCCATCATTTTTAACACCACTACTAAGGGAAGATGAAGCAAACTTTTGGAACATAACATTTGCATTAGGGAATGACTCTATTTGTTATAAAGAATCATGGACCCCAGGATAGTAAGGTTTTCTCACTGAAGTATCAAAAGGAGCTCAGTTTAAGGCCATTTTCCCCATGAAATAGTACCGTGGCCGGGCGCGGTGGCTCAAGCCTGTAATCCCAGCACTTTGGGAGGCCGAGGCGGGTGGATCACGAGGCCAAGAGATCGAGACCATCCTGGACAACATGGTGAAACCCCGTCTCTACTAAAAATACAAAAAATTAGCTGGGCATGGTGGCACGTGCCTGTAATCCCAGCTACTCAGGAGGCTGAGGCAGGAGAATTGCCTGAACCCAGGAGGCGGAGGTTGCGGTGAGCCGAGATCGCGCCATTGCACTCTAGCCTGGGTAACATGAGTGAAACTCCGTCTCAAAAAAAAAAAAAAAAAAAAAAAAAGAAATAGTACCGTGGTTGGTTGGGCCTAGATGACCTAGTTTGAGTGTATTAAATTCTGTGTCATTAACCATTAAGATACAGCAGAGTGACTGATACATAAAACAGTTTTAAAATAGCTCAGAGAAGTAGGGGAGTAGGGTAATAATCAGAATTTAAAAAGTCAACATTACCAATGGGATTAACTTTAATCATGTTAGGCTAGGTGGCCAATTGATTTATAAAATGCAGTGACTTACTTAAGGTATTAATTCAATATGTTGAATGGATTAAGCTGGACTGAGATCCTGTGGGTCATAAAAGAAATTATGTTTTGAACAAGTTAATTTCGTAAACTTTGCTTGCCTTCACATGTAATCAGATAAAACAATGGTAATCTTCTCCCTCCTCTCCCTGCGTAAGACAAATCTCTGATTTTGTTTTCTCAACAAGAAAATGATATTGAAGGATTTTGGAAGGACTGATAAATGTAAATAACATAGAATTCTTCCCTTAAAGAATCTTCTGAGTTCTTCATTAAAATGATTTATTTTTATTGCATATATTTCTATTGCATTGATTTATTTTACTCAGTGCAAATATTTTATTTTGTTTTAAATAATTGAAAGGGTTAGTTAGAAATATTTTTGTTCATTAGCCTTCATTCATGATTAGTCATCAATGACTTTACCTCGTATACATATTGGGCAAGTGACATATTGAAGTTATGAATTATAGTATCAACTCCAAATGAAAGTAGGGAGACTGTAATTTTTAATTTTTAGTCACACAGATTAATTTGGTATTGGTCATCCATAGGCTGATTAGAAACAAGAGTCAACTAGATGTTATCTATAAGAAATACACGTTAAATATGAAGATACAGATAGGGTAAAAATATAAGATGGAAGAGATATACCATGCAGACACTTCTAAGAAAGCTGGAGTGGCTATATTAGCATCAGACAAATAGATTTTAAATAAAGAATATAACCAGTAATAAAAAAGAAACTGCATAATAGTAAAGGGAGCAATTAATCAAACAGACATCACAATTCTAAATGTGTATGTGGCAAATAACAGAACTTCAAAATACACAGAAGAAAAACTAACAGAACTGAAGAAGTAAACAAATCCACAGTTGCTGTTGAATACTTTGACATTTGCTTTTCAACAATTGATATAAGAAATTGACAGAAAGTCTAACTATATAGAAGACCTGAACAACACTGTCAACCAACTTGACCTAATTGACATTTGCAGGTCATTTACATTTGGAGGGACATTTCATCCCTCCAAAAATTTATATTATTTTAAATCACACATAAATTTTTATCAAGATAAACCATATGCTGGGCAAGAAAGCAAGGTTCTTTAAATTTAAAAAGTTTGATATCATACACAGTATGTTATCTGACTACTATGAAATTAAATTAGACATTAGTAGCAGAAAATTATCTGAAAAACCTCTCCATATTTGAAAATTAAGCAACACAGTTCTAAATAACCCAGGGAGGGAAAAACCCACGTTTTGTAACCTGCTCTATTTACTTAACAGTATGTTTTAATGTGTTAATGATTCTGTTGTATAGAGGTACCATAATTTACCTAGCTGATTCACAGAGGCTGCCCATTGTAAACAAATGTTGCTATAAACACTGTTTATACTATTGACTCCTTACTTGATAATTTATTTAGGAAAAATTCTTAGGAGTAAACCTTTTTTTTTTTTTTTTTTTTCTTGACAGAGTATCACTCTGTTGCCCAGGCTGGAGTGCAGTGGCATGATCACAGCTCACTGTAATCTCTACCTCCCAGGCTTAAGCAATGCTCTCACCTCAACCTCCCGAGTAGCTGGGACTCCAGGCACATGCCACCATACCCAGCTAATTTTTGTATTTTTTTTGTAGAGAGAGGGTAGAGTTTTGCCATGTTGCTCAGGCTGGTCTGGAACTCCTGAGCTCAAGTGATCTCCCAGCCTCAGGCTCCCAAAGTGTTAGGATTACAGTCATGAGCCACTGCACCTAGCCAAGTCAATTATTTTGACCAGTTTCTGATCTAAGTGTCTTTGATACATATTGTCAAATTTTCCTCTGGAAATTGTACCAATTTCCTCTTTCAGCTGCAGTTTATTAGCATTTTTGTTTCCCTGTGTCTTGAATAACACTGAACATTATTTGTTTAGATGTAAGGTATGAGGTAGCAATCTATAACTAGTTAGCCAGTTCACTAACTGCATCTCAGGAAATACCATTTTTATTCGAAAGAACAATTGACAGACAAACTTTGGTTACTCTTACTTCAGTATTTCACAGATATTTTCTGGGAATTAAAAAAGTGAGTATGTCACTTCGAGGAAAACAACTGACAGTGTTAGCAATGATAAAATTTAACCTTTCAAGTAAAAATTAGTATTTGAAGAACTTGTTTCTCCCATCTTGATCCTTTATTTCTTTATTTTCCTCAGAGTGGTAGTGATATTAATAAATTTGATTTGTTGATATTGAATATTGAAATGCATCAATATTTGAAATATCTGCATAGCTCAAAGAATCAATATTTTCCAATTTATTGGTATTCATAACATAGGTTTCCCTGATTCTTGGGCCTTAGAATTCAGACTAGAATTATACCACTGGCTTTCCTGGGTCTTCAACTTGCGGACAGCTGATCATGGGACTTCTCAGCCTTTACAATGGCAGAAGCCAATTCCTCATAATAAATCTCTTTATATCTATATTTATATCTGATTGATTCTGTTTCTCTAGAGAGCCCTGATTAATGCAACCAAGATTATTACAAAAATCATACATGGGTAAAAGATTGATTTAAAGTGCAAGATGGAGAAATGATTTCTAATATTTCAAAGTATTGAAAGCTTATTGGTATGATTTTAGATTCTGCATTGCCACTAACCATACAGAAATCATCATTTGTTGTGTTTCAGTATATTATCAATGAATACTGACAATTGTCTGAAAAGTCTATTAAAATACTCCTCTTGTTTCCAACTGCAAATCTGTGTGAGGCCACATTTTTTTCATACACTTCCAACTTCAACCAAAACAACGTATTGAATGCAGAAGCAGATAGAAAAATCTAGCTGTTTTCTATTAAGCCAGATATTAAATAGATGTGCAAAAATGTAAAACAATGACTTTTTTTACAATTTTTTTTGTGTGGAAATATGGTCATTGTTCTTAAAATATTTATTTACACTAACATGTATTGGGTTTATTATACCTAAAGAATTTTAAAATATTTTAAAATATCTTAATTTAATTTCTAATGTAGATATTTACCCACCAGAACAGAAAATCTTTGGTGTTTTTAGTCATTTTTGTGTGTAAAGCGAATTCTGATACCTGAAAAGTTTGAGATACCTGAAAAAGATACTCTATACTAAAGCATCTTTGTGCCAACCATCTACTGTGAACCAGGTCCAGTTGGTATAACCTTATACATGCACTGGGTCAGGACAAAGTTCTGTAAAGTGTCAAGATGATCAAGATCCCTGTAGACTCTATTATCACGGAGTGCAGGATAATTAACTTTACCCTGAAACAAGCTATGTAAAGATAAACTGATTTCGATCCTTGCTTTTGGCTGTTGATAAGTTTTCATCACATTGACAAATACATTCAAAGTGACAGAGTTGGTGTTGATTGTTCCTGTAAAGATGCAGCATTCAACATGGCCACCATGGTTTGGGCTATCATCTAGTTATGTTTATGGTTGTCCATCATTACCTGTCACCATCCATCTCTTTTTTACAGAGGTCAGATAGGTGAATTGACTGAGGCCATAATGAGGCTCATCATTCTTGCATCCTTAAGGTTTTTGATGGTGATGATAATCTTGGTCGTCCCTCCAATAATTCAATATCACTTCTGATTTGCTGCCTTTCAGTTTCAGGAGCTCTCATGTTGTTCTTCCTGCCATAATTACTCTTGCTCTCTAGGTCAGGGAACCAGTGTGAGGATTCTGCCAGGAGAAAATTTCATAGTCCCAGTGAGACAGACTTGGGCCAGAACTGCATTTATTACTTGACTTCCATAAGCCTATATTATAAGCAGAGGACCATAGTGCTCAAAGCAGCTGGTAGCAAAAACAGCTGAGATCCTGTGTATACTCATCCTTAAAAGGATTCTGGCTTTTCCACTTTGTTCAGCGTAGTTACTCTGTCAAACGATTTCAGTTCTTCTTGGAGGAAGGATGAAAGAATATTTAGAACATATCTGTGCAGTGGTTACAGGGTAGTTCCTCAAGGGGACCTGACTTTCTCCTCAATCAGTGGGCTCTGGGTCTGTGAAGAGATTTAGATCAGGACACTCGGTGAACAATTGTGATATTTCATTGTGAGCAACTGCTATGAGCCTGCAGATTATTATCTTTTCATTCTTTCCTGTTATATAATCAGAAATTATCCAGTGTCTTAGATGCTGTCCATCAAACTTGCCCCTAAGGATACTGTGATCTATTACTTTCACTCTAAATCCCTATGTCTTATGGAGGTTGACTGCTACTCTGAGCTTGCTGATCATTAAGGTACAATTATATCCATCTTGCTTCAGTAGTTAAGTGCTGCTACCTGGGAACTGCTATTCTGAAATTTCATTTTCTTTATGGATACTAGCGAATCTTATTTCATGTCAGTATGTCCTACCACCAATTCTGGTTTGCAGAGTCGCTGCTAAACTTCTCACCAGTATATTCCCATTTTAGCAAGAAAGTGTCTTTTGGGTTCTCCAAGAGAATGTGGAAATATGGTGGGTTCTCAGGTTCTAAATAACATTTCTACCTCTCTGAGGCTTATAATCCCTTTAATTCAGTGCCAGAGAAATTCTCACATTTCAACTTCATTTACTGTCAGCTATTGTCAAATTCAGTCTTCAAAGAACCATTCCAGCAAGCTGTCAGGGTCATCTATTGTTCCTTGCTGGAACTTTGAATCCTGAAGAACAGATGAGTGGTCCCATATCAGAGAATTATCCCTGAACCACATTTGTATTCTTCTTACCTAGCTCCTTCTTCTCCAGTATAACACCCTCAAGATCCACTTCTATATATGTTCCCCTTATTTCTGCTGAGGCATTTTAACTCAAGTATCAGTTATTTCCACAATAATGCTACATAATGAACCACCAAAAAACCTCAGTGGTATACAATAATAAACATGTATTTTTGCCAACAAGATTATGGTTGGCTGAGCAGTTCTGCTTATCTGGGCTCACTGGGGGCTTGTTCATGCACTGACAGTCAGCGGCAGGTCAGCGAGATAGCTTTACTGATCTTAGCTGGGCTCTCTCACATATCTGGGGCCTTAGTTGCTTGGCTGTGGTCCACATAGCCTCTCCCCCTCCAGCAAGCTATCCTAGGATTACTCTCCTGGCAAAGCAGAGGTGCAAGAGTAGAATTGTGGACATTAAGGCCAAGGCTCAGAATTGGCAAATGTCGCTTATGGTACATTCTGTTGGCCAAAGCAAGGCACAAGACAAGCCCAGATTCAATGGCTGCGGGAATAGACCACACTTCATGATGTGAGGGTCCTCAGAGTCACATGCAAAGGATGTAGACACAGGGAAGGTGGAGAATGAAGGCCAATTTGGCAATCAATCATGGTACATCCTCCAGCCAGAATTATGTACATCTTTTCCATGTGCAAGATACAGTCTCGCCCTTTCAAGATTCCTCAAAGTCTTATCCAATCGTACTATCAGATTCAAAATCCAAAATGTTATAATCAATATCAGGTCTATAGTGGTTTGTGGGATGCACCTTTTTGATCAGAAGTCCTTAGAATAAAAAGAAATGTTATCTTCCCCTACATGCCCAATGTGCAACAGTGAATAGGAACAACGTAATTGCAATAAACTCTCCCATTCAATAAGGGGAGGCACATAGCAGCCACTGTCTATGACAGTTCTGAAATCCCTGGAGAAATGTTTACATGTTCTCTTGGAGAGAGGAGTATGCCTTGATTTGGCCTTGCTCCTGCTTTTTGGAGTGGCTCGTGGCTGTACCCTCTGGTCCTTGACTCTGCACTTTGAGACATCCTTCCTTTTCAATATTACTTGGTCACTTCTAATGAGGGCGGTGGAAATTATGTCCTTGATTTCCCTAATTGGTCTGAGGCTTCTTTCAGTCTGGGGGAGAAGGAATATTCAACTTCTGGCATAATAATGGTATTTCTAAATTCTTTTTTATCTCTGCTTAAATTGTCAAGGTCCAGGCTCCTAGAATTAATGTATTATAAAGAAGAGACGCTTTCTTCTATTGGCCACTGGCTTTTCTGTTATGATAATAGAGGACATTCAGGTTCTGGGGACTATGGAAAGAGGGAAGGGTAGAGAGCAAGGAGAGGGGTTAGATTTGTGGGTTTTTATTCATTTTTTCTGGATGATGCCCTGGAAAGGAGAGATGTATAAGATAAGCTAAAGTGAACACGAATAAATGAGGGGGTTCCTTCTTCACTCTCTGAAAGAAGACAGTCTTATGGGCTGTTCCTGCATCAAACTTTGAAAAAGGCAATATCAGCTTAGTAGCTCAGTGTTGTGAGACAGAGGAAATTAAGTCTTAGCTTTAAGTCTTAGCTTTCTGGAGATTCCCTTGCTTATAGAGGCATGAATTACACCCAAATGTAGCTGAGGAGGTGTGCTGGGGATTTGGCTAGAGGGGCTTAGTGTACCAGGGCAAGGGGTTCTGTAGCAATAGACTGCAGGGTAGATGGTTCAGGCTACGGCAGAGTGAGTCACAGCTAGACTTCCAGAGGGCCTGTAGTGCTAGGGAGATGTAGGTATGATTAAATCATGAAACGAAAGTGGCCCTGGCTTCCAGGGAGCAGTGCCTGACTCTAAACCAATAGAATGATTATGAGTTCATCTGTTGCAAATGCCAGCATTGTGTCCAACAGGGCTTCTGGAAACTGGGCAGAAGATAAGTCTCCCCGGGGGTAAGAGGAGGTAGAGAACATCATGCCTTAGGACTCTGATTCTTTCTCTCTCCCACCATGCTCCGTGAGCCGCAGCTCTTCACGATGTTGCCTTGGAGAAGAAAGGTGGGGATAGTATGGAAGACTAAAATCTGAGTGACTGGTCAGTTTTTCCCAAAGAGAAGACATTTACTTAAAGTGTTTTTAAATCATATGGACATTAAGTTATTTTATTCCCATTAACTAGTAGGGGAGGAGTCAGAAGGAAAGTGCAAATGACATAAAAAACAATAACGATGCTTACTAACAGAAATTGAACACTTATTATGTATGAGGAATGTGCCAGACTTAATCACAGTAACCCTCTGCAGAAGTTACTATTGCTGTCCCTATTTTGCTTATGAGGAAATTAAGGTACAGAAAGCCTAGGAAATTTCCCTCAAGGCACACAGCTATGAAATAATAGAACCAGAATTCAAAAGCAGGCAGTTTGAAACTTGAGCCTATGTTCTTAAATATTTCATTTGCACAATCAAATTGTAGAATGAGATAAATTTGCAATTCTACCTTATAAATGATCAGTAAGTGTTTTTGGAATTAATGAATGTTGGGCTGAGTACTGTAGGCGGTAGTGGTGATGTGTGTGTGGACATTACAATGAGCCCTAGTTACTACCTTTCTGGGTCTTAAAGGGATGAGCTTTAACTGTGAATAGTGAATTCAGCCTTGCTTAATATATATAACTTATATTTTGATTGTATGTAACTAATTTAGCCTTACAACCAAAGTATTGCCAAAGCAAATACCGAGGGTAATAAGAGACAGACTCATTGACCTTACGTGTTAGCCTCCAGTGTGATAACGGCCCATAAAAGCTGCTGAATTGAAATTACCCAGGAGATAGAGCTGTCAGCCAATTTACTCAGCTTACGTGTTCCCTAAAAGCAATTCTCCAGGAAAGGAGGAGTAACTTTGGGATACTCAGGTGGCAGGGACTGATAAAAAAGACATACTTTTTGTTGTTGTCGTTTGAAGGCTCTCAAACACGTTCAAAGATAATCTATATAAGAACAGCCTCTTCCATAAAACCCATATAATAGCTGAGCCTATTTGAAGAGGGTCCAAGTTTTCTCTTATATTTACTGTATTGGAGATTGGAGGAATGCAGTCTACAAACCCAGCCTTTGCTCCCTAAGATCACTCATTTTAGGCACATGTCAGCAGTGGGAAGTTTGTGATTTCCTGGAGACCTCCTCAAGGTCTCTGCACATAGGAGCACATGGCAGTGTAGATAGCAGGACCCCAGGGTTTATGTAGCGTAGCTTCTGAGGTTGTTTAAAACAGGGAGGAGAATATTTTTATTTACTTTTGCTGAATGCTAGAATAAAAATATTGGCTGCAACTGAGTGATGGCTCACGCCTATAATCCCAGCACATTGGGAGGGCGATGCAGGAGGATCACTTGAGTTCAGGAGTTCAGGACCAGCCTGGGCAACATGGTGAAAACCTATCTCTACAAAAAAAAATTTAAAAAGAAGAAAAAGACCACCACTACCACCACCGCCACTGGCTGCTTTGGTAACTGTAATTGGATTAGCATGTCTAGGTCACTTATTGGATGAATTTTGGAAAATGGCAAACACACCCCTAAAAGAAAAAAAAACTGGGTTTATATTTCACTTTTTAGAGATAATTCTTCCAGTGTTGGGCATGCATTGTTGATTTATAAGGGGAAGATTATAGCCAAATGGCAGAGAGGATGGTGGTTAGCTTTTGTCACATTGAAGTAGGGAGTTGTGGTCCATTCTCACAGATTATGTACTTTGAACTATTTTTCTGAATTCTCTCCAACCTCATCACCATCCTGGAAGAAAGACAGATTTCTCTGAACCTTTCATACTCTCAGTCTTCAGATTCTATCTATCTTGAGACATCGTTGCTATTACCCTTATAGAAATAGCCTCCACTCATCCTGCATTTTGAGCTAATTTTTTTGCCTATATTATAACACACTTCTAGTGATTAAAAGTAGATTGAAAATGAAAGATGTAGATTTATTTTTCCACAAAATTGCCAACTCAAGGAAAACATATATATTGGCAAAGATGCATCCTAAATCCAACTTTCTAAAGGCCTAAAATCTGCATTGATTAAAAAAAGTTACAACTCTATTACAAAGAATCTCAAAGATCTGAGTCAAATTGTATTTCCTGGGTACATAGTAAATCGTAATATTTTCCCCAGATACATGGTAAGCCTAATATGGGTGATATTTTTATTGCATTTATATTTAGGAAGACTACCAAAAGATTTCTATGTTTACTGGAATAATTATTTTAGCGAAGTTTTCATCCTAGAAGGATGATTTGAAATTAAATCATTAGAAGAAATACCTAATGTAGATGACAGGTTGATGGTTGCAGCAAACCATCATGGCATGTGTATATCTATGTAACAAAGCTGCATGTTCTGCACATGTATCACAGAACTTAAAGTATAAAAAAAGAAATTGGCCAGGCGGGGTGGCTCACGCCTGTAATCCCAGCACTTTGGGAGGCCGAGGCGGGCGGATCACAAGGTCAAGAGATCAAGAGCACCCTGGCCAACATCGTGAAACCCCGTCTCTACTAAAAAATACAAAAATTAGCTGGGCTTGGTGGTGCGTGCCTGTAATCCCAGCTACTCGGGAGGCTTAGGCAGGAGAATTGCTTGAAACCAGGAGGTGGAGATTGCAGTGAGCTGAGATTGCGCCACTGCGCTCCAGCCTGGCTCCTGTCAACAGAGCAATACTCTGTTTCAAAAAAAAAAAAAAAAAAAGAAAGAAAGAAATTAAAGAAGATCTAGATAAAAAAATAAATGTCTTTTGAGAAGTGCATGTTCATATCCTTCACCCACTTTTTGATGGGGTTTTTTCTTGTAAATTTAAGTTCCTTTTAGATTCTGGATATTAGCCCTTTGTCAGATGGATAGATTGCAAAAATTTTCTCCCATTCTGTAGGTTGCCTGTTTACTCTGATGATAGTTTCCTTTGCTGTGCAGAAGCTATTTAATTAGATCCCATTTGTTAATTTTGGCTTTTGTTGCCATTGCTTTTGGCATTTTAGTCATGAAGTCTTTGCCCATGCCTATGTCCTGAATGGTATTGCCTATGTTTTCTTCTAGGATTTTTATGGTTTTAGGTTTTATGTTTAAGTCTTTAATCCATCTTGAGTTAATTTTCATATAAGGTGTCCAGTTTTAGTTTTCTGCATATGGCTAGTCAGTTTTCCCAACATCATTTATTAAATAGGGAATCCTTTCCCCATTGCTTGTTTTTATCAGGTTTGCCAGAGAGTGAGGCATTACCAGGACAAGAGCAATCTGGTAGATGAAATTGTCTATGGTCAATTTCCCACATGGAACATAGTGGTTTACTACTCAGTGCAGGCATGAGACAAACGTATGTGCAGATCAGCTCCTATCTCCCTCTTCTAAGAGAAAGAGGTTTTTAGCAGATCCCTGTCACTAGTCCAAGCACTGCCTCTAGATAGTGATGGATCTTTAGTGCCAACAGCTTTGCAGGGCAGAAACAAATATCTGATAGAGTAGTGCTGTCATATTACTGGTGAGGAACCAACACTCAGACAGGGTAATTTGTTAATAGACACACAACTTGTAGAAAGCACCTGGAACTTGAATACTAGTTAGTTTAGCCCCAGCATTCCTGTGCTGGGAGACTGTCAAGTGCTAGATTCTCAACACCTGAGAAAGGCAAAACCTGAATCCATAAAAGTGTGAGGAGTATGCTAATAACATTCCAAACCACAGAAGTGCAGACTCAGGCTCTGCAGCCATTAGGAAAGGAGCCCCGCTGTTGTTTCTGTCCACAGCATGTATTAGAGTAGAAACAAATAATCTTTTCTTTTTGATTTTTGTCAAAGATCAGATGGTTGTAGATGTGTGGTGTTAATTCTGAGGCCTCTGTTCTTTTTGCTTAGGATTGTCTTGGCTATGCGGGCTCTTTTTTGGTTCCATATGAAATTTAAAGTACTTTTCTCTTTTTCCCAATTCAGAATTCTCTCTTTCTCTCTTTAGACAGTTAATGCTGTTACAAATGCTATTGATGCCAGGACAGGGCCAGTCACAAACAGTCCTACAGCTTCTCTGCCACATAATTATGGAAGATTCTTTTGTTTATACAGTTTTATCCCAAGTCTGAAACTACGTCTGTTGCTACCTCTTACTGCTAAGGCCTAAGCCGTCTGAGCCTGGAACGAGGGGCTCGGAGTGGACACTGGAATGGTGGGACTCAGTCTTCCTCGCTGCCACTTCTTGAGAGGTCCTCCTATTGCTTCTCACTGACGTCGTCACTCACGACAGGCTTGGCTCTGGACCCTCGGCTCCGCTGACGTCGGCCGCCCTTCAGCCCGTCCTGTGCTTTCTCCTTCCGGCCAAGCTTGATCTTCATTTTGACAGACCAGACTCATATTCAGAGCCTTCCTCCTCGCCCTCTTCCTCCTCCTCACTCTCCTAGCCTTGGCTGTCATCCTCCTCAATTTTCCGCCGCACACTGGTGAAGACCGACTGCAGGATGCTGTAGTCTTCACAGATCAGGGAGCCCTCCAGGTCGAAGGTCTGCGCGTTCTGGCACAGCAGCATGACGTCCTTCTCCAGGTCGTTGAGGCTGCCGTATTTGTGGTTGCGGATGGGCGCCTTTATCTTCTTGAAGTCCACAGGCTTGCGGATGAGCTCGTAGTACTCGCACAGCTCCTTTCGCGAGGGCAGCTGGACGAAGACCTCGCTGAGCTGACGTCCACTGCTGCTGTCCTTGTGCTTGATCACGGCGTCCACCATCTTCTTCATCTTCTTGGTGAAGTTGGGCGGGTTCGGGGAGAGCCTCTCTGCAGGCGGTCGCCCGCGCTTCTTCTGCTTCTTGCTCTCATCGTCCTGGTCGCGGCTCCAGGTGCTGGTGGTCGCTGATGTCGCTTGAGCTTCCGTGGTGATTTCTTCTGCCGGACCTCCTCTTCCATCTCCTCCAGCGTGCCCTTCTCGATGGCCTTTGATGCACGTGTTAAGAACTTATGGCCACGCTGGCATTGTAGTCCACGTGCCACACTGCTGGCTGGGTCATGGATATGGTTTCCTGTCATTTTCTAGAGCTTCTCCCTCATTGAGTCGCTGTGGTCCACCTCCTTGCGGTGGTGGGAGCTGCAGCCGAACATCATCATCTCCTCCTCGCAGGTCAGCAGCTCCACCTCGGTGTGGTCCTTGATGATCCACGAGGGGAGCTCGTCCTCCTCCAGGACGCGCGCTTCCGCTTGGGGTGGCGAGCCTCCTCGCGCCTGCGCCCCAGGTCCATGCGTATGCACAGATCGAACTCCTCCTAGTGCCGGGCGGCCATCTGGTTGACGGTCTCGTGGTCCGGCACCTCATTTCCTCCTCTTCCTGCTCCGGGATAGCCTGCAGGAAGGCGCATGCTCGTGGCTGGGGGACTTCCGGTCGAACATGGTGGCCTGGATCGCCTGCTGGTCCACACTGAGCTTGTACTTGGCTGCAGCCAGCATTTTCTCCTCCACACTGCTGACCGTGCGGAGGCGGAGCACGTGCTCCTTGTTCTGCTGCCCAGTGTGGTGGGCTCGGTTCTGTGCTCGCTGGTCCTGGTGAGGATTCCAGTCGCTGTCGAAATGCTGACAGTGTCGGCTAACTGGACGTTCAGGCCGAGCCTCCCCTCCCCACCCCCCGCCAAGCGGCCGGGTGCTGAGCAGGAAGGTGAAGTACTCGGAGCCAGGCTCTTTGAAGGTTTTCAGCAGCATGCCCGGGTCCTCCAACCTTCGTGGTTCCATCAAGCCTGAGGTATTTAAAGCCGTGATACGCAAAGTAATTTTCCATGATGGTCACAAGGGAGATCATTTGGCAGAAACAGCAGCACTTCGTGGTTGGTTGCTGGGAGTTTGGGAAGATTTTTATGGAGAAGCTCAAATTTACCCAGGGCTCAGTACAGTACAGTCCTTGGACGATGCCCCTGGTGAACCCCAAGTGCTCAGAAAAGGACTCACTGTGCTGGAGCAAGGAGGGGTGGTTGCAAATCTTCCGCAGCTCCATGATGGTGTTCATCAGGGTCTTGGTGCCGTCTTTGCCTTTCTTGTCCTTCTTGGAGCCCTCAGTCAGCGGCAGGCCCTTGGCCTGCATGTCACGGTAGAGCACTTGCTGCAGCGCGGACATGTTGTATTTTATGACGTGCTCCAACTTTTTGGGCAACTGGGCCCAACTTCCTTCTTGAGCCGTGGAAGCAGGAAGGGCCGCGGCATAAAGTAACTTTTTCTAATTCTGTGAAGAAAGTCCATGATAGCTTGATGGAAATAGCATTGAATCTGTAAATTACTTTGGGCAGTATGGCTGTTTTCACGATATTGATTCTGCCTATCAATGAGCATGGGTTTTTTTTTTTAAATCTGTTTGTGTCCTCTCTTATTTCACTGAGCAGCGGTTTGTAGTTCTCTTTGAAGAGGTCCTTCCTGTCCCTTGTAAGTTGAATTTCTAGGTATTTTATTCTCTTTGTAGCAATTACGAATGGGAGTTTACTCATGATTTGGCTCTCTGCTTGCCTATTATTGGTGTATAGGAATGCTCGTGATTTTTCCACATTGATTTTGTATTCTGAGACTTTCCAGGTTTATTTATTTAACTTCTTCCCATTACTTCTTTCTTCCACACTCTCCTTACCCCTTAACATTAATTTTTCCAATCCCATCAAGGCTCAAGAGGATGTAACTTCAACAACAACAAACAAATCCATGCCTTACTTATCAGTATGAATGTTTTTGGTCTGCTTCTGAAAGTGTAGAGAAAAAAATATACATTTCTTCTAAATGAAAAAAATATAAAGTTGATCCAAAGTCTGAGTTTTTATTTTAATAGTTTTGGGGAAACGGGTGGTTTTTAGTTACGTGGCTAAGTTTTTAGTGGTGATTTCTGAGATTTTGGTGCACCCCATCACCCATGCAGTATATACTGTACCAAATGTGTAGTCTTTTATCCCTCATCCACCCTCCACCCTTCCCTTTGAGTCCCCAAAGTCCATTATATCATTCTTATGCCTTTGTGTCCTGATAGCTTAGCTCTTCCTTACAAGTGAGAACATATGATATTTGGTTTTACATTCCTGGGTTGCTTTACTTAGAATAATAGTCTCCAACTTTATCCAGGTTGCTGCAAATGCCATTGTATCATTTCTTTTTATGGCTGAGGAGTATTCCATGGTGTGTGTGTGTGTGTCACATTTTCTTGTTGATTGATGGGCATTTTGGTTGGTTCCATGTTTGTACAATTGTGAATTGTGCTGCTATAAACATGCATGTCCATGTGTCTTTTTCATATAATGACTTCTTTTCCTCTGTGTAGATACTCAATAGTGGGATTGCTGGATCAAATGGTAGTTCTACTTTTAGTTCTTTAAGGAATCTCCATACTGTTTTCCATAGTGATTATATTAATTTACATTCTCACCAGCAGTGTAGAAGTGTTCCCTTTTCACCACGTCCACACCAACATCTATTATTTTTTGATTTTTAAATTATTGCCATGCTTGCAGGAGTAAGGTGGTATCTCATTGTGATTTTAGTTTGTATTTCCGTGATAATTAGTAATATTGAGCATTTCTTTCCATATTTTGCTGGCCACTTGTGTATCTTCTTTTGAGAATCATCTATTCATGTTCTTTGCCCACTTTTTGATGAGATTATTTGTTTTTTAAATGCTGATTTGTTTGAGTTCCTTAAATTAGTCCTTTGTTGGATGCATAGTTTGGGAATGTTTTCTTCCACTCTGTGGGTTGTCTGTTTATTCTGCTGATTATTTCTTTTGCTGTGCAGAAGCTTTTTAGTTTAATTAGGTCCCATCTATTTATTTGTTTTTGTTGCATTTGCTTTTTGGTTCTTGGTCATAAACTCTTTGCCTAAGCCAGCATCTACAGTCGTTTTTCTGATACTATCTTCTGGAATTTTTAGGTCTTAGATTTAAGTCTTTGATCCATCTTGAGTTGATTTTTGTATAAGGTGAGAGATGAAGATCCAGTTTCATTCTTTTACAAGTGGCTTGCCAATTATCCCAGTACCATTTTTTTTTTTTTTTTTTTATAGGTTGTCCTTTCCACATTTTATGTTTTTGTTTGCTTTGCTGAAGATGAGTTGGCTGTAAGGATCTGGCTTTATTTCTGGGTTCTCTATTCTGTTCCATTGGCCTATATTCCTATTTTTATAGCCTTGTAGTATTGTTTGAAGTGGGGTAATGTGATGCTTCCAGGTTTGTTGTTTGCTTAGTCTTGCTTTGGTTATGTAGGCTCTTTTTTTGTTCCATAGGAATTTATGATTTTTTTTCTAGTTCTGTGAAGAATGATCATGGTATTTTGATGGAAATTGCACTGAATCTGTAGATTGCTTTGGCAGTATAGTCATTTTCACAATATTGATTCTACCCATCCATGAGCATGGTATGTGTTTCTGTTTGTTTGTGTCACCTGTGATTTTTTTCAGCAGCGTTTGGTAGCTTTCCTTGTAGAGATCTTTCACCTCCTTGCTTAGATATATTCCCAAATATTTTATTTTATTTCGTAGCTGTCTTAAAGAGGATTGAGTTTCTTGATTTGATTCCCAGCTTGGTTGCTGTTGGTGTGTAGCAGTGCTACTGATTTGTGTACATTGAGATTTTGTATTCTGAAACTTTGCTGAATTCATTTATTAGACCTAAGAGCTGTTTGCACAAGTCTTTAGGGTTTTCTGGGTACACAGTCATATTATCTATGAACAGTAACAGTTTGACTTTCTGTTTACCAATTTGGATGCCCTTTATTTCTTTCTCTTGTCTAATTGCTCTGGCTAGGACTTCCAGTTTTATGTTCAATAGAAGTGGTGAAAGTGGGCATTCTTGATTTGTTCTAGTTCTCAGAGGGAATGCTTTCAACTTTTCCCCATTCAATATAATGTTGGCTATGGGTTTGTCATAGATTACTTTTATTATCTTGAGGTATGTCCCTTCTGTGCCAATTTTGCTGAGGATTTTAATCATAAAGGGATGCTGGATTTTGTCAAATGCTTTTTTGTGTGTCCATTGAGATGATCATATAATTTTTGTTTTTAATTCTGCCTATGTGATGTATCACATTTATTGACTTGCATATGTTAAACCATTCCTGCATCCCTGGTATGCAAACCCATTTGATCATGATGGATTATCTTTTTGATATGCTGTTGGATTCAGTTAGCTGGTATTTTGTTGAGGATTTTTGCATTTGTGTTCATGCAGGATACTGGTCTGTAGTTTTCTTTTTCTGTATGTCATTTCCTAGCTTTGGTATTAGGGTCATACTGACTGCATAGAATGCTTTAGAGAGGATTCACTCTTTCTCTATCTTTTGGAATAGTTCGAGTAAGATTGGTACTAAATGCATCTGGTCCTGGATTCTTTATTTGTTGACAACTTTAAAAATTACTGCTTCAATCTTGCTACTAGTTATTGGTCTGTTCAGAGTTTCTGTTTCTTCCTGACTAATGTAGGAGGGTTGTATATTTTCAGGAATTTATCCATCTCCTCTAGATTTTCTAGTTTGTGCATATAAAGGTGTACATAGTAGCCTTGAATGATCTTTTGTATTTCTGTGGTATTGGTTGTAATATCTCCCTTTTCATTTCTAATTGAGCTTATTTGGATCTTCTCTCTTCTTTTCTGGTTAATCTCACTAATGATCTATCAATTTTGTGTATCTTTTCAAGGAATCAGCTTTTTGTTTCATTTATCTTTTGTATTTTTGTTTGTTTCAATTTCATTTAGTTCTGCTCTGATCTTTGTTATTTCTTTTCTTCTGCTGGGTTGGGGTTTGGTTTGTTCTTGTTGCTCTGGTTCCTTGAGGTGTGACCTTAGATTGTCTGTCTGTGCTCTTTTTGACTTTTTGATATAGACATTTAATGATATAAACTTTCTTCTTAGCACCACTTTTGCCGTATCCCAAAGGTTTTGTGTCACTATAGTTATTCAGTTAAAAGAATTTTTTAATTTCCATCTTAATTTCATTCTTGATCCAAAGATAATTCAACAGCTATTTAATTTTCATGTATTTGTATAATTTTGAGGTTTCCTTTTGGAGTTAATTTTCGGTTTTGTTCAACTGTGATATGAGAGGATACTTGATATAATTTTGATTTTCTTAGATGTATTAAGAGTTGTGACATATCATATGGTCTATCTTGGAGAATGTTTCATGTACTAATGAAAATAATGTAAATTCTGCAGTTGTTGGGTAGAATGTTCTGTAAATATGTTATATCCATTTGTTCCAGGGTATAGTTTCTTTGTTGACTTTCTGCCTTGATGACCTGTCTAGTGCTGTCTGTGGAATATTGAAATCTCCTACTATTATTGTATTGCTATCTATCTCATTTCTTAGATCTAGTAGTAATTGTTTTATAAATTTGGAAGCTCAGTGTTAGGTTATATATATTTAAGATTGTGATATTTTCCTGTTAGACTAATCCTTTTATTATTATATAAACGCCCTCTTTGTATGTATTTTTATTGTTGTTGTTTTAAAGTCTATTTTGCCTGATATAAGAATAGTTATTCCTGTTTGCTTTTAATTTCCATTTGTGTGGAATATCTTTTTTCACCCCTTTAAGTTTATGTGAGTCCTTTGTAGTAGGTGAGTCTCTCAAAGACAGCAGATACTTGGTGGATTTTTATCCATGCTGCCACTCTGTATCTTTTAAGTGGAGCACTTAGGCCATTTACATTCAACGTTAGTGTTGAGATATGAGGTACTGGTCTATTTATTATGCTAGTTGTTGCCTAAATACCTTTTTTTTAAAAATTGCGTTATTATTTTATAGGCCCTGTGAGATTTATGCTTTAAGGAGGTTCTGTTTTGGTGTATTTTAAGATTTTGTTTCAAGATTTAGAACTGCTTTTTAACATTTCTTATAGTGCTGGCTTGGAAGTGGCGAATTCTCTCAGCATTTGTCTGAAAAAGATCTTATCTGTTCTTCGTTTATGAAGCTTAGTTTCACTGGATACAAAATGCTTGTCTGACAGTTATTTTGTTTGAGGAGGCTAAAGGTAGGATCCGAATCCCTTCTGGCTTGTAAGGTTTCTGCTGAGAAATCTATTATTAATCTGATAGGTTTTCCTTTATAGGTTACCTGATGCTTTTGTCTCACAGCTCTTAAGATTCTTTTCTCTATCTTGACATTAGATAACCTGTGCCTAGCTGATGATCTTTTTGTGGTGACTTTCCCAGGTGTTCTTTGAGCTTCTTGTATTTGGATGTCTAGATCTCTGGCAAGGCCAGGGAGCTTTTCCTCAATTATTCCCTCAAAAAAGTTTTTCAAACTTTTAAATTTCTCTTCTTCCTTAGGAATACTAATTATTAGCTTTGGCCATTTAACATAATCCCAAATTTTTGGGGGGCTTTGTTCATTTTCAAAAATTCTTTTTTCTTTGTCTTTGTCTGGTTAGGTTAATTTGAAAGCCTTGTCTTCGACCTCTGACGTTCTTTCTTCTACTTGTTCTAGTTTATTGTTAAACCTTTCCAGTGCATTTTGTATTCCTCTAAGTGTGTCTTTCATTTCCAGAAGTTGTGATTGTTTTTATGATATCTATTTCTGTGGAGAATTTTTCATCCATACCCTCTATTGTTTTTTAAAATTTCTTTAATGTGGTTTTTACCTTTCTCTGGTATCTCTATGAATAGCTTAATAATCAAGCTTCTGAATTATTTGTCTGGCAATTCAAAGATTTCTTCTTGGTTTGGATTTATTTCTGGGGATCTCATGTGATCTTTAGGGGGTTTTATAGAGCTCTTTGTTGTATTAACAGCATTTACTTTTTTAGTTTCTTCTCATTTGGGTAGACTATTTCAGTGGAAAAGTCTGGAACTCAAGGCCTTCTGTTCATATTCTTTTGCCCCATGAGCTGATCCCTTGGTGTGATATTCTCTTCCTTTCCCAAGGGATGGGGCTTCCTGAGAGCCAGACAGCAATGATTATTGTTGCCCTTCTAGGTCTAGTCACTCAGCAAGGCTATCAGGCTTTGGGCTGGTGCTGACGAATGTCTGCAAAGAGTCCTGTGATATGATCTGTCTTCAGGTTTCCCAGCTATGGATACCAGCACCTGCTCTAGTGTAGATGGCAGGAGAATGAGGTAGACTCTGTGAAAGTCCTTGGTTGTAGATATGTTTAGCGTGCTGGCCTTCTCTAATGCTGGTTATGCTAGTAGTAAAGTCATGTGGACACACTCAGGACCACTGGTTAGCCAGGATGTTGCAGGCATTGGATTTAGTAACTGTTTTCTTCTTTCTGGGAGTAGGGTTACTCTGTTAAAAGTTTCTATAATGGCCTAAATTGGCTGGTCTCCAGCCAGGATGTGGCACTTTCAAGAGAATATCCGCTGCAATAGTAGGAGGAGGATCTAAGCTTGCCCTAAGTTGACCAGGGCAAGTATTTTGGTTTCTCAGGTGATGAGTGGAGCCATAAACCTCCCAAGAATTTATGCCTTTTGTGTTTGGCTACCAGGGCAGGTAGAGAAATGCCATCAGGTCAGGGCAGGCTTAGATGGGTCTGGGCTCAGGCTCTCCTTGGGTGGGGCTTGCCACAACCACTGTCAGGAGTGGGGGTATAGTTCTCAGGCCAATGAAGTTATGTTCCAGAGAGGATTAAAGCTGCCTCTGCTGGGTTATACAGTTTGCCAGAAAAGTGGGGGAGAGTTGGTAGTGAAAGGCTTCATCCAGCTGCCGTGCAGTTGGTGGGTAGTCTTGCTCCTGCAGTGCCCAGCTCAGATCTTTTTCCAGGCCTTATGCTTCCCTACTGAGAAAGCAAGCATGGCTTTCAGGCCTTGCCCCTCCCTGTCTGCCTGCAATGTTGGCAGCAGCTCCTGTGCTTGTATATGCAGTAGTTTCTGTTCACACCCTGGGCTCTGCTCAAGAAAATTAGTGCCCAGTTAAAATTATCACAAATTTCATTTGGGAGCTCATTTTACCCTGTGACCGCTCCACACCCCAATTCAGCTGGCTGTCTTCCCCAAGGACCCCTGTGAGTTATAGTCAGGGATGGCTTCCCTGGGCTCAAGCTGGAGACTGGGTGCCTACAGGGCTCTTCCTGCTGCTGCTTCTACTTTATATTTTGTGTGGCCCCCTAAATCCATTTCAGCTCTAGGTAAGGTTAAGTCCTTCTCCTGTGATCTGGATTTTCAGATTCCCCCATGGGGATGTATGTTCTGAGGCAGGTTTTTCCCCTTCTCACACTTTGGGGACTTGCAGTTTTTTTGTCTGTCTTGTAACTTTGCTGTGGCATGCTGTTTCCTTCAAGGGATCCATGAATTCTTTCAGTTTTCCTAGTGTGTTTCTGTGGTGGTTCTTGAAGCAAAACGGTGTAAGTCTCCACACACTGTTCTGTTGGTCCAAATGGGAGCTGCATGTTAGTCCTGTCTCTTATTTGCGATCTTCCTCCTAATCCTCCTGAATATAACTTTTGTGTGATCTAAATTTTTTTAGTCTTAGTCTTAATTTGAGGCATCAAGTTTGTTTTATTTTTTTAAGACTTGGATAACCTGGTTATTGAAGTACCTTATAAGTAATGGTGTTTCTTGCAAGATCTGGCTAGTATTTCAGTTCTAAACTATATTCCTATTACCATAGAAACCTGAGTGCAGGGAAAAAACAAGCAAACAAAAAAAACAAAAACATAGGAAAGAAAGAAAACAATTGGGATTGAGTCAGAAAACCTGGGATTGAAATTTAGCATTGTCTGATCAGAGTGACGACAGCAGCAAATGTTGATTGAGCACTTGCTATATGTTAAGTGCCTTTTTAACTAATTTTCTCACAGACTTACTAGCTGTGTGATTGTGAGAAAGTCCCATAATCTTGCTGAACCTGGTTGTAAATGAAAATAATACAGTATACCCATCTTATTTCATAAGGCTGTTATGTGACTCAAATGAGATGTTAAGTAATATAAATAGAGCTAACATTTACAGTTCATTTACCTATCAGGCATGGTTTTCACTGCTTTACATGCATAATTCATTTACTTTTGAAAATGACTGTCCTACAAATTAGACAGTTCTATTTTATAGACAAGGAAACTGAGGCAAGAAGACTGTAAGTATCTTGCCCAAAGTTAAATAGCTACCAGGAAGCAAAGCATGCATTTGAATGAAATGATATGTTAAAATGATTTGAATATATACAACATTTCTTATTTTTTTTAACTTTTTAAAAAAATTCTTTAAATATTTTTAAAATAGAGATGGGGTTTCACCATGTTGGCCAGGATGGTCTTGATCTCTTGACCTCGTGATGCACCCGTCTTGGCCTCCCAAAGGGCTAGAATTATGGGTGTGAGCCACCGTGCCTGGCCAACATTTCTTATTTTTAAACAGAACGATCTCAAGTTAAATAGACTGGGAAGTCTAGTGTCCTCAGTTAGGAACATACCAAGAATTTGCATTCAGTAGTGCTGAAGGAACAGCTCTTGAGAATTTCAGATCCATAAACTTCCTATTTATATGTAGTTATTTGGGCAGCCCAGTGACAGTTCAACTCATAAGTGGTTCCTTTTTCCTTTCTCTTACTGTTATGTTCCTGCAATTCACTCTACCTCAAAACATTATGGATTTAATGTCAAGTAGAGAGTCTAGCCTTCAGAGAGCAAATTGACCTGAACACTTTGCAGTGAGATGCACATGAATATACAAATGAAAAGATGACAAAATACATTGTTACATCAAGAATAAATACTATGCACTAGACTTTTCCCCTGTCCACCTCCAGTTTGTCCTTGTTCCTGTAAAAAGTCAAGATGTGGCTATGTTAAAAAATGGGTGGATGGGTGAGCAAATATGGAGCCAACCCTCTCTCTCATACATAGAGGAAGCAGTGAGGAAACCTTTACCTTGATTTAAAGCCTGACAAAGGCCAATTTGGTTATAAGGAAGAGATGAGCTCTTAGGAGAAAATGACCTTGCCTTTCATTTTAGACCTTATAATAACCATTCTGAAAAGTTGTAAAAGGGAATCCCATGTTGATTAAGATAGTGAATGGACCAAATGATTTCAGTGGTTTAAATGAGGTATACCCTGTCTTCACCTTAAATTCAGTGTGCAAAAGGCCAGACTGTCATCTTAATCTCTTTTCTAAGCATCCATTTAGGGATTGCCCCATTTGTTCAATGTTATTATTACTGTTTACCATGGAGGTTGTAAAATATGTAGCCATTTTAGTGTAGGTCATCAGAGCACACACTCTGGAGCCTACTGCTTAGATGTGAATATCAGCTTCAGTCCGTGTATGAGCTGAGTGACTCTGGGCAAGTTACCCAACCTCAGTTTACTCCTCTGTAATATGGGCATAATAACAATTCCTCCTTCATAGATTTATTGTGAAGATTAAATAGTTAACATTATGTAAAGTGATTAGAGCAGTGCTTCATAATAATTTATTGCTGATATTAAATTATTAAAAATTAATATTACTTAAATTATTATTACTATGCATTTTATTACGTATCTATAGACTCTGGAAGCTCAAGGCCCTTCTGTCTTTTCACTCTTGAACAGGTCACTGTCTTCTACATGCTATCCTTAAGTTTTCTATCAAATTAACTTTTCCAATTAATGCCTTTCATCATTATTTTTTTTTTTCTGCTCACACTGTGGACTGACCTCACATTGAATAGACAATAACTCAAACACTTCTTTGATTGCCAGTCAAGGCTCTCCATAGATTGGCCTCAACTGTATTCTCCAGACTTTTAGTAGGGAAGATGAAGTCGCTTTGGTTTCTCAGTCCATTTTCAGAGACAGCAGCACCATCTACTGGATGATCTTTATTCTAAATAACACTGAGCATTAACATTCTCAACTGTTAGAACTTAAAACAGCTGGAAAGCAGAGGTGGATGTTGGTGTTGTCTTTGGTTCATTTGTTTTAAGATCACATTCCAAGGCTGAATGAAAGGCTAGATGAAAGACCATGGAAGAGTTAAGGGAATGCCATGACCAGTATTTCACGTTGAAATACTTTGAAATTATGATTTTAGAATGTAAAGAGAACTTAGAAGACAATGGTGAAGCAGCAACAGTCGGAATAAAGCTGTATGTTTATGTATCACTGAACAGTTTTTAAAGAACTTTCACATTATTTGGCCCTCAAAGTAGCCCTACTAAAATAGAGAACAAAGATATTATTATCTCCATTTTAAATGAAAGGAGAATGAGGCAAAGGGAAGTTAAATTATGTGCACCAGGAATTGTGACTTTGTGCTTTGAACTTTCCATTACACTATACTTAACTGCTCCAGACTCTCATTCTATAGACAGGAAAACTGACTCCCAAAGAATCCAAGTAACGTCTCTCAAATCCAATGGCAAGTTATAGTATCAGAACAAGAGTTTCCTGATTAACAATCGGCACACATTCACAACTCTACTTCCTCACTTTGTTTTAAAATGTGTATAAATTTAAGGGGTACAAGTGCATTTTTTTTTAACATGGATATGTGACACAGTGGTGAAGTCTGGCTTTTAGTGTAACCATTGCCCAAATAACATACATTGTGCCCATTAAGTAATTTATTTCTCATTCCTCACCCCTCCCACCTCTTGACCATTTTGAGTCTCCAGTGACTATTATTGCACACTCTATATCTATGTGTATGTATTATTTAGCACCCACTTTTAAGTGAGAACATGCAGTATTTGGATTTCTGTTTCTGAGTTGTTTTTACTTAGAGTGATGGCCTCCAGGTCCATCCATGTTGCTGCAAAAGATGTTATTTCATTCTCTTTTACAACTGAGTATATTCTATTGTGTATATGCACTATATTTTCTTTCTCCAACCCTCTGTTGATGGACACTTAAGTTGAATTCATATCTTTGCTGTTATGCCTCATTTTGCTCTAACCCCAACAGTGACAACACCATCAGTGAAAAAAAGAGAGGTGATGAAACTCTCAGTGGAATTATTGCTCTGAATTGTGAATGCAGGCAGGTGAAGTGTGAAAAGTCTTTTTAATTGATTCTGATATGTGCCATTGGTACCGTCTACTCTAGGGTAGAGCCTGACCCTGAGGTTGAAGGAAGAGGCTGGGTAAGATGGCCCATGCCTGTAATCACAGCACTTTGGGTGGCTGAAGTAAGAGGTCTACTTGAGCCCGGGAGTTGGAAACCAGCCTGGGCAACATGGCGAGACCACATCTCTACAAAAAATAAAAAATTAGCCCGGCATGGTGGCACATGCCTATAGTCTCAACTATTCAGGATTCTGAGGTTGGGGGATCACCTGAGTCCAAGAGGTCGAGGCTGCAGTGATCTGTGATTGTGCCACTGCACTCAGCCTGGGTAACAGAGCAAGACCCTGTTTCCTGACCGCCCCCTCGATCATCCCCCAAAAGGAGGAGGTGGTGAGAGGAGGGGACTATACTTTGAACCTCAGATGGACTCCATAGGTTTTCCCAGGTTTGGCTCTGAGCCACGTTCTCAGGATGCCAGGTTGAGGAGGCCACTTGAGCAGGGCTGCTCCAGAGCTACCTTCTGACCTCTGGCTCTGGGCAGGTCCTCGCCTCTTTCTGCAGGAAACAGGGCAGGTCGCTATGGGAGCTGCGGGTTTTTACAACACATCCTCTGCCAGGTCTGAGACCTTTTCCTGAGCAGCTCTCATAATTTGAGCTCTGTTGCTAAACACACTGGTGGAGTGAGAATGTCTTATTTTCTGGTCTCAATTCCTACTTTTGGGAGTTTTAATGAAGATTTGATCATTCTCTAAGGGTTGAATCCTGGCACAGGAGTTTCCTGGAAATATAAAAATGTCACCTAGGCTTGCTTGCACTTAGGTAACCCTTGCTGGTGCAACTTTGAAAGAAACCAGGAGACCCGTTTAGTCAAATATTTAAAAACATTCAATTGTCAAGCCTTCACAAACTCTAGTGGTTCTTTTGCAGTTGATTAAATTTTCTAGGACCACACTTTCTAGAGCAAGCATTGCTTCATAAAATCTGTTTAAAAGTGAATGTTCACCTGGATTCCAAATTTATCACTATGTATGTTCACCAAATTTCTGTCATTGCAAAGAAATACTGGACTTTTTTTTATTGTTGGGTGGACAACTGGAGTTTGCAAATTGTACTGTACAGTTTTCTCTGCATTTGTTTTAATCTAAGAAGAAAACATTTTTTTTCTTGCTGCATAAACAGTAGTGGTTTCAAATGTCTAAATCTTAACCCCAGATCTTTGTGTGAAGCTTATTTCCCATTCTACCTGTGTCCTTGAAGATGGAGTGTTGAAGTGAAGTGAGGACACACAGGGGAGGAAGGTGTGGACATAAGATATTACTCAAGGCACAAGTCAGGCTGAAAGAGGATGGGCAAATGAGAAAAGATGGTTAGAAGGTAAATTTCTTTCTTCCTATTCATCATATCTTCTCCTAGGACACCAAAAGGGCCTCAGGTAGAAAAAACTCAGATTACAAACCGAGCAAAATTAATGAGGTTAATTGACTATAGAAACAATGCAAAGTGGCATCATTCATCTGGGGTAATACCTGAGGTTCACTGCCCCACACCAAATAAATCAAGTATGTGGACACACAAGGAGTGAGGTTAAGAGCAGAGGTTTAATAGGTGAGAGAAAGAGAAGAGCTCTGTCCTGCAGAGAGAGGGATCCTGAGCAGGTTTTCTAGTCCGTGGCGAAATGCAGCAGGTTTTATAGATGAGCTTGAGGAGGTGGTATTTGATTTACACCGGGCACAAAAGATTGATTGGACCAGGTGTACAATTTGCATAGGGCATGAAAAAGCTGGCCACTCCATCCTGATCTTTTATTATACAGATGGGTTGTCTATCTGACTGGTGCCATGTTGCCTGTTTCCTTACTGTACTTGTGGTGACAAAGAAAAAGGAAGATGGAACCTCCATGTTGAACATACCTGACCCTCAGGTAGCACTTTTGTATTGGCACAGCTGCTAGCATTCACCTGTGCAAGCTTCCAGCTTGCTTATCTATGTCTGCAGCTTGATTTTTCAGGCTGTTCTTTGTTAAAAAAGAAATTATTTGGGGGCTGTTTTTGTTAAAAGGGAAATTCTGCTGAGGCCTCTGTTACCCATACTATCTGCCTAAATAATTTCTATCCCCTGTAGCAAATGCATTTTTCAGATAGAGGCTCTTTTCCTCTTTGGAGGGAGGCCTTAGCCTGGGGAGGTCAGCCAGGCGCCAAAAAGGAAAGAAGCACATTTAACAAAGACAAATTTGACATCCAGGAAACACTGAAATGTGGTTTAAATCTTCATAAAAATTTCTATAAAATGTGCAAATGAATGATTACGTTGTTTGACATGGCAAAACATTGTAATAATCAGTGGCTCATCTACCACAAATCCCATCCTCAAGGCAGTTTCTAAGTTGGCCAGGTAATTTATTGTCCAAATGGGGAAACTTTTGGATGTGAAAGAGCATGCGATGTATAATTTCACTGGGCACAGGCATACACCAGGCCTGTCCTTGCCCACTCCTTTCTCATCTAACTCTTTCAATTCTGGCATGCACTGCATCACCTATGTTCACTTTTTTTCTCCCAACTAACTCATCTGTGGGATTTATTCTGTTTTCCCAGAGGAACTAGAATGTGAATTACTGCTTTGGCCTTTACTGAGATCAGCACAACAAAAACCCAGTGGGTGCTCAAGCCTCATCTCTCACCACCATCCCTCTCACTTAAAAGGTTTAAAAGGAGGTTTGTTGGTCTAGAGCCAGTGCCACTCCAGGGGCAATGAGCCCGCGGAGCACTCAGATCTTGCTTTCTAAACATTGTTTTTCAGTGAGAGGGGCCAGGGCTTTTTGGAGATAGAGCTGATACCAGGGTAAGAGCACGAAAAATATAAGAGGAGCCTGTAGAGTCTTGTAGTGTTAGGAAATGCTCAAAAAATAAAAGCATGGAGGCATGTGCACAAGACAGACGTGCCAGCCTGAAAGAGCTCCTGGGGGCCAAAACTGGAAAAATTTGAACAGTAATTTGTAAAGAAAGTGTAGTATTGAATTATAACACAAGTATAAGATAAAGGTACATGAGCCCGTGTTGCCATACGTATAATTGAATAACCAAATAAATAAATAAATGAAGGATGAGAGACAAATTTTCCTTACAGAAGAATTTCAGATAGTATATGTGGATACTATTATTACTATCCCCTCACTCCCCCAAAGTGTGAGCTGGACATAATGACTGATTTCCAGTGAGTAGAAATTAGAAAGGGGAAAATAGTAACTTTGCAGTGCAGAAAACTGGCAAACATTACTTTAACCAAAATGATCAGGTTTAACAATCACCAGTAATAAGTCATGTTGCTACCATTACTACTTCCTGTTTTGATATGACGACAAAAGGACCTTGTCTCTGTGGTATTCTTTTCCAAATCCTATAACTCACGTCGAATCATGATGAAAACATACGATGGAACTGTATTGAGGTATATTCTAAAAATTACCTGACCAGTACTTCTCAGAACTGTTGAGTTCATGAAATACAAGGAAAGACTGAACAACTGTGACAGAAGAGTGGACTAAGAAGACATGAGGACAAAATGCAACACAGCATGCTGCCTTAGATCCTGGAGCAGAGAAAGGGCCTTAGTGGAAAAAGTGGCAAACCTTATTAATAAAGTCTGAAGTGTAGTTAATAGTAATGTACCACTGCTGGTTTCTTAGCTTTGAGAACTGTGCCATGGTAATATAAAATGGTTATAGTGGAGGAAGCTGGATAAGGGGTATATGTGAGCTCTCTATTACCTTTGTAACTTTTCTGTAAATATAAAATTATTCCAAAATAAAAAATTCACTTTAAAAAAATGGGACATAGCAGCTAGCTTAAAGAGGTTTTATTTACCAAATCTGGACCAATTTAAGCATAAAATTGGTATTATAAATCAATAAATTCAGTTAAGGGTCATGAGTTTGTACTAAGGTAAATGAATGGATAAATAAATAAATTGGAGGGACAAAAATGTTTTTCCTTTCATTATATTGCCAATTCATAAATGTAGGAGGAGCAGTGAATTTAGAAAATTATCAATGGATGCTAAAACTAGTGATTGAAAGTTTGATGACGAACAGTTATTTGCATAAAATTAAGGTATTTACCTGCAAAGTACAAAGGGGAAAACAGGAACTTATTTACACTTGAAGAAAATTGTCAGATGTTCATGAAGAATCAACATTAATATGACCAAAAATGGACCAACTAGTGTTGTGTGCTTCTGGAAATGATGCACTGAGGGAACCACATCACTTTCGTGGTTTTCCTGCCCCTGCAAAATGCATTACCTGAATCTGAATCATGGAGAATTTCAGAAAAACCCAAACTGAGAGGGCTTCTCCAAAATAACTGGCTTATATTTTTTAGAAATATTAAGGCTAGGAAATAAAAAAATTGGCTAAGGAATTGTTTCAGGTTAAAAGGGACTAAAGAGCCATAACAGATAAATACATGATGTGATATAGAATTGGATCTTGCATTGGAGGGGGTGGCTATTAAAGGATATTACTGGGACAGTCAATTACATATGACTATCGGCTGTGGATTAGTTAATACTATTAGTGCCAATTTTCTTGATTTTGATAGCAATGTTTTTATAAAATACACAGACAAGCATTTTATTAAAGATATACCTCTTGCTGCTTTGTGAAGAAGGGTCTGCAGGATAGTTAAGGAGGAAGCAGGAAGCCATTAGGAGGCAATTTTAATAATACGAGCAAGAGACAAATGAGGCCTCGTGCAGTGGGTCATGCCTGTAATCCCAATGCTTTCGGAGGCTGTGGCAGAAAGTTTCCTTGAAACCAGGAGTTCAAGACCAGCCTGGGAAATATAGTGAGACCCAGCCTCTACACACAAAAATAAAAATATTAGCTAGGCATGATGGCACGCGCCTGTAGTCCTAGCTACTCAGGAAGATTGCTTGAACCTAGAAGTTTGAGGTTGCAGTGAACTATGATGGCACCACTGCACTTCAGCTTTGGTGACAGAGTGAGACCCTGCTTCTAAAATGTAAAAGAAAAAATTAAAAAATGATGCTTTTTTTGTAGTTGGTGGTACTTGTAGAAATGGCAAGAAAAGCTGGTTCTGTTTGGAAAGTAGAACCAAAAGGGTTTGTTGATGGATGGGCTGTGGATGGCTGAAAAAGAGACAAGCATTTCATCCTGAGCAACTGGTAGAATGGGGAGAGGGAGGGGCTGTCACTTAACAAAAAGGGGAAGATCCTGAGAGGAGCATATTTTGGGGGTGGAGGAAGATCAGGATTTTAGTTACTACACATTGCAGCTTGATTGCTTTCCCTCAACTGTAGCTCTGATAATCCCATTTCCCTGGCTGCTAAATTTCATTTCTTCAGCAGTTGAGATGTTACCACCAAAGGACTTGGCATTTGAAGTCTTTCTCAGCTTGGTCCCACCAAACTTTATAAAGACAGTATTTGCTCTTCTCCTCAGTGTTCCTTTTATTTCAGCCTAATAGAACTACTTGTGATTGTTAACTTTTCTCCTGTTGGCGTTTCCCAAAGTAAGGTCTGCATATAGTTGTTGATCTGAATAGTTGCTGTAAATTATAATGGTGAAATATTTTCCTTTTTATAGTTACACAGTAATTTTAATGTGTATTAGAAAATGACAACACTAGTTCATCAAACCTGTGATTTTATGAGTATTATCATTAGTACAAATCTTGGTAAAATAGTGTATCAATTTAAAGTCAATATAAAGAAAAATATTGTATAAGATATTACAAAATAATACTATGATGAAGGTGGAACATGAAAACTTGGAGCTGGAGAAATGGAAATACTGTACTGTTAGGGAATAATTTTAAAAATATGTTTTATTATATAAAATTTTAAATATACAAAAAATAGAATAAACCTGCAATTCAGCTTAGACTTGCCTCATGTCTAGGTTGAAGGTCCCTTTGGCTCACAAAAGGGACTGGCTCACCAGTCTACTCCAGCTTTATCAGCTAGGAGAACCCTCAGGAATTCAGTGTCCCCAAACCCCTGTTTAAAAATGAAGAGCTTTCGAATAGCCAAGACAATCCTAAGCAAAAAGGACAAAGCTGGAGGCATCACGTCACCTGATTTCAGAGTATACACTACAGGGCTACAGTAACCAAAACAGCATGGTACTGATATAAAAACAGACACACAGACCAATGGAACAGAATAGAGAGCCCAGAAATAAGGCTGCATATCTAGGACCATCTGATCTCCAACAAGGCTGACAAAAGCAAGCAATAAGGGAAGAACTCCCTATTCAATAAATAGTGCTGGGATAACTGACTAGCCATATCCAGAATATTGAAACTGGACCCCTTCTCATACCACAACCAAAAATCAATGCAAGATGGATTAAAGACTTCAATATAAGACCTCAAACTGTAAAAACCCTGGAAGACAACCTAGACAATACCATCTTGGACACAGGAATGGGCAAAGATTTCATGACAAAGATGCCAAAAGCAATCACAACAAAAGTGAAGATTGAAAAATGGGATCTAATTAAACTAAGGAGCTTCTGCACAGCAAAGGATACTAGCAATTAACAGAATAAACAGACAACTTACAGAATGGGATAAAAGATTTGCAAACTATGCATCTGACAAAGCCCTAATATGGAACATCTATAAGGAAGTTAAACAAATTTACAAGAAAAAACAACCCCATTAAAAAGTGGGCAAAAGACATGAACAGACACTTTTCTAAAGAAGACATACATGTGGTCAGCAAACACATGAAAAACAATATCACTAATCATTAGAGAAATGCAAGTCAAAACCACAGTGAGATACCATCGCACACCAGTCAGAATGTCTGTTATTAAAAAGTCAAAAAATAACAGATCCCAGTGAGGTTGTAGAGAAAAGGGAACAGTTACTGTTGGTGGGAGTGTAAATTGGCTTAACTATGTGGAAAGCAGTATGATGATTCCTCAAAGAGTTAAAAACAAAACTACCATTAGACCCAGCAATCCCATTACTGGCTATATACTCAGAGGAATATAAATCATTCTATCATAAAGATACATGCATGTGAATGTTCATTGCAGCACTGTTTACAATAGCAAAGACATGGAATCAACCTAAATGTCTATCAATGACAGATTGGATAAAGAAAATGTGGTACATATACACCATAAAACACTACGCAGTTATAAAAAAGAACAAGATCATGGCTTTCATGTGAACTTGGATGGAGCTGGAGGCCATTATCCTTAGCAAACTAACACCGAAACAGAAAACCAAATACATGTTCTCACTTATAAGTGGGAGCTAAATCATGAGAAGTCCATGAATACAAAGAAGAGAACAGCAGATACTGGGGCCTACTTGAGGGTGGAGGGTGGGTTGGGTACTACGCTTAATACCTGGGTGACAGAGTAATCTGTACAATAAACTCCCATGACTCAAGTTTACCTATATATCAAACCTGTACATGTACACCCAAACCTAAAATAAGGTTAAAAAAAGTAAATACATAAAAATGAAAGACTTTGAATCCAGGAGTGGTGGCTCACACCCATAATCCCAGCACTTTGGGAGACTGAGGCAGGAGAATTCCTTGAGACCAGGTGTTCGAGATCAGCCTGGGCAACATATTGAGACTCTGTCTCTACAACAATAAAATAAAAAATTAGCCAGACATGGTGGTATGTGCCTGCAGTCCCAGCTACTAGGGTGGCTGAGATGGAAGGATGGCTTGATCCTAGGAATTCAAGGATGTAGTGAGCTATGATTGAGCCACTGCATTCCAGCCTGGGTGACAGAACGAGACCCTGTCTCTAAAAATAATAATACTAGTAAAAATAAAAATTAAAAAAAATGAAGGGCTTTGGATACTTATCAAAGAATTTAAACTTGGTCATATGATAATGGGTCATTGGTGAAATTATTTGAAAAGAGAAATGATGAAAGAGTTACATTTCATTTTAGAAAGGACTCAGTAATAGAGTAGTATTGTAACATATAATGGCTGAGATGGTTGGTGTAAATCTGGGGCATATAATTCAAATGGCACTAATTATGAAGAGCCATATCTTGCCATAATGCAACCATGATTCCCGTTAGAACTTAGCAGGGGAAATGCTCACTACCTCTTTACTGTGGTGGACATGCTGGGGAGAACACTGGGTGTGGAGTCAGGCAGCTTCAAGCCTGTAAGACACCATATCCATATTTTGCAATTTTTTTTAGCTATATGGCCTTGGGGAAGTCATTTTAATTATCTGAGTTTTTCTTTCAGTTTCTAAGCATAGTGTTTTCAATACACATCTATGGAGATAATAATAGTTACTGCAATGATGGCAATATTCTAGAAGCATTCTGCTCTCTGCAGATGCAGCATTTGGTGACTTAGCATTCTTTTTAGTGCCTCCATCCCCCAACCCATGCCCCAAGCCTATGTTTTCTCACTTTGGTGGGCGAGGAGGTAGAGGTAACTATGGAAACGTATTTTATTATCAGTGAAAGAAGGGATAAATAACAGAAATTTAAAGGTTTGGTCTGTGAGTGTTTTGCTTCAAGGGATTCAGCAGGTTACCCTCTGTGGACTCCTGTTATGCATCGGAAATAAATAGAGCCTGATAAGGGAGAAGATGACATTGTTGAAGTTTCTTCTTTTAGCTGGCAAAAATAAGAACACATTTAAACATATAGCAATAATCCTCCTGGCATGTTTCTCACAGAGAAGCAGTGAAATCTTGTTGGGAATATTATGTTTTTGGAAAGGGAGAACTTCCTCAATCAGAGGACATAAAACAGTAATAAGCATTTGGTAAATTTAGGAAATCAGCTTCAGCTTGGGAATCCCAAAAGGGAGCTCATTTTGTGGGGTAGAAAGAGATTTTTCCAGGGCTTACCCTTAGTAAAAGGAAACTTCTGATTTTAAGTTTAAAAGTTCCAAGGGACTAATTCAAAGTGGAGAAGGAAAAGTTATTTTCATAATTCCTGCTAAGATATTTGCATACTGTAAGCCAATTGCTTGTTGGCTAATAGGGTTTGAATTTTTGGACCTGTACACTTTTTTTTCGTTTCTACCACTGAGTGAAATTATTCCCTAAATCAATTTCTGTGAAATGTGATGAAATAAATGTAAGCCAAGTTAAATTTACTGGATTAAGTCTTTATTTTTAAAGGGAAAGATATAGTAGTTAGTAAATAATTACTTTTTTTTTTTTTTTTTACTTCATAAAAAATAGGACAGAAAGGATTTGGTAACTCTAAACTTAGTAAAAAGTGCTTCTTACTGGTTATATTTTGGTGCCTTCAGGAAACTCACAAGTAGCGCTTGATAGGGGTAAACTATTTGGCTGGATTCATCAGAGATTGTCTTAATTTAGGCCTGACCAATCGAATTCATTTTTGCGGATTCTAGAATTCATAAAGCTAAGCAAACTGGGTCAAAGATTGGAAATGTGACTTGATCTATTCAGAAAAGCGTAGCTTACCATGACTTTTACACTGGTGCACGTGTGGTCCAAACTGCAGCACTCTCCTCAACCCCCTAGCAGAGGCAAATCGCACTTTATCACTTCCTGGTCTGTCAGTGATTCACCAACAACTACAGCTTGGGTAAGTATGTTGAAGCTCTTTAATGTGGCCAGCTCCACCCCAGGCTGCCACTTTAGCTTGTCTCCCTTTGCTCTTTGGCTTTAAGTTGACTCTCCAGGGTGGTCAAATGACCGGTAGTTCTGAACACACAACTCAGTATTTGACATTTTTTACTAGAGACGGGGTATTACCATGTTGGCCAGGCTGGTCTCGACCTCTTGACCTCAGGTAATCCACCTGCCTCTGCTTTCCAAAGTGCTGGGATTACAGGCGTGAGCCACCGTGCCTGGCCGATTCTTATAATTATACTTTTTATCATCTAAGGATGCTTAGGAAAGCTATGGAGCTTGTTCAGGCTTTCTTCTGGGGACAGTGACAGGACTTATTTAGGATAAAGTTGTGTTTTGATTACATCTAGCTGTGGTCCACTCATCCCATAAATCTGTTAGTATGAGCAGAAAGAATGATGAAGTTCTGGTCAACAGTTTATTTAAAGTCCTCTGTCATAGGGCAGCATCCCAGCAACTGAAGATATTAAAATTAAGTAGACTGAGTAGCTGTCCTTCCAGTGTTCATAGTTTAGTGGGAAGGAAAGAGCAGGTTGCCAGTCCATGCAGCAGTCTGACCCCTGCAAGTCTCCCTGTCACTGATTTCTCCCTACTTCAGGCCTCCTTGTCCTGCCATGAGAGTTATGAGCCCAAATATGTTGACCTGTTGATTAAAGACCCTGGGCACCATCTGCAGTCCCCAACATGCTCACTGGTTCTGAGTACCAGGGCCCAGTGGATGAAAGCAGGGAAGGAGACTTAGACTTAGGTGTGAAGCATTTCGATCTCAGATCAATTACTGAACCATTCAAACTCCAGCTTCCTAATCACTAAATGGAAATAATAAAATCTACACCTCGGATTTGTTGTAAAAATTAAATGAGATATTTGTTAAGGGTTCAGCAGAGTGCCTGCACGTTGAAGTGCTTCATAAATGGAAGCTATTGTTGTTTTCATCGAGATCAACTGCCCTCTCCCCACCTCTCTTGTCTTCTCCGTCATGTATTTGAAACCTACTGGATGGGCCTCTAATGAGTATAGTCTAAAGAGTATCTTTATGGTTAGATGCTTCTGTGGGGAAAGAATATAAAAAAGAAAATTTCTAAAAAGTAAACTAAGGAGTAGTACATGACATCATTCTTAATAAAACAAGGTTAAGGAGTCCAACTGGAAAGGTTTATGACTTTGTAGTAACATTTTTTGTGTGTGTGTGTGAATATACCAGTGAGATTAGGGTGTGTCAAAGACATTTATATTTTGTAGTAATGGAGTGATTTAACTTTTCCTTTGTGTATGACGTCCATGAAGCTAATTATAGCTGAGATTTATAACAGTTGATCAATTTGGTGAAATGGAAAGACACTAGAATTAAAGAGTAAAAATGTGGTTATTATTTAACATTCTTTCATCAGATAATTTTTAACTGCTCCTGCCAATCTGATATATGAGAGCTGATTTTTCCAGAGGTAATTCTGAGGCTCTTGATGATAACATTTTGTTTTCTATTGTGATCAGTGAAAATCTTGCCTCTTCAACAGATTGCTTTGGTCTTCAGGACAAAGATTGTCTCCTCTACATCATTTTTTTTTTTTTTTTTAATTCTATGGTGATATGGTTTGGTTGTGTTCCCACCCAAATCTCAACTTGAATTGTATTTTCCAGAATTACCACAGGTTGTGAGAGGGACCCAGGGGGAGGTAATTAAATCATGGAGTCAGTCTTTCCTGTGCTATTCTGGTAATAGTGATTAAGTCTCATGAGGTCTGATAGTTTTATCAGGGGTTTCTGCTTTTGCTCCTCCCTCATTTTCTCTTGCCACTGCCATGTAATAAGTGCCTTTCACCTCCTGCCATGATTCTGAGACCTCTCCAGCCAGGTGGAACTGTAAGTCCAATTAAACCCCTCTTTGTTCCCAGTTTCAGGTATGTCTTTATCAGCAGTGTGAAAATGAACTAATACATATGGAATTAGATTAGTTAATAATTACTCATTTACTTTGCCTGGTGAGTCCTGAATAATCAAAACTGGTTTAAAATAAGGTCATGGCATTTTTAGTGTTAATCCTTTTTTTTTTTTACATGTTCTTTGAACATAACTATTTAAAAATTGGCAATCTGTGTATTTATGAACCAGAACAGTCCATTCTCAAGTCCTGCCATGTAACAGGGAGTTCCCTGCATTCTTTTTATTGTTATGGCCCATAGGAGACCTGATGAGTAAATAGGATCCATCCTCAGACACATCTTAGCATTTGGATTCACACAGATTCTGAAATTCAGAATTAATACTTAATGTTAAATTCTGATATGGAAATATGTGTCCACTGAGAATTCTACTGGGTTTGTTTATAGAAAATAAATATTAATTTTGTTAAACTGAATGCATTTGCATTTCTTTCCCTAAATTACCACCAGCTTGCTTAACAAAAGACACAGAGAGGCAAATAACCCTCGGTCAGTGATTTCTATTTTCCCCAGGATGCGTTTCATAGACCCTTGTGTGTGTGTGTGTGTGTGCATGTGCGTGCTATTTATACATATATATAAATTTTTTTTGTATCACTTTGCAGTGTCACTTGAAATGAGGGAGCTCTTATTTATATATATTTTTTGGCTAATTTTCATTGCACTGTCTGCATAGGTGTTTGACTTGATGAGACAATTTGTCAAACACACACAAAATGCTATATAAGGCCAAGGCTTGAGTGGTTTGGCTTATAAAGTAGAACAAGTCACTTTTACATTCAGACCATTAATTACATAGACAGCAAAAGGAAAAGTAGTTGAAAGCACTCAGCTTTCTGAGATCCTTATTCCACACACTAGAAAGGTACAACAACGAAACAAAAAAGTCTGAACAACGGAAACACAACTTAAAGGATTCTCCTTTGCTAAGGAGCCAATTCTAAACTATAGTTTAATGGATTTATATCCTGCATCTCTGCTTTGAGGGAGGCAGGCCAAAATTCCTCATACCTCATCAGAACCTCTGAGGCAATGAGAAACTACCTTGTAACAGCCCTCAGAAGATTGAGGGAGGTGAGTGTGTCTCAGCAGCTCATCTCAGGCCTCCCCTGCTCACATGTTCAGGGAGGAGTGTGAGACATTCATTGAAGACATAGGTGAGCCACAACCCAAGCCTTTGCCTGCATGGCCCGTGTGGACACATCCAAGGCCACCAGGGCACCATGGTGGAGTCATCTCTTACACTATCCTTTTGAAGCAGCCATCTCCTATGATGATCAAGTGAGATAGACTGTAGCAGGAACTCTCACTCCATTTTGAAGACTTTGGCTTGTCTTCCTTGCCCAAATTTCTCGTAGCTGCTTGAAACCTACAGAGAAGTTTTCTTATGAGCAGATCTCAGTTACTAAGATAGCTTAGGTCCACTCGATCACTCCTTACACTTGACTCCCAGAGGATGCTCAATGTATTAAGAAAGTAAAGCACTCTCTGAGTGCTTTGGTGCAGATTTTGCTGTAGAAGGCTTTAGTTGGTGAGCACAGCCTAGTGGTTAAGAACTTAGACTCTGCAGTTGGATGGTTCTGCCATTTACTAGAAGGGTGAACTTGAGCGAGTTATTTAACCCCTGTAAGTCTCCATTCCCTCATCCACAGAATGAAGACAACAGCACAAGAAACTTGTATGAAGTAGTGCAGGTAACATGCTCAGAATGGTATCTGAAACTGGGTAATACCCAATAAAGGCAGCACTATATGTTACTGGGAATCTATTGGTGCTGAACTCTTTACTGAGCACATGGGAATGGGAAGAAAGACAAGGAAAAAAGACCCCAACATTGTAACCTACCGTATAGTTGAATGAACTGAATATGGACAGTCATAAAATAGCCTACCGATGAATATCAACCATGGTCTTTGTAAAGGAGAGGTCAGCAGTCATAAAATTCATCCTTTGGTTGGACTATGTTTAATTGTAGTTCTAAGTTGGCCCAGTAACTTGTGGATAAAGGCAGAGAGCAGTGGGTCACTCCGTAAAGGCCACCACCAGAGTGCTGTCCACAAAATTTCTTTGTATAATGGTCTTGGCCAGGGATCGTTCGCTTACCTTCATTTTCCTTTCACAGCCCAGACTGAGGAGTGCCTGCAGAACAGGTTTGATCATTTTGACTAAAACAAGTGGTCATTTCATGTCCTATGGGATGCTTGCTGAGGACATTAAACACAGGTGTGTGGGGATAGAGGGTGAAAGCACAGCCATTTTCTAATTAGGAGCCCCTTGGTTCCCTGAAATGCATTCACATGGAGTGAACCAGACGCCCCTGTCTGGAGCTCTGTGTTCAACTCAGGATCCAACTCTCAGTGGAAAATTAAAAACAAAGTCATTATTATATATTAGATTTATTAAAAATGCAACTATTACCAAGAGCCTGTGGGCATGTGTGGAAAATGCCGTAATTAAATTAAATTAAATTAAATCCAGCAGTTAGAAGTAACATTTTCCACTAAGGAGGAGGAGGAGGAAGAAAAAAAATAAGCCCATCAGGGAATTCCAAACCAGAAAAGTGCAGGAAGTGGCCAGGATTCTTCTAGGAGAAGGAAGATGTTATAACTGTTATTATTATTATTATTGCTGCCCTGAGATAATGGAAAAGTAATATATAAATTTGGACAAGGTTGGAACTTTCCAGGCATTGGGAAATCATGTTTATTTGGAAGAAGGTGAATAACATTAAAACCAGAAATGGATGGCTACTATCATAGAGAGAAAGTTTATTTGTAGTGATTATCTTAAGTCATTATTCCAATAGTGACTATCAAGTCAGAGGGAAAGCAGTGCTCTTTGAATTTTGCCAAGGTCAGGAAAGGGTAAAATTGTCTGCTGGCATTGCAGCTGTCAGGTTTTGTTGCTAGAAGAGTTGGGTTGTGTTGGTTAAAGCTGGAACTTTAGTCATAGCTTTAAGACGAGCTATGTTTCTTGTTTTCATCCACATGTGGTAGAAGGAAGGCGGGAAAAAAGGCAGAGAGTTAATGTGATGACCCTACATGTATCTACACTTAGTTTTTTTCCTTTTTTGAAATGTGTTGCTACAAAGAGAGTTGCATGGTCCCTGCAAAGGCCTTTAAGCACGTCTCCATGTCCCTTCGGAGGCTGAAGCTCTTTAATTGGTAGGATTGCTGGATTAGCACCTGTATCGCCTGATTCATTGGCCTCTTCTGCAAGATCAGCATTGGCTACAAGTGTGCTGCTTTTTCAGCAATAAGGATAGTTCTGGGGTATGTTTAACAAATGAAGTGGCCTAGGAAGCTTGAGGGTGAGGTCAGAGCATAGCCACTACTTTGGGAATGGCAGCTTTCTAAAATGCATGGTCAGAGGAATTTCCTGGCGACAGCAACTGAAACAGTGGCTGTTCTTGTGTTTGGTGGCCATGGACTGTCTGGCTACCAGAAATTTTCCATAAGTATCTGCTATCAAAAACTTTTATTTTGTCCTATACCTGGAAAATTTGTCATCCTTCTGGATTTTACCAAGGATGTGTTTTTGCACCCAACTGGCTTTTTCTGATTTGGTTGAAATTATTGGTCAATTTGAACATCAGATTTGATTGATCTGATTTATACTTGGTCAAATAGTCTCATTCATGTCAGTCAAAATGATTGAACCATTTGCTTGAAGGTGACTCTAGGTTGTCACCAGGCCACATAGAGAGTTTGATGGAAATCTCTGAGGTCTAGAAAGAATCCAATCCTCTGAATATGGCATTTTGGGGACATTCTGCACAAGGACTAGTTTCACTTTGCTCAGGACAGAAGCCTGTGAGGACTTTTAATGATTTTAGAATTTTTTTTTTTTTATGGTGAACTCATTGATTACATTCTAAAACTCTTGAGGAATGAGGGAGATGGTAAATTCTGGCACCTAGACTGGCCAGCCTTGTAGTCAGTGAGGCTCTTTGGCTTTGGAGTCAGGCTAAGTTTGTCTCTGGCTATGAATAAAGACTTCTTGAGTTTATGTAAAAAGGGGTTTGCTCATTCCCTGAAACTTCTATAAGAAGGACTATGGAAATCAGAGCCTTATTTAATATAATATAATTTAAATGCCACATACGCTCCATCCCTTTTACATGCGTAGAACTCAAGTGCCAATCGCCGAGTCTTGAGCAGGTCTGCTTTTGTTCTTGTGCAGGTTTTCACATGGTATTACTGTCAGGGTGGGGTGGTCTGGCTGGATACCATGATCTGAACCCTGGTTGCACAGTAAGATTTTGTTTTTTCTTGAATTCTAACCAAGTGGCAGAAGTCAAGTGTTGGAGTGCAAGGGGAATCAGATACTTAAAAATCATGTTTATCTGCTTGGATCAGATCTGCAAAACCACTCAAAAAGCCAACGACCCATTCCATCTGCTACATAGTGCAGGGAAAAGAACTGGTTTCACTTCTATAGAAAAACTATATTATTTCAAGAGACTTTGGAAAATTGTAAACAATTCTCAGAAGTTTCTTTGTGATATGACTTCCACTTCTCTCCACAAGAAACATAGGAAAAATAGGACAATGATATCAGGAAATATAAATTATTCCCGTATAATATATATATATATTTCTGTGTATGTTTCTAATGCCAATATGAGGAATGATGGAGAGGAAATGTTAACGTGGCATGGTGGCTCCATGTGGATGATTTGCACTTCGACGGCCACTTGAAGTCAGATTGCCAGAAGCAAACTGGGGTCTAGACACTGAAATATAGGACATGGAGTGGAATATCAGAAAATTCCATGCTGTTTCTAAGGAATTGTACAATTTGCAAAATATGCTGATAATATTTTGGATTGTGGCATCTCCGTGTCTACTGCTGTGTGTGTGGTTGAGTTGGAGTTTATAGGAGCACAGCTTGAAAATGTGTGGCCGACCACTGGAAAAAGCACGCAGCTCTACAAACCAGCAGCTGAGCAGCCTTCCGGATGGGCTGGAGGAAGGGCTTGGGGGCGTGCAGTGTGGTTTGAGAAAAATCAACATAGCAGTAGAAGGGTGAGATGAAGAGTAAAGGAGAAGCCCAAGTAACATTTGATACATATAGTGACTCCATGTAAGCTCTGAATGAAATGATGGGAAAATATATTGTTGCTAATTCATTGGCTGCTCATTACTGGATAGGCAATTTCAGTAAAGGCTTTGGAGTTAAATGGTAACAGAACACCTAAATATCACCAACCGACCTTCATCCTAAACATGATTGCATGTGAAATGGCTCTGATAAGGCAGAAGGCAGAGCTGATCTATGTTAGCATGAACATAGTAAGCGAAAACACTTATATACATTTTCTTTGCATTATGCCATTTATCAAAAAGTGCGAACATGCTTTTGAGCATGGCTTCTGGTTTTGTTTCTCAATTCTGTGGAGGAGATAAGGCATATGGGAAGAAGCATGGACTTGGACAGATCTGGATCTGAGTCCCAAGTCTACCATTTGTTAGCTGCCAGAGTCTGAGCACGCTGCTCAAACTGTTTCAGCCTCAGTTTCCTTATCTTCAAACCAAGGATAATAATAGGACCTACCTTATGTATAGTTGTGAGGATTAAATAAAATGATGGCTCAAGAACACTAATTTTTATTTTTTAAACCATAATCTACAGTACGACATACTTTTTTTTTTTTTTTTTTTTACATTTCAATTTGGTGTTCTTAGATGTACACACACACACACAGAGATGCATATGACTTTAACAAAAATTTCGTGAAACATTATTTACATTTCTATTTGGTGTTCCTAGATGTATACACACAGAGAGAGACAAATATGACTTTAAAATTTCATGAAACAATGCTTACTCTTACTAATGATACACTCTGATAGTTTCTGTTCTATTCTGTTTCACATTTACAGAAATTCTGGTCATGACCCACTAAATTTATTTTACAGCCCACCAAAGGGTCTCGACCCATAGTTTGAGAAACGTGAATTCGGCACATAGAACAGTGTCTGGTACACAGTCATTGACCTGTAAGGAATAAACACTGCTCTGGGGAAGGAATGATGTCATGTAGTAGGTTTACTGAGGCATAATTCTTTGGCCAAAGGAAGTTGTAATAAAACGCTAAAAGTTTCTTAATGAGAGTAGCGTGAAGGTTGCCAATATGATAAAAGCACTTTCTCCTTCTCCTCCTCCTTTTTCTGATTAAGGCACAAAATGGAAAAAAGTGAGGCAAAGAGATTGAAAAAATTAAAAACAAAACATTATGATCTTTTTCTTAATTTAATTAAAATTTCAAACTTGAAGACTGATTTCAGAATGGTTAATATTGACCATTTTGGACAATAAATATTTAAAAGGGAGAAAATCCAAGAAGGTTGTTTACATACAGTTAACTAAAAGCAGAAAAAAGTAGGGCCTGCTGAGTTTCTATCCTCTAGATGATGGTAGAACATCCTTTTCTTGTCCCTTTCCTTCTGCATAAACAAGTAGAACATGGATTCAGAGTGAAGGAGACGTTAAAGGTATGGTTGGTGTATTGGTTTTCTACTGCTGTCGTAACAAATCGCTAGAAGTGTAGATGCTTAAAACAACACAAATTGATTATCTCACTATTTCCATGGGTCAGAAGTCCGGGCACATCATGGCTCAGTCGTCCCTCTGCTCTGAGCCTCATAAGACTGAAATCAACATGTTGGCAGGACTGCTTTCCTTTCTAAAGTCTCGGGATGAATCCATTCCCAGCTCCTTCAGGTTGATGGCCTGATTCAGTTCCTTGCAATTGTAGAACGGAGGTCCCCATTCCTTGCTGGCTGGTCACCAGGGACCAGGCTTTTCTCCTAGAAGCTGCTCCATTCTTCCTCATGCTTCCCGTGGGGCCCTCTCCAGTGAGTGGTCTGTGAGTCTCCAGTGGATTCAGTGGTAGCTGCAGAAGGTGGCTGGGCTTGGGCCCTTTTGATGCTACTTCACTTGAGAGAGCTAAACACAGGATAAGGGGACGCCATCAGCAAAGGGCTGTGGGAGATGGAGCATGAGTGACAGGATATGGGAGGATAGAAGAGGTGAAGCCAGAGTAGCATTTCCCGTGTCAACAAAATGTGTAGTCAGAAGGCCTCTTCAGTGCTCTCCAGTCAACATATTCATGAGCCTCACAAGAGTCAGCTTTGGATACCTGTCCATGTGCCCAGCCTTAATGGCCAGTCAGTGTTGGCCAGAGAAAGAATTGCAGTGACTCCAGTTAAGTAAGGAGCTGTTTGCTGTTCACCAGTCTCCCGTATCTCCCAGTCTCCCATATCTCCCTTCCTTGTTCCCATCACCAAAGAATCCAGACCTGAGCATGGAGGTGGTGTGGTAAAAAAAGAGCGTCATCATTCACTCTCCAAGTCCCTTAAGCCATAGGTCTGACTCGCAATGAGGGTGAAGAAAAGTTTTGAATCAAATATGAGTCCAGAGTTATTAACAGGATGGGACTGAATTTTAATAACTGAAAATAACTGAAAAGTTATGGCACTCGTCCGAGGTGTTAAAGGATTTACTATTGAGCGGGGAGGGAAGATTTGACAGTGTGTGAATGGAAACAGTGATTAAAATTTTTGTTTGTCTTTCACTGATTTGAAATTCCAATTCCTCAATACAATGGTTACAAAATAAAATGCAAAACAGAGGGAGTGGGCTATGATGGTGGCAAGTACTTTTCCTTTCTTGGACAACGTTTTGTTTTTTCTAGACTTCATAAACTTGTCTTAATTATTGGTTTGCTTAAGTTTCTATTTGTATATTACCAATTCAACCCTCAACCACTTTCTTCAATTGTGAAAATCTTCTTCAGTATGTTGGAGTACATAATGTGTTCCATTACATTTACCTTGCTGAAGAAGCCTCTTTTAGATCCCTTCTGACCTGTTTCAATTTGAGCTGGTTGCTCTCTAGGTCTGCTTCAGAGCTGTCAGCTTGTGATCTCTCAAGAACATCAAGAACATTTTTTTCTGGGAATTTCCTTTTATGATGGATCGTTTAGTTTTTTTTTTTTGTTTTTTTTTTTTTTTTCTTTTTTAAAATTTCGGGTCTTACATTTTTTTTTTTTCTTCTGGATTTACTACCTTGTTTGGGTGGAGCACTTTCTCCAAGAAATTCTGAAAATCATTGCATGAGATGTTTATTTTTGAGAACGTGCATATCAAAAATATTTTTAGTGTATTTGTGGTAGTTTGTTTTCAAAATGGCTATATTAATTTCCCACTCTGTATTTATACCATTAGGTCCAAAGTTTATTTGCCAAACAGCTACACTAATTTCCCTCTCTGTATTTATACCTAATGGTATAAACTATCATACCATTAGGTATAAACTACGACAAGTAGACGAAAAACATTTTTGATATGCAAGTTCTCAAAAATAACCTCATGCAACGTTTTCCAGAAGTTTCTGGAGAAAGTGCTGCACCAAAATAAGGTGGAGCAACCATACTGACTCTGGCTTTGACCATGAATAACAGCAAGTAAGAAGCCAGCAGAAATTGAAAATGCTTGCGCATTAGGGCATGCTGTCTCTTGTGCTCTTTGCAAACTGAAAGTACCATGGGAAGATGATCGGCTGGTTTGCTAGAGGATGAGTGATTACCTGGCCCAGAGATACACTGTATCAACTGAGGACCTCTTTTCCCTGTACTTAGACCAGCCAGCCTGCCAACATGTGTATGATTAGGTCATTCTAGATCATCCAGCCCCAGAGCTCACCTGACTACAAAGATTTGCCAAGCCAGCCCAGACTGTAAGGAACCATTCAGTTGACCTACAGAATTATAATAAATAGTAAATGTTTTGTTTCCTTTAAGCCACTAAATTTTAGAGTGATTTGTTATTACCACAAAAGCTAACTGATACCTAATCCTGACCATTCAATTGATAGTTTAGCTGGATAGAGAATTCTGCATTGAAAATTATTTTCCTTTAAATATTTAAAGGCATTAATTCTTAAGCCATACAGTTCCTGCATTTTTGCACAGACTTCTTTTTTTTTCTCTTTGAAAGTTGTAAAGACTTTTTTTTTTTTTTTTTTTTGAAATTTCACAATGATATAGCTTAGTTTGTGTCTCTTTCCACCTTCATCTGTTGTGCTGGGTGGGCACTTGATGAAAATGAGTACTTTCAATCTGAAATTTGTGCCTTCTAGTTTGGGACTTATTTTTTCTCTTTTGGTGAATTATTTAGCTGATGTTTTCTACTCATCTGCTTTCTGTGTTCTCTCTGAATTTATTTCTGTATACCAAACTCCTTGGGTTGTACCTTAGATTTTCTTATGTGTTTTTTTCCCCTTTCCATTGCTTTTAATTTTTGCTCTATTTTCTGGAAGATGATCATTAAGGTTTAAAACACTGAGGTGTTAGAAATCTGTTAATCAGGCTAACAATCTATTTTGGCAAGCATCCCCAAATTCCCTAGACTTTGGAAGAGAAGGCCATCTGAAGAAGCTGTTTTAGTTGTTCTTCTGATTCCAAGTACATCTGTGTCCAAACAAATGGAAATAGCTTGAAATATTCTTTCTCTGACAGCCTCCAGAGGGAAGCATCATAGAACCTTAGGTTTATAAATATTTAGGGTTGAATGGACAGTTAGAGATTTATTGTGACACTCTTTTAGTAGTCAAGGGACTGAGACTCAGGATAGTAAAAGGGCCCTCCCAAGGTCACATGGTTGGTTTGTAGCAGAGCAGGAACTAAAATCCAGTGCTCTATATTTTAAGTTCAGTTTTCTTTGCAAAAACCACATTATCATTCACAATCTCTGTGGAAATTTCTTCCTTGCATCTAACTGAAATTCTTCAATATGTGTTTGAATCCCAGTTTCCTACTGTCTCTACCAAGAGTGATGAGTGTTGGCCATTGTTCCTGGCAATAGAAAGTCTTTGTCTCTGTTAGCAGCTGTATGTTATATTTTCCTCTGCTGGGATGGGGCGATGTACATTTCACATTTGCACTCCTCTGAAGTTAACAAGAATTCTGAATAGTAAAAGACAAAACTAGTAGTTACTGCTGTTTGCAGTCATTTCTTAAATACTTGCATTGAAACCAAGGTTAAGGTCTGGTTCCCATATGCCTGTAGGTTTCATGCAGATGTCCCCTCTCAGGGAACAGACTTTTGCCTATTTCATAACTGGCTGAAGGATTGTTTCCACCCTGCAAAACTCTCACCAGGTGGACAATTCAATTGGGGTCCAGAACTTTAAATGGTAGCTTTGTCTAGGGCAATCCTTTCCCTACCGTTCTGTGCCTTAGTTTTTATATTTATTGTTGACATTCTACTCATTTTGAGTTGGGCTTTCTAAACATGCATGCACTACCTCTGTGTATACAAATAGAATTTGATATACCCATGCCTCCTCCTCTTACCTCCTCCCACTTCCATTTGGGTGGACCTTTTGCTATTTAAAATATGCATTATCATTTAAAACCATGAGTGTATTATTTGACAAATATTTTTAAAAGATTCTTGGTCCAAGAGTTGTTTGGTTTGGTTTTGGAACTGGGAAAGAATCGGGCTGCAATCCAGCACTCCTTATTAGATGTTTTCCCTCTGATATATGAAGACAGCTCAGGTGGCTGTAGCTCTGCATAACCAGAAGAGGGCAGGAGAGTCTAAAGAATGAGAAGAGGACCTGCCATGGAAACAAACTCCTCTTTGTTCACCTAGGGGCCAAATCGTCAGATGATCTGTAAAACCTGGCAACTCTCAAGAACAATAGAGGGATGTGTATTAAGTGACCAGCTTACTAGCTAGATCATCCAGCGGAGAGCAGCGGACTGCTGGGTTCAAGATTTATAAGCTGCAATCTTTGGCGAGTCGGCTGACCTCTCTGAATCTTTTTCTCCTCTGTAGAAATGGGCCTGGTATTGCCCATCAAGCACCTGCCTGTTTTCCTTCCAACTTTTCCCAGGGGTTGGTTCCAACGCCTAATGCCACTTTTTCCTCAATGCAAAATGTCACTCTGCTGAGAAACTTTCCAGATCCCCTCATCCTTGCTCTCATACTACTCTGCACTGACCTGATAGTCTTTCTCTGGTTGTGTTTTTCTTGTTTCCAAGACTGCTTCCCTCATTGGACTAGAGTTCTTGCAGGGCAGCTACTGTGTATCTTTATACTTGGCGTTCAAGGAACAGAGGAATTCTAAGCATCTATCTCCTTCTTTTTTCCTCCCTCCCTTCCTTATTCGTTTATGCAGGTTTTTGCTCCAAACATCGGGATAGGCATTTGGGAGGATATGGTCCTTGCTCTCATAGGCTTACAGGTTAAAAAGTATTTTGGTTAAAACTACTAGCATGAAAGAGTAAGCATAGCAGCCATACGATTAGTCATTGCACTTACTGAAATAAGCAATTGCATGATGTACAGAGAGAAGACATACCTCATTTGGTACATTTTGGGGCTCAAACCACTCTTGGCTATAAATGTGAAAAGGATGTTTCTATAGTAATATAAAAATATGTACAAGAAGGCTTGTGATTTATTTAATCAAGAATGAGCAGGTGAAAGGAATTTAAAGTTCTAATAGATTCAAAAATGCCAGAGGAGAGTGGAAACCCATTGTGCTATGTGAAGAATGGTGCTGTTAGTGGTCAGGAGTGGGGCTTTGGGGTTAGAGTGAGCCAGCTTCCTCACTTACCTACCTAGGAGGGCAGGCAAGTTACCTCACCTTCTTGAGTCCCAGCTGTTTATTTGAAAAATGAATACAAAATAGGAGATGGTTGGCCAAAGATAAGGATAATGCTTGGTACATGAGAAAGCCCAGGGAAAGGTCAGCCTTTATTGATTGTGATAATCCTTCTTTTTTGTAATTGACTTTACCTCATTCAATGACCTCCTACAATGAGGATGAGCCTTAGAGGAGGTGCCTAAACATCTCAAGAATGGTAGCAGATTTTTCAGGTAAACAACCATGCTTGTTTGGTTTGAGGATCTAACAATGCAGCTTTGGGAGCCCCAGTCCTATAGCGTCCTCCCCTGAGAGTGAGAATAAACCCCACCAGGGTGGCTTGGTTGTCACCAAGGTCTGGTGCTGTGCTTCTCACATTCTAACTCATTATGAGTCAACCATCCATTAATGCATTTGAACAAATTAGCTTTGATTTATAATTTTATCTTGGGAGGTGACAGAGTCCCATAGACTACTTTACTGCTTCACTGATGATCATTTGAGCCAGGGGAAACAAAGGGAGAAAAGAATCAGATTTAAGCACAAGTTTTAATCACACTCCACGTGTAGAAATGCAATACAAGTAAGCCAGCCTTTAGAAATGACCGTTATTACAAAATGTATTGTGTGTCTGAGGCTTTGCAAGTGTCTCTGCTAGGATAGTATGATTGCAGAGGTGCATGGAGGTTAAATACAACTTCAGAGCAGCCTTACAGTGGTTTGTATGGCTGACATGCCTTTAGATGCCAGGTGGCTTTCTGGGCAGGGAAGGGGACCCAGTGGAGGTGCTGAGGTTTTCACACCTATCACAGGCTTCTTACTGTGAGTATGGAACTTACCAGGGCTAGCTCTTCTAGGCTGCAATTTCCAGATGATTGGAAGTTATGTGGTGATGGTGGCCATTGGTTATTCTGGATTATTATGAAGAATCAGGGAAGACATTATTCTTTTACTGGATTTTCCAACATATGGCAGGGTTGGGTGTGTTGCTCTCTCATCTCCACTAAAGAATCGGCTTTCTCTTGGCCAGCAACTCTTGTGCGTAGGAGGCTGAATGCCTTGTTCTCTTGGGAAAGATTGACTTAGCTGCCAGGATGAGGAATCCAGCTATGCCTGGACAGGGTGGGGTCTACAGGGAGTAATGTGAGGGAGAGAGAGGGATTAGACAGTTAACTTCACCTAGGCTCTGGTGAAGTTAACTTTTTAATATTTACTAAGGAGCCTAGAGTTTAAATTGATAACTGTGTGATGTGTTTGCACCAAGTGAGCCAAATGACATCCCAGGAAGCTGTGTGACAGAAGGTTTTGCAGTAATTCTAACACAGAAAAGGATGAGGAATATTCAGACACCACACAATACCCAGTATTACAGGCTTGGGATAGCAAAAGAACCTGTACTGTGGATTCATTCATGACTTCATTTCAGCACAATGACATTATAAGGCACATTAAATTAGTGTAACTGCTATGAATTTTATTGGTTTTAAAATTTATTTACAAACTTTATTTTCATTTATAGTTACATTTTTGATCAATATTTGTACTTGTTTAGGTAAGGTCATGATAATAATAATTTAAGTAAACACCAGGAAATTAAAAGTTTTTTTTTTTTTTTGAATGAGTTCATTCATTACTCATGTTTCAGAAAGACTAAATTAAAGAATATTTAAGAGGGTGTTTTCTTGTATCAAGGTTAATCAGAAAAAGAGATCCAGTCTGAGTGATGTGGAATAGGGGGTTTATTATTTGACCGTATGCAACAGTGGGAGCTGGTGAAGAAGTCTAAGGAAGACTTATCTTCGTGTCTGTTCTGATGGTCTGGTCTAAGTTGCTGTACTTCTGCAGAGCTGGCAGTTGGGGGATGATAAGCTGGGCATGAAACAGCACAGAAGACAATGAGCAAATGCAACTGAGAGTTCAGTCTGGAAACTATGACCATCCTCTACCACCTCCAAACCTGATGTGCAGAACCTGAAGCAGGAAATGTGGTGGCAGCTGGGACAGCTGCAGGCATGGCTGCAGGCTTACACTGACAAGGTGATCCCACAGATTTGCTGCAACAGCCTCTGGTACCTACATCAACCTTCAGAACAAAATGGCCGCTACTTCACTTCTGCCCTCTGAATCTCAGGCAAACTTCTCTTGATGTTAACCCTAACCTGCACCAAGTCTAGGAGGGAGTGTTGGGAATCTTAGCTCAAGATTAGTTAAAGTGGATATAGTACAAAAGCCATTGCAATGATTTAATTTCAGCTATTCCTGGGATGAGCGTTTAAGCAGAATCTATAACACAGAGTATATTCACTTAGTTATTATTGAATGAATAAATGATTTGATGAATAATATTGAGGTTTAATGAGTCACTTATGTCGTGGTGATCCCAATTTTGCAGTTTGGCACAGTGTTTGGCGTGTATTTGGTGCTCAGTGAACATGTGTTTACTGTTACTGAATAGCATGGCAGGACGAGCAATGGTGCAATGTTTAGCCAGTCAGGAGGCTTCAGAGTGGAACTGTGGCTACTACTTCACTCTTGGGACCTAGAGCAAATCACGCCAGCTCTGTGGCCTTGGTTTGGTCTAAGGGACTGAGATGAAATAATCTCTATGTAATCTTTTTGCTCAGAAGTTGCACAGTTCAGAGAGTTTATCAGATTGCTTTATAAATAGAGGGAGGGAATGCTTTACAAACTGGGTGTTTGATATGTGGAATGAGAGTTAGAGAATATGAGTGATCATTAAGCAAAGCAGGACTGGGTGGGGCCCCTTTGGAAGCCCTGGAATCCATCAGTCTTCAGGAAGACCTACCTGGAGAGTGCTTGATAGGAAGAATAAAGGTAGGTGCAGATGGGAGTTGCAAGGGAGCTCAGGGCCAACTTTGCCTGTTTGAAAAATTGTGCCTCAGCTGGCTCTGCTCCATAAAACAACCTGACTCGATTCAAGTCTGGCTTCTCGGTCATGTTAGTTTTCCTGCAGAGCTAATTTTCCTCTGTACAGAGATCTTTGTCCCATAGCAAGTGGCAGTGTCATTTGAGATTCCCAGGTTTCCAGGGATAGAGACCCTTGCCTTGAAAAGCCTTCTTTTTCGGCTTGGGCACTAATTTCTTTGATCTGTCTCATTGCTGCCAGGTGCTTTCATGCACATGCTATTTGAATTGAGCTTGGCTGATGGCTCTTAAGTTTTAGATGAAAATGGGGTGGAAAGTCCTTTTTTTTTTCTTTTTCAAATGTGTGAGATAATTTGTAGTCTTTTGAGCATGAGACAAGAAAACTCTTCAGTTTAGGTCATGGTAAGTGATAAAAAGTCATGGTAAGCTCATTTCTGTTTTAGACAGAATAACCATTTCCTTGTGCATGCTCCACCCTGGCCGTATCCCAGGACCTTAGACACACGAGGTCCAATTCAAGCTAAATTCTACAGTTTATCTAGAACTTGAAGTCAGTCATCAGTTATTTACTGAGTGTCTACAATATTGTTTGGCTAAGTAGGTGCTGGAAAAATCCTGAAACATAATTAAACATAATGCTTTCAAATAACTAATCATTTTCTTGGAAATAGAACAAACACATGAACAATTAGTAAATGAATGTGCATGACAGGTGGCTCTAAACGTGGTGGGGCTCCGGGAGAGAGCTTTACAAAGCTATGTGATTTGCAGAAGAATTTTCTTTTAGGTGATGGACATGGAACAAGGCTTTTAACAATTGTCGGAAAAGAGGAAATGTGTTCCATGTTGGAGATGAATGACAAAGAGGTGATAAGAAGATTTGAGGGAAGACAGAGGAGAAATAGAATGTTAGATCTTTACAGAGTAAGATTGCTGTATGTTTTCTCTCTTTTTAACATTAAAAAATTAAGTCTTTATTTTTAAGAGCAGTTTGAGGCTTGCAGCAAAACTGGATAGAAAGTAAACTGTTTCCATTTACCCCTTGTCCTCACACACCCATGGCTTCCCCCGCCATCACACCACAGTGGCACAACTTCTGAATGCTTCTGTTCTTGTCTTTCCTTGATATTGCTAGACTCTTTTTTTTTTTTTTGAGACAGAGTCTTGCTCTGTCACCCAGGCCGGACTGCAGTGGTGCAATCTCAGCTCACTGCAACCTCTGCCTCCCGGATTCAAGTGATTCTTCTACCTCAGCCTCCTGAGTAGCCAGGATTACAGGTGAGTGCCACCACGCCCAGCTAATTTTTGTATTTTTAGTAGATCTGGGGTTTCATCGTGTTGGACAGGCTGGTCTTGAACTCCTGAACCTCAAGTGATCTATCCGCCTTGGCCTCTCAAAGTGCCGGGATTATAGGTGTGAGCCACCACACCCAGCCCAGCTAGACTCTTTTAAGATAAGATGCTAAACTGGAGTTTAGGTGCTGCCTGGCACAGTGCCAATTTTGAGATATGAGCCTCTGCTTTTGGAGGATATTTTCTGAAGAACTATTGTTTGAGACAACCAGTTTAGATTAGGAATCTAAGCCAAGAACCAAATGCCTAGAGCCCCTTCTCTTTTTCTGGTGCAGACCTGTGCATCTTGCCTCTTTCCCCTCTAGCAGTTCAACATGTATCAGTTAGTGCGCTAAAAGAACTTCGCAGGTGGCAGGACTGAACAAAAAATATGCCTTTTTTTCCCTCCCATAAAAATACCTCTTACTTTATGCCTTTCCATCATCTCATGTAGCTTTCCAAAAAATGAAACACGTATGTAAAGACCAACTACACTCAAAATGCTGAGTGGGTCAGGGAGAGACTGAGATCTTGATCATTAACCAAGGCTCTGTGGAGGAATTAAGTTGTTTGACTCGTAGCTCCAGGCCTGGTGAATTAGGTAGTATTTCATTTCAATCCTTTGTGGGATTCAGGCTGCCAATATCTGGGCTTTGAAGTGGTTTCCCCCTCCTATGATGTAACTGGATTCCCTTTGCTCAGGCTGAAGAGGCGTTCTTATACTCCTTTTCCCCAAACCAGTCACCGGTGGTTTGCCAGCCTGAGTCTGATGTGACTTCTCCTCTGGTTTCCAGCAATTCTCCCCCAAAGTCTACATTTCCTGCCCTAGATAATTTAAGAAATGAAGATTGCAATACATTCTGCCTGTATGTGTGTGCTTGTGTGAATTTGGTGGGTGGTGGAGGAGCGGGGCAGGTGCTGGGCTCGTAGCAAGTGCTGCAAATTTCAACCCTCAGAATTTAACTCTTTGAACTCAACTCGGATTTAAGAGTGACTCTGCTAGCCCTATTTCTTTGTTTTGGGCCATTCACACTGGCACAGGCTTTACTGACTCTTCCATTTCCATTAGAGGAGAGTTGCCTTACCCATCATTTGGTTGATCATTGAAGAATATGGGTATTTTACTGGAATCATAGAATGTCTTCACATCAAAATATTTCCAGAAGTTACAGATTGATCTTTCATCTGTCTACTCATTTTCCATGTTGTGAGAAATCGTTTGTATTGAGGCTTTTCTGAGAGATAGAAGCAGGCTGTCTATATGTCACTTTCCTTTTTAGTAAAGGCCCCTACCAGAAAACTGTATGTTGGGATATCTTTCGTCTCTTGTATAGATACATGCACTGACTTCACCATAGTACTATACCTCTAGCCAACACTGAGAGATATATATAGGGGCAACTGTGTGGAACTTTGTTTATTGTAAGAAAGCTTGTGAAACATTGCCCTTCATTATACATCATCATTCTCAGACCAGGAAAGTCACAAAACAAGCAAGTAAATAAAGATTCTATCATGTCTCAAATATGCCTCTTCTAAACTGTGGTTTCTTAGGAGGAACAATTTCATAGTAGATACAAAATCTCATTGTATTGGTTCCTGCTGATGTAAAATTTATAATCGTTTGTATCTATGAGTTTGATCTCTGATCTAATTGGCTTTTACAATTTTATTTATTTTAATTAATTATTATTTTTTTTAGAGATGGGGTCTTGCTTTGTTGCCCAGGCTGGAGCATGGTGGTGCAGCCTCAGTTCACTGCAGCCTCGAACTCCTGGGCTTAAGAAATCCTCCTGCTTTGGCCTCCCAAAGTGCTGGGATTATAGGCATGAGCCACGACACCCAGCCTGATTTTGATCTTAATGTAAGAGTGACATGTCTTGTAACTAAATCTAATGGTACCTTCTTTTGTCAAAAAGTCTTTGGCTGGTTCATAATCATAATTTACTGTATTTGACCTACAGATGCTCATTTGTTTAGTGGCTTGTAAAATGGTCTAGGAATAGTAAATGGTATTTATTGGAAATGCTTTGCAATTTGGAGGTTAAATTGTGTTTCTTCTTCTATCAACTCAAATTATTCTGTCTAGGTCTCTTCACACTAGGTGGCAGAAGTAGCTCGTGGAGGAGTCTAATTCCTGACACAGGAGTTTGATTGTTTCTGGGGGAAAGGGGCACTGAGGGGAGTCATAAGTCAATTACTTATAATGGACACTGAGATGTCCTTCTCTGGTGAAGTGAGCAAATGTACAGCTTAGGGGATGGTCTCTGATTCTGAACCTGTAGCCCCACTTGTCTTCCTGTCTCTATTCTTGCACCCAAGAGACAGAGGTGAGAGCAGGGAGAGGGAAAGAGTACCTTCCTATTTCCTTTTATTAAAGTAACTAGAATTACATTTAATAAATCACAAGAGACATGAGAAGTTACAAGCTGTTGTGTACCCTAAATTGATCTGCCACTGATGAGTTGCAGGAGACAGCCGTCTCTGTCGTGCCCCATGGGGCTCTCAACTGTGTTGAGGGATGCCATGTTAGCAGTGTTCCTGCTTGGAATTCTGCTTGCCTGTTGCTTTTGGACCACTTCAGTTGTTTAGTGAGCACGGTGATTGAGCATGAGAATTGGGTGTGTGGGAGGGGGTGCTGCAGCCTTCTTTGATTTGTTCTTGTCTTGGGCAAATTACTTAATCTTCCTAATACAAAAGTTTCCTCATCTGTGAAATGGAGATGATAATAGTACTTTATAGTGTGTTTTTGAGAATTAAGGGAGATAATACATGTAAAGTGTTTGGCACATGGTAAGTAGATAATATATGTTGTCATTTTTTTAAATCAAGTCCAACTCTATGAATGAACTTAATTTCATAACTTATAAGATGATAGTTTTGAATAATGTATCTGATGTTTTGTTAGCCTTTAAAACTTAAACATTTGTGTAAAATATGTGCGCTATCTATGTAATTTTTATATCACTCATAGGGCCTCACGCCTGGATGTGCACACAATAGTTAATCATGTGTTTATTAAGTGCTTATTGAATTTTGGATAAATAAAGAACATAAGGAACTATGCTTCTAACATGATTTATTTTACATATAAGAAGATGGTTAGAACAGAAGTAATATTCTGTTTGTTCCTTCTTGTTCATTCATTTAATCATTATATTTAAAATAATGAATATTTATGTGCCAAACCATTACCACATCCTAGGAACTGAGCAAGAAGCCAGCAGGTATAGAAAGCAAAGATAGAACAAGTTTCATGTCGTCAATGACCTGACTTCTGGATAGGAGACAGAGAAATGCAACGTGGTGCCACAAAACCCAAGTCTGCACAGATTCCATTGGAGCCAAGGGTGAATGAACTTGTTGTATCTGCAATTGCAAGCTGTTTGATGTAGCTAGTGTGTAAGGTGCTATGGGGAGTGGTCAGAGATAAACCTATTTACAAATATTTTCTAGGGTCTAAAGTGTGCATGGGCTGTCAGAATGGCCACATTTGAAATGTAGGTGTAGATAAAGTTCAAAGTTTTAAATTAATGAAAATATATTGACTTTATAATTTTACTGAAACTTCTTTGATAGGAATGGTAACAACTGTACTGCATTGTACAGCTCATAGAACTTAGACATTATCTCATTTGATTAATTATAATAGTATATTTCATTTAATGAGTCCATATTATTTAGCAGGTACTATGTTCACACATGACATATGTTATCTCATTTATTCTTAATTAAAACCTTTCTATCAGGAGCCCAAGTTTATTAATAAGGGGTGTAGGTTAGGAATAACCAGCTTAAGCTCTGTGAGAGCAGAGATCATATCTATCCATCTATCCCTCTATCTGGCATGCTGCCTGACACCTAGTAGGAGTTTAAGTGATGTTTGTTAACTGACTAGATAATATGACTTGTTCAGAGTGGTAAAACTAGTAACTAATGAGACAAGTACAAAGGTACTTGATTTTGACAATTTAGTTTGACATGATCATGGCCAGTGGAAGTCCACTTTTTCGTGATGTATGAGAGAATCGAACTCAGTATATGTCCTTTTATTCATTGATCCTTGATGGAAAGAAATGCACTCTTGGTAGTCAATTGCTTTTCATTTGTTAAGAATGTTGACTCTGGTGAGACAGTCTTTAACTGTGCGGGAAAGGCTATCAGTAGTTATGTTTTTGAGGAGTCAAAAGTTATATGTGGATTTTTGACTGCATGGGGCATTGGTGGCCCTAACTTCTTGTGTTCAAGAGTCAACTGTATTGTTTCTGAGAAACTTTTCTTCTCATTCTTAGTTTGATCCAATAACCTCTAATCAAAGATGTTCTAGTATTGTTTCAGCTTCTGATCTTGGGAGTCATTTTGGTTGAAGAAGGGTCATCAGATTTTAGGAAGCCGACTTCATGACTAAAGAACATTTTTGAGACTTTTGAGTTTTCTCCCTTTCAAAGTAATGTTTTTCTCCTGAATAAACTTAACTGAATAATTCAGCCAATAGTTACTAATAGCTTATTCTGTGTTAGGTCCTAAAATGGGTGCTGAGGATATAAAGATGGTAAGACACAGCTCTTGCTTTCAAGGATAAGAGGGGGAGACAAACTTGTAGGTGGATTACTGTTATACTCAGTGTGTTTAAGACCCTCAGTGGGAGAGCATGAAAAGGCCTATGGATACGCAAAAGAAGCAGAAACAGAGGCCACGGTTGCCTTCCCAGCATCAGCAACTTGAGACTAATGGGAGGTAAAGAGGGGGAAGACCTTGTAGGAGTGGCAAAAACATCTTCTGGGTATGAATGGGTGAGAAGGCTCAAGTCACACCAGCAGTAATCTGATACCTCTGCCTCATCATTTTGATTGGCCAATGGCTCCCCAGATTTTAGAACCAGATTTAGCACTGTACATATTATTTCTGTCCCTTTCGTATTCACCAGCTGAAAGAATGCAAGTCCTCTTCGACTTGGATGGCCTCAGGTGGAGAAGCTGAAGCTTACACTTTCTTCTTCCATTCATGGTCCACTGATGTATGATACCTTCCATGGTTGTTCTTGATCTAGGCTCTGAGATGCAGATTTATCTTTGGCCATTAATCTTTTTTTTTTTTTTTCTCTTTTGACACAGGGTCTCACTTGCTCTGTTGCCCAGGCTGGAGTGCAGTGGAGCAATCATAATTCACTGCAGCCTTGAGTGCCTGGGCTCAAGCAGTCTTCCCACCTTACCCTCCGATAGAGCTGGGACTACAGGTGCATACCACCACACCTGGCTAATTTTTAAATGTTATTTTATGTAGAGACAGGGTCTTGCTATCTTGCCCAGACTGGTCTCCAACTTCTGGCCTCACGTGATCCTCCCGTCTTGTCCTCCCAAAGCATTGGCATTACAGACGTGAGCTGCTGTGCCCAGCCTAGCTATAAATCTTCAATTGTGTTACTAATTCTTCCTTCAATCTCTGATTCTCCAGTTTTCTTCCTTTGTGTTTATTTTGTTGTTCAACACATAATTGAGATTATCTCCATTTATTCTAAGAATTTGGTAAAAAGGTTGATGCAAACCTAAGTACAAAAACTGCTGGGCAGAATTATCTACACCTGCTATCAGAAAGTGAGGGAATCCCTGGAGAAGCAGGTGTGCCATCAGACAGTTAACAATATGAGCAAGTCTCAGCTCTTGATCCCCAAATTTAGTTTAGTTTAGCAGACAGAATCCATGACACAATAGACCAATGTTAAGTCTGAGAATGCCAGATAACAATTTGTCTCACAATTAGAAGCTAAGGGCAGGTAGCAGCCATTCAGCAACCCTGAAATGGCAAAGTTAGGGAATTGGGTTTTGAAAAGGAGTCACCCAAACATTTTCTTTCCAAACATCTGCAGGTTGTTAGACTGATTTATTTTGAATTAAAAAACCTTTTTGAGCTGGCTGACAGCTTATTTTAATTCCCAGCTGTTAAAATGTTTCAGCAATTGGAATTAGGGGCCGTGCCATTGCTTTTGATGTGGTGGAAGCCAGTTCAGCACTCAGGTACACCTGGGGGACCTGCCCCTTCTCATCATGGCTCTCCATAGTTTTATTCCCTTCTGTTTAAGAGCTTGGTGCTTTGAGCTCTTTGTTTATGATCTATTTGCTTGGGTCTTACAGGACTGGTGGCCAAGGGAGTTTAGCTCATATTCCAGGATGTGGTGGCTTTTATCCAGCACATCGTGCTTTGTGGCTGCCTTAGATTCCTTCTGTGACAAGTTGGGGGATAAACAAATACACAAATAAGTGTATATTTAATTAATATTGCCCCCTCCTTTCCCAAAATATGCTGAAGTAAACTTTCTACTCAAAGCCATGGTTTTTATAAATGTTTTCAAGATTTTTTTGTGCAGATTTTTGGCTTGGTAAAGGCCCATTTTCCCTGGTTTTGAACGAGTGCCTCTCTTTTTTGCTGTGATTTTGGATAGGGGATCTGGGGACCCAGTCTCCTCTCTCCTGATCCCACTTGCCACAAACAGCTGACACCACCACCAGCATCTATCATAACCACCACCAAGGAGCTGGTTCTGGCCACTCCTAACTCCCCTAAAATGCTGTCTGATCATTAATATTCCTTTTAATGTCTGATTTCCCCAAGGAATTATCTACACTAGCTACTTTCTGTCTTCAGAGGCTCTTTATGCCCTGGTTTTTTCAGTCCCTCTGAGGCTCACTCTATGCCCTGTTGACAATGGGCTCTCAAAGCTCTTTTCTTTTCTTTCTTTCTAGAGCATGCTTTTATTTAAGTAACATTTTTCTCAATTAGAAAAGTAATATGGCTTGTAATATAAAATTTAGAAAACACAGAAAAATATAAAGAAAAACGATTCATGATCCTGTTTTCTAAGAATTACTCATAACATTTAGTTTACCTCCACTTGGATGTTTTCTCTGTATATGTACATATATTCACAAAACTGAGCTCCACAAGATCTGTAGTATTCATTGTTTTTCAATATCACGAGCACTCAGACCATTGGAGAGTCCTTATGAACCATGCCTTAAGCATTCATGACCTTTTAATTGGATCTCAGTATTTTTGTTACTTGATTACTTTGCTTATTGCATGACCTCCATGTATCTGCATTAGGGAAATTATAAAACCAACACCTAGAATATGACATATTGGGACATTAAATATTAAAGATTTATGGCTTTATTCAGTGGGTACTGAGAAATCCAATCCTGTTTTTTAAGCTGTAAAATGAAGGAGCAGATTAATCCAAAGGTAAAAAAATGAATAGAAGAGGCCATTTCAAAGATGGTCACAATAGTCTAGGTGGAGATAGGTATTGAAAGCATTAATGAGAATAATGACAAAGATAATCGAATGTAAAGCAAAGTTTGGAGACTCATTGAAAGACTCAAATAGGTAAGATCAGGGGAATGATAAAATACATAGAAAGAAAGTGAAGAGAGATGTCTTTCTCTAATTATGTTCTTCATTTTTGACTTTGTATTTCTATTCCTGTTCCCTCTTTTTAATATCCTTTTTTGACCATCTATGTTTATTGAAATCTACACTTTAAGTTCTGGGGCACATGTGCAGGATGTGCAAGTTTGTTACAAAGGTAAACGTGTGCCATGGTGGTTTGCTGCACCTATCAACCCGTCACCTAGGTATTAAGCCCAGCATGCATTAGCGATTTCCCTGATGCTCTTCCTCCCCTCGCACTCCCTGCCCCCACAGGCCCCAGTGTGTGGTGTTCTCCTCCCTGTGTCCATATGTTCACATTTGAAATCTATACTTTTTACCAAGCTTCTTCCTTTTCGTGAAATCTTTCTTGATTACCTCAGGCAGATATTATACCTCCAATTTCTTAGAATTCTGTAATACTTTCTATATCTCAACTTTTATCTCATTATTTTAGGGGAATGATCTCTTCAGCTGGAGTTGGGTAGACAGCTTGTGGTTCAGGCTTTAGATGAAGGTGTAGGAATAAGAAACACGCAAAGAGGCAATTGAAAAGTATAAGATTACATGACCTAATGACCAAGATGAAATTACAAACTCCATTTCATGTGCGGTCTGAATTACAAATACTTTAACTTGTGACAAAGTTTTTAAGTTAGCTCCTTGGGAGCTTTGTTAAGGTAAAATGAATAGGAGGAACTCACCCTTTGGTAAGAAAACACATCATAGTTACCATGTCTCTCAAGGAACTGGAAGAGAGTGCTGATTCTTTTTTCTGGAAATTTAAGAAAATTATTTTATATTAAACAATTTTCTTTCTTTCTTTCCTTCCTTCTTTCCTCTCTTTCTCCTTCCCTTCCACTCCCTCCCTCCCTCCCTCTTTTCTTTCTTTCTTTCTCTTTCTTTCTTTCTTTCTTTCTTTCTTTCTTTCTTTC
>NW_022436962.1:22412263-22449796 GCF_009761245.1 Sapajus apella | reverse complement strand
TTCTTTTCTTCTCTCCTCTCCTTCTCTCTCTCTCTCTCCTCTCTTTCTCTTTCTCTTTCTCTTTCTTTCTCTTTCTCTTTCTCTTCTCTTTCTCTTTCTCTTTCTCTTTCTCTTTCTTCTTTCTTCTTTCTTCTTTCTTGACACGGCCTCCCTCTGTCACCCAGGCTGGAGTGCAGTGGTGTGATCTCAGCTTACTGCAAAATCCACCTCTCAGGTTCTAGCAGTTCTCCTGCCTCAGGCTCCCGAGTAGCTGGGATTACAGGTGTGAGTCACCATGCCTGACTAATTTTTTTTGGTATTTCTAGTAGAGACAGGGTTTCATCATGTTGTCCATGCTGGTCTGGAACTCCTGACCTCAAGTGATCCACCTGCCTTGACCTCCCAAAGTGCTAGGATTATAGGCGTGAGTCACCACGCCCAGCCTACTATTATTTCTTGACAATCTTTCCTGAAGAATTTATCTTTTTGTGGCTAAATATGACTTAATTTGTTTTCTAGAAAGATGCATTCATACAAAACATACTGGTTTTCCACTAGGCTTTTCTTTTTCTAAAGACCTTCAAATCTTAAGAGAAATATGACATTGAGCGTCAAAGGAATGTATTAGAGAAAATAAATATTCCCTGCCTCCGGCCTTCCATTTTAAATTTGGCTAAACTTTGGGAATCATTTTAGAAGAGTGGGGTAGTATTTCGAGTGAGATTCTCCCAGATGCAGTTTAGTTGGGAATGAGTCACATGGGTGCTTTCTTAATGCTGTATTACAACACATCAGCACATGAAGAAGATAACTGAATTTTCTGTTTCCTCTTTCTTTCCATTAGCACATTATCTACTTTGTCTCTTTTCCAGTGATGAGTATCTAGCTTTGTCTTTTCACCTCCTTTCACATTTCAAGCCTGGTTTCACATTCAGAGTTTATTAAAAATGCACATTTTTCTGAAAAATGCTACTTTCACCAACACATTCAAAGATGCTGTTCAGAGTTCTGGGATGGAGTTTAAGAGGTTGCATTTTCAATGTCTACCACCGTCACTCACTGTCCCTAGAGGATGTAGGTACAGTTGGGCTGTGGATTACACTTTAAAAAATTCTGGACTAAAGGAGCTGATTGAACGTTATCTTTTATTACAGCATCTCTCCCCAATTGCCTTGGCCCAGTAGTGTGCAACCACTAGATTTAGATTTGTAGGTTTCTTCCAACGCATTTATGTACCCATTCACAGTTTACTATGTATAAATGGAGAGGATTCTCTGAAATTAACTTCCTTTTATCACTTCTAACCTCTTATTTTTGGGTTTTGACCACTTTGCTTACTCAGGGATTCTTCAAAAAGCGTTTTTAAAAAGTGCTCTAAAGAGTAAATTAAAGAAAGAAGCACTTTTAATGATATTCAGGTGTCTGGTAATGATTTGGACTTAATGATCCTGAAATTCTATAACTCAATAAAATGCGTTTATGATGTTATACATCTATATTTAAATTACCTATAAAAATTTAAATCACAGCAAAACTTCTTTTTCTCAGAGAATGCACAGTGGAAGTTGTGAATTTACTGCTTGTTTCTTTCTAGCATTTCTTTTCCCATTTTGTTTGAGATAATTTGTTTTTATAATTAGACATATTATTTTGGTGTTTGCTGCTTAAATATTGCAACTATTATGGGTAAGTGAGCTGGCTATTGACATTGTTTGCCACTTATTATAAATATGAAAATGAAGACAAGTCAAAATGTCAGAACCTGCTAATGATGGGATTGCAGTTATGGTTGAATATACATCAAGGATGGGAGTAGCTAGCTGCTATTTATTATGACATTGTACCAAGTGTGTTACCTTTGGCAATTTCATTTTTTCTCATTTTATTCTTACTTAATCATGTAAGTATAACCATTCTAGTGTTACAGAGGAGAAAACAGAATCTTGGAGCGTAACCTGCCTTAACCACACCAATGTAAGTAATAGAGGCAGAGCACAAATCCTGGCTTGCTTGACTCCAGAGCCTCTGCTTTCTCCACTATACTGTGCTGTTGTGATTCTTAATTCATTTACTGTATGCCAACTCAATCAAAATAGGTTTTGTTCAGTGGAAACTCTTTGTATGATACTGTATTGGTGGATGCATGTCATTATACATTTGTCCAAACCTGTAGGCTATAAAACACCCAGAATGAACCCTAATGCAAACTACAGACCTCAAGTGATAATGATGTGTCAGTGTAGGTTCATCAAGTATAACAAATATTCCACTCTGTCCAGGCATGTGGATAATGGAGAAGGCTATACATGTGTGGGAGCAGGAGCTATATGGGACCTTTCTGTTCCTTCCTCTTAATTTTGGCATATATGTATTTCTTTTTCTTTTCTTTTTGAGACAGGGTCTCACTCTGTTGCCCAGGCTGGAGTGCAGTAGCACAAAATGCAGCAGCAGGATTCTCCTACCCTAGCCTCCTAAGTAGCTGGGACTACAGGTATGCATCTCCATGCCTGGCTAATTTAAATTTTTTTTTGTAGAGACAAGGTCTTACTATGTTGCCCAGGCTGGCCTTGAACTCCTAAATAAAGTGATCCTTCCACCTCTGCCTCCCAAAGTGTTAGAATTATAGGCGTAAGCCACTGCCCCTGGCCTAAATATATATATATATATTTTTTGAGACAGAGTCTCGCTGTGTCATCCAGTTTGGAGTATAGTGGCACCATCTCGGCTCATTACACCCTCTGCCTCCTGGGTTCAAGTGATTCTTGTGCCTCAGCCTCCCAAGTAGCTGGGATTACAGGCAGGTGCCACCATGCCTGGCTGATTTTGTATTTTTAATAGAGACAGGGGTTCACCATCTTGGTCAGGCTGGTCTTGAACTCCTGACTTCAAGTGATCTGCCTGCCTCTGCCCCCACAAAGTGTGGGGATTACAGGTGTGAGCAATCACGCCTGGCCAAAAATTTTTTTTTTTAAAAGATTTTGTTTGATTCTGATGGGGAATGGACTCTTTTCTAAAGTTAACAGCAGTTACTTAACTGGTTAGTGCTAAGTTAGGCATAGCTCGTAGTTTTTAGGGTGGCATGTATGTGAAAAAAGAGGAGAGGTGGACAAAATCAAGACAGCAGAAGTAGCTCTTTGAGGGATTTTGAAATTCTTGACTGACGCTCACTTCCTGGGACAGTCCTAATTTTGCTGCTCTTTCCTCATCTGTTTCTTTTCAAGACTTAACACCCTGCACACTTACCCTAGCTCTAACCCTTCCTGCTGATGGGCACCCCATTCACAAGGCAGCAGACACTAGATGTGAGGAATGGAAAGAAAAACAGTTGTTCCTTGATTGTTCCTATGAGTTATACATTCAGGCTCTTGGTTGGAGGGCTCCGATGTGAAAGCCTGGCTTCAAATCCACTGAGAAAGTAGCATGATTGAAGTGGTGAACTGGAGATGAGGTCGGGGTGGCCTACCATGAGGACTAATTTGTTCTTTAAGTTTATCTAATGGTTTGCAAGGGTGGAAATATCTCTGGGGAAATGTGATGGATTCTCCTAGGAAACTGACTTCACCAAATAATTCTTTTGAAACTGTTTTCAGAAATGAGACAAGTGGCATGAATCTATTTACAAAAGAGAATCACCTCTGTGTCTGTGACCTGAGAGGCATTCCCGTGGTGATACAACTTGGACATTTGTTCAGGGGGCCAGTGCTCACGCTGAGTGATTTTCAAAGCTGTATGAGGGCATTTATCAGGACTTTACCTCTAGGTACTCTTTCCCACGGTGTGAAGACCAAGAGAAGGGATCCTGGGCTCTCTTCCCTGGCCCCAGAATGGGAATTCAAGGGAAAAAGGTCACCTATTCTTATCCCACAAAAGAAAACTTATTCATCAGTTGTCAAGCAAAGGAGCTTCAGAGTCCACACATAGGGAAATTGCTAAGAGCTTATCAGTAGTATCCACCTCCCACCCCAAACTGTGGCCACATGGAGAATGATGGTGGGGGCCCCCATCTTGTCCTACTTCAGGTGAAAAGTGGGGATGGGGCGCTTCATTCTGAAGGGCTCCTTTGTTAAAATTCCTTCCAATTCCAGGAAAAACATGCACTCGAAAGCCATTATCTCTTTTACTTCTTACTAGGGGACTTCCAGGAGAGAGACAGAGAGAGAGAGAGAAAGAGAGAGCAAGAGAGCAAGAGTGTGTGTGTGTGTGTGTGTGTGTGTGTGAGAGAGAGAGAGAGAGAGAGAGAAGCGAGAAGCGAGAGAGGAAGAGAGAGGAGAAAAGAGCAAAACAGCTGTAGTGAATTTAGTCACCTCTCCAATTACTTTTCTTGTTGCAGAATATTTCACATCCCAGGATTTTCTTTCTCGTCCTCTGGACTGTTGATACACTCAAGACCGTAATAACCCTTCCATCACAGGTTAAAGACATGGGGCGGGGCCAGGGTTTGGGGAGGTAGAAAATTGTATTTTAAAGTTTTGTTCCATTGTTTTACCCGCAATTAAAACTTTTTGTGGTCCCCACCCTGGTTATAACAGCAGGGACTGTGAGGCCACCCTGCTGTGAGTTCAATCCAGCCTGACCAGCTAGGACAACGATCATATGAATTAATGGGTCTTGATAGACCTCAGTTACCCTCTTCTCGCCTCACTGAGCACAGCCCAGGCTTCAGTGGCTGCACATGTGAGCATCCACTCCCACACTCTACTCAAAGCACATGTTGAACTCATTGCACGTGTAAGCCATGCTGCTGCACCTGTGGTCTGGAGCTAGCACAGTAAATCTAGCCATGTACCTCTTCTGGGTGTCAGAGGACCTGAGGCTGCTCCTCTGCCCCAATGAGGGGGTCTTTTTTCTTTCTTCACATCTCTCCTCCTCTCTGAAGTTGGATGCACGACTTGAACCCAGCCTCTTGGGAGAGGTGAAATGTTTTGCTTTGGAACAGCCGAGGCTTGCTCATGGAAGCGGTGGAGGTGCTGAAGTCACAAGCTCATGGTGTGTATGATGCCGGCGTTTCTTAGTAATAAGCCTTGCTGACACATCCCAGGAGAGGAAGTTAGGTTAGGGCACGGCAAGTGAATGAAATTGTTTAAAGGCTGCCACAGATTAAAAAATTAATTGCACTTTATTTAGGGTTATGATGTCCTGGGTTAATCCACAGGCAATGTGGGATTAGGGCTCCTTAACGTATACCTGGAAGATTTCATGTCAGAGGAAGGTAGGATGGGGGAATCTGTAGGGTCTGGGCTGTGAGCCAGCATTAAGAGTTGAAATTGAGCCTCACAGGGAAAGCCTTCCTTATCTCCCATAACTGGGAATTATGCTTGCGTCTGAGAAGGAGAGGCCTCCTAGATGCAGGGTTTACTGTACAACTGAAGGACAGCAAGGCTGATGTTCACAGGGATATAAAAGTGCTTTGCATTCCGCAGTCACTTAATTAGCTGTTCAATGACTGAATTAAACTATTTTGTGATAAACTTTGTTTGATAGGCTGTTGTCCTGCAGTGGTTGGCAAATATGCTCATTTTTGAGGTTCACAGCTGTCTCTCCTTCCTGAGGTTCTACTCAGGCATCATTCACCTCCTGGTAGGTGTGAGATGTGATGACGACTATAGGGTAGGCAGCTTGGAAGGAAGGATTGGTGAGCAGTCTTTTGTTCTGAGTTACTACTGCAATGTAGGCCAAATTCCTCTAATTTTTTTTTAATGACAGAATGTAGATAGTGCTATTGTCATTTCCTGTGAAGCTATAGTAACCCAGAATAATAAAACCCCTTGGGTAAGGAAAGCAAACGCAACTCAAGACAAACCACTTGCACGAGAGCCTTCAAATGGTGATTTAGATTTAAAAAGTTAAGTGACGGGATCTTGAAAACCAAATATTCCTTGGGAAAAGCACATGATCTGGACAGCCCAAAATGCATCATCAGCCCCTTGGAGGAGGTCAATCACCCATGTGAATGTTAGGTATAAAATTACAGTTTGGTGGTATTTGGTGGTGCAACTCATGAGGGCTCCTGCATTATAACAATCTTCAAATGGTTTGATCAAGTTGAGAGTGAGAATGAGAGAGAGAAACAAAACTGAAGTTTCTTTTTTCTCTCTGAGTAATGAGGCTCTTGGATGAAAAGCTTACTCTATATAAGGTTTTTATCTTCATTTCCACTGCCTGGTACCCAGATCTGCACAGGGAGGTCTTTAACCTGGATTGCTGTTTGCATTTCTAGTTCAGCCTCAGGGTAGTCTCCTACTGTGTATATGAGATGTTGAACACACAAAGAAATCACCTGAGAGTGTGAATTGTGGAGGAGGCGGGGCCAGATGCTTGCCTGAGTGATGAGCTGCAGATATCGGCTCAAGTGGAATACACACAAGGGCTGGTACATGACTCCAACGTCACTGAATTTCCCTTTTCTCCTGCCAGTGGACATGACAGCTGAGGATAAGGTGGCTGGGAGACCAGGAGGGCAAATGTGACAGAAGGCAGGAGGCTTTACTGAGCTTGCCAGCTGGTTCGTATTTCCTTATGTGGCAGGAGCTTTCTCTGATAGGGCAGAAAGGCAATGAGATCTCCACATGATTTTATGGATCAGTTTTCACTTTTCCAGATGCAAAGAGAGGAGCCATAATTACCTTGCATATGTTTTGATAGTATCCCTTGGGCAAGTGGAAGGGGTAACTCACAACAGATAAACTCTGCTTTTGCTCCAGAAATGTCTCCTGCATCTGCAACAAGGGAGTGTTGAGTGATGCTACAGGCAGCTGGAAGGGCTCATTTATTTGACCTAATTATTCCCAGTGTAGACCTGACTCATCATAACGGGCTCTTCTTCAAAGGAAATGAGAGCCAGATTGTCTCCTTGGCAGCAGTGGAAAACAAATGCTATCCACAGAATGGCTGTTAGATTAAAAAAAGGTGCAACTTGCCTTTGGGGCCAGCTGATGTTTAATGATGTTACCAAGAATAGAGGACTGGAAAGAGAGTAGTGTCAACTCCTGACATTCTAGCTTTCTAAAAATGTTCTTCATAAAATTAACTTACATTGGATGCCATGAACAAAAGTAACCACATACTCAGAATCCAAGGAAAAATGGAAGCCTTGGGGTATTTTTATTAATAATTGACAAAATCTCTATGGGTACAATGGAGGACTTTTCACATAGAGACCTTATTATTTCTTAATCCTTTTGGATGCTCTATTGAAGGATTAAAATGGTCTTTTTTTCCTAAGAGATGGAGAAATGGAGAGAGTCAAAATAACTATCCTCCTATTACCATCAAGCAGATCAAACACACAATGGGACCAGCATGCCACATTCCCTCCGCCAAGCCTTGGAGTGAAGCCGCATTGGCTCAGTGGTGCATTTCACAACGTCACAACTTCGTCTCAGATCATTGCAAATTGTCCATATGGAAACCTGGGTCCAATGAGAATCATCATTTAAATTTTCCCTGGTCCCACTTTTCTGCTTTACGGTGATAGCTGAGTATGTCCTACCCCTAAGGACATGGGAAAGATGTGTACTTGACTGATTGATCCCTGTGACACAGTCTGACACTTTGCTTTTGTTCAACAATTCTCGAAGCACTGGGCTGCAATGATGCCCCATTGATAGCACTGTTCAAAAGTTGATCTGTGGTTGCTGGAACCTCCAAGAACACCGTGTTTGATCTGAGCCGGGATCCTGTCTTGGAGGAAGTGAGGGAATCCCACAAACTACTTGTAAAGAAGATCCCATTGTTCAATCACATCCTCTGACACTGTAGCAATCCATGCATGCCGTTGCCCTTGGCATTCTGACACTTGTACGTAGTGTTTTCATCTCTTCCCTGGAATTGGGGCCAAAGCCTGAGGTTCCTTTTGACACCACCCTGAAAAAACTCTGGATTTGTGCTCCCCTCTGCTCTGCAATAACATACCAGCTCTGTGGTGTGGCCAATGTTTACCTAGTTGGTAGGAGAACTTTAATATCAAAAGGAAAACATTTCTTCTGCATTCCACATAGGTAAGATGTGGTTTGCAGTTCTACAGGGCAGAGGATTTAGGGTGGGGAAGGGATGAAGAAAAGAAAAACATTCCCCCCCCGTTTTTTTTTTTTTTTTTTTTTTTAAATTTTCAGGGCTAAAGTGATGGATCAGGGTAGGTGAGCAAAAAAACGAATCAAGCAATGGGGAAAGATGAAAGATAAACAGACTTTGTTTTAAAGAGTCACAGTCATGACTGAGCATATGTTTCCTTTGCATTCAGTTCCAAAAATAGATGATTAGTAGTGAGAAGCAACTGGTTTCTGATGCTTATCAGAGGTCAGTTAATATCATTTCCAACTGTTGGGGTTAGATATAGGGTAGGCTGTATATCTAACAGAAAGAGATTACCAAACTTCGTGATACCTTGGATTATATTTCACAAAGTTGTTTTCTGGCCAGACAAAGCAGTTAGCTAAGTAAGAGGAATTTGCCCAAGGATAAAAGGGTCTGGTAACTAGTAGTGATCATTTTAGATACTCTTTTTTAAACAGTATGAATCTACTGGCAGTTTATCAGACATCGTGAAACAGGGGTATGAGTGAGTGAGGGATGAGTGGGAGGGGACACACTGCAGACCAATTGGGTGAAGAAGTGGGTCCAGTTGGGAATGGAAATCAATGCTCTGCTTTCTCCGTAAACCCTACAACTGGCAGCTTGTGGCCTAGAGATTCCCTGAACCTCTAATGTTACCTAGAAACCTGAAGAGGCTGAGGGTGCCCTGTTCTTAGAGAAAGAACAACCTTGCTCTAAGTTGTGTTATTAAATGATTTGTCAGTTTGATTTAGTTTGTTAGTTTCTCCAGAGTAGAATCTTCCAAGGGTATTCCCCAGAATCTGCTCACTTACTAGAGAAACCAGGAGAGTCCTAGCAGCACAGAGGGATCAAGAAGGTTGAGAGCAGTACTGGAGGTAAGAATATGGCCACAGTAGGCCCCAGGACTAAAGAAATTCACTGATTTGACTTATTTTCTGGATGTGTGTAGTGCCTTTACTTCTCTTTAAAAAAGGGGCAGTGCTAGTGGTATTGACATTTCTCGAAATGTTCACAAGTCTTTGACATAGACTTCAGGGACTTGCAGTGATCTCTGTAGACTGGATATGCTTCAAGTGGAAGGTGGCTCACTTTATTTTGGTTCCTAGGGCTGTCATCCCACTTTATGGATTGTCCAAGTTAAACTCTGAACAGCTGTTAGGCCTTTGTACCTCCCCAGAGCTCAATCTTTCAGTTGACTGCTCATTGCTGAGCCGTGTACCGACACTCTGGGAGTGATACAGGAATTTTCCTCCTTAGGCATTGATTTGCAGAGGCTGAGTAGGTGACGGTGTGAAGGTGTGTAAGGGTATGGGCTGATTTTTTTGTTTTGACTGGGATCTCACTCTGTTCCCCAGGCTGGGGTGCAGTGGCATGATCATGGCTTGTGGTGACCTCAAACTCTTGGGCTCAAGTGATCCTCCAACCTCAGCCTCCCAGTAACTAGGACCACAGGTGCATGCCACCACACCAGGATGATTTTTTAATTTTTGTAGAATCAGGGTCTTGCTATGTTACCCAGGCTGATCTTAAACTCCTGGCCTCAAGCAATTCTCCTGCCTTGGCCTCCCAAAGTGCTGGGATTACAGATGTGAGCCACCATGTCCAGTCTGATTTATTCCTTTCTAATGTAGCTTTTCTTCTGAGGTTGAGGGAAACAATATTGTGCAGTTATTAGTACATTCTATAAATACTTATTGGGCATCTATCCTGTGTCAGTCTGAGATTCAAAGTTTAATAAGAGACAGAGAAGCCATCAAAGAATTTATACTTGGTTTACACTTCTGTCTTCTCACTGGACTCAGCTTGTCAAGCATAGCATTATTCTTATTTACTTTCCAATCCCTGGCATCTAGCATATACCCTGGCTTATAATTGGTACTCAGCAAGTATTGAAATGCTGTACAACAAGAAGTTTGTATTGATATTTTTCTTTCCTTTTCTCTAACAACTTTTCCTCACATATAACAAGTGACTGTTTTTTTTTTTTTTTTTTTCTATCAAAATAGAACATATCCCCCTCTGGGTGGCTTATTTACCACTGTGCCTCTTACAGTTACTGTGAGGAGAAATAACCCTTTCCCTTTTTGGCAAGACTGCCTTCGTGTTAGTATAGATTATATCCCATAGAGGCAGAAACTTTTTGTTTTTTGTTCACTGCTGTGTCCTCAGCATCAAGAATATACAGGGATTTTAATGATTATTTGTTGAATGAATATATCAAATTGAAATCAGGAAAAAGGTCCTAACTATATAAGTAAGGTTAGGTTAAGCTTTGCTGCAGTAACAAACAAACCTGAAAATCTCAGCACCTGAGCATATTAGGTTTATTTCTCTTTTGCACAAAGTTGACTGTGAGTCCTGTAGCCTTCCAGGTCAGCTCCTTACCCAGTGGCAACTTAAGGATCTTGCCTGATTGCATCCTGTAACTACCTAATCTGGAACATGCAGCTTTTGAGTTGCTGTATTATGGGAAGATAGGGTACAAAGGTTGCATACTGACTCAAGTGCTTTGACTTGGAAATGATTCATGTTTTTTTCTGTTCAGTCTTTTGGTCACCAAATATGGGTAAGCCTATGAGTATTTGGTGAGCATGCCACACTAAGTATGTTATTCGGTATTTGCTAAATGGTGCTGTTAATTCCATGGAAAAGTGACTTGGTGTCCCCTACTTACCCTTGCTACTTCAGTACAGACCGGTCAATTTCCAAATACCATTTGCCTGAAGTCCATCTTGAGAAGGCAGACACTGCTTTGGCTCTAGCATAAGAGGCTTTCAGTGGCAAGGAACTATATTATGTCAGGCTGGGGTTCAAATTTTAATAAGACATATAGCAGCCATGGAGGAGTTTAAACTATTTAAATTTCTGGCTCCCAACTGGATTAAGCTTGTCAAAGGCAGCATTGACTCAACCAGTGACTCAGAGAGTTGAGAGTTGATATATAAATACCTCAGATCCCTCACTACTCTGGTGAGATAGCCCTGAGGTGCATTTTCTACACTAGCTCCCAGAGATATCATTTGGATTAAACTCCAGTTATCCACAGTGGTAACTTCCTTTATTGCCATCTCCCCTTCCCTGTCTCATTTCCCCATTTCCCAACTCTCCTGACATTGTTTCTTGGAATCCTGTCTAAAATTAACTATTGACACTTGAGTCCATGTCTTTGGGTCTGTGTATGGGGGAAACCCCAAACTGAAAGAGAAGGTTAGAAGGTTACCTAAATAGTTCTTGGTGTGCGTGCGTGTGCGTGTGTGTGTGTGTGTGTGTGTGTGTGTGTGAGAGAGAGAGAGAGAGAGAGAGAGAAATTCATACAGATTTGGGAGGGGGCCTTAGGGATGTCTCTTCCTCCACCATCTGCACTTTTAGAACTGCTTAGGTAGCTAGAATGAAAGAAGTGAAGGAATACAAGTGAGGGGAAGGGAGAATCCCTGAGATGCCAGAAACATTTTCTCCTGTTCTATGCACTTAAGCACATAAAGTCTGGATCCTACTGTGAAATTATTGGAATTCCCAAAGGTGTTCTAAAGCAAGCACTTCCTGGGCAGCCAACATGAGACCTGTGGTAATTGGAGCCTTGTATTTCTAAGCACTTCTCTATGGGATTCCAGAAGTGTAATTGGACAGTTTGACAAGAAGCTGTGGCTCCTCATAATTACCACACAGGGCTCAGAGTCCAGGCTGGGCACGGTACTGACGGAGTAAAGCCTGTGGTTAGTGGTCTTCCACCTCTCCTTTTAGTGACCTCTACTTTTTTTTTTGGTGATCTCCTATTCACCAAGGGTCATATAATGGTAAAGTGTCCTTATAATTTATCATCTAAACCAGGGCACTTAAAAAAATTACCTTCCCAATATTCCAATGAGAAAACCAAGAAGTCATGCAGGTGCTCCAAAGGCCAGTAAGTGGTGGTGCAAGGATTTAAAGTAAGATTTGGGTGCTTTCTTACTGCACCACCCGTGTTCAGTATTGACTCTGACAAGGAGCTTCCTGGCAGGAGAATGGGACTGGGGCTTGGGAGTCAGGAGATGCAGGATGGTTGCAGGTTTGCCCTTCACTCATATGGAAACCTTGGCAAGTTCTTTCCTTTCTCTGCTTGTTTTCTTATGTTTTGAGAGTTCTTTATATGTCCTAGATAACAAGTCACTTATCAGATATATATTTTTTAAATATTTTCTCTTAGTCTGTGGCCTATCTTTTCATTCTTTAGCAAGTCTTTCACAGAGCAAAATTTTAGAGCTTTGATGAAATCTGATTTATCAATTTGTTCTTTTATGGCTAATTGAAAGTCAGGTTTTCTCCCAGAAGTTTTATGATTTTAGGTTTACCCTGAAGTCTACTATCCATTTTGGGTAAAGTTTTGCACACAATTTGGTGCAGTAAATCAAAGTTTTTTTTTGCTTATGAATATTCAGTGGTTCCAGCATGATTTTATATATATGTATATATTATTGCCTTTTAGGTTTTGGGGTACATGTGAAGAACATGCAAGATTGTTGCATAGGTACATACATGGCAATGTGGTTTGCTGCCTTCCTCCCCATCACCTATATCTGGCATTTCTCCCCATGTTATCCCTCTCCAAGTCCTCACCCCACTCTGTCACTCCCCTAGTTCCCCCCCATAGACCCCAGTGTGTGATGCACCCCTCCCCGTGTCCATATGTTCTCATTGTTCAACACCCGCCTATGAGTGAGAACATGCGGTGTTTGATTTTCTGTTCTTGTGTCAGTTTGCTGAGAATGATGGTTTCCAGGTGCATCCATGTCCCTACAAAGGACATGAACTCATCATTTTTTATGGCTGCATAGTATTCCTATGTTGTATATGTGCCACATTTTCCCTGTTCAGTCTATCATTGATGGGCATTTGAGTTGGTTCTAAGTCTTTGCTATTGTAAACAGTGCTGCAATAAACATACATGTGCATGTGTCTTTATAATAGAACAATTTAGAATCCTTTGGATATATACCCTGTAATGGGATTGCTGGGTCAAATGGAATTTCTATTTCTAGGTCCTTGAGCAGTTGCCACACTGTCTTCCACAATGGTTGAACTAATTTACACTCCCACCAACAGTGTGAAAGTGTTCCTGCTTCTCCACATCCTCTCCAGCATCTGTTGTCTCTAGATTTTTTAATGATCACCATTCCAACTGGTGTGAGATGGTATCTCTATGTAGTTTTGATTTGCATTTCTCTAATGACCAGTGATGATGAGCATTTTTTCATATGTTTGTTGGCCTCATATATGTCTTCTTTTGTAAAGTGTCTGTTCATATCCTTTGCCCACTTTTGAAGGGGCTTGTTTGTTTTTTTCTTGTAAATCTGTTTTAGTTCTTTGTAGGTTCTGGATATTAGCCCTTTATCAGATGGGTAGATTGCAAAAATTTTTTCCCATTCTGTTGGTTGCCGATTCACTCTAATGATTGTTTCTTTTGCTGTGCGGAAGCTCTGGAGTTCAATTAGGTCCCATTTGTCCATTTTGGCTTTTGTTGCCATTGCTTTTGGTGTTTTAGTCATGAAGTCCTTGCCTATGCCTATATCTTGAATGGTTTTGCCTAGGTTTTCTTCTATGGTTTTTATGGTGTTAGGTCTTAGGTTTAAGTCTTTAATCCATCTGGAGTAATTTTAGTGTAAGGTGTCAGGAAGGGGGTCCAGTTTCTGCTTTCTGCACATGGCTAGCCAGTTTTCCTGACATCATTTATTAAACAGGGAATCCATCATTTATTAAACAGGGAATCCTTTCCCCATTACTTGTTTTTGTCAAGTTTGTCAAAGATCAGATGGTTTTAGATGTGTGGCATTGCCTCCGAGGCCTCTGTTCTGTTCCATTGGTCTATATCTCTGTTTTGGTACCAGTAACATGCTGTTTTGATTACTGTAGCCTTGTAGTATAGTTTGAAGTCAGGTAGTGTGATGCCACCAGCTTTGTTCTTTTTGCTTAGAATTGACTTGGCTATGGGGGCTCTCTTTTGGTTCCATATGAAGTTTAAGGTGGTTTTTTCCAGTTCTGTGAAGAAGGTCATTGGTAGCTTGATGGGGATAGTGTTGAATCCAGCATGATTTTTTAAAACTTATTTATTTTTTTAAAGAGATAGGGTCTTGCTCTGTCACCCAGACTGGAGTGCAGTGGTGTGTGGGCATGAGCATAGTTCACTGCAACCTTTAAATCCCAGATTCAAGCAATACTTCTGCCTGAGACTCCCAAATACCTAGGACTACATGTGAGTGCCACCATTTGCAGCTAATTAAAAAAATATTTTTTTTAGAGATGAGGTCTTGCTATGTTGTCCAGGCTGGTTTTAAACTCCTGGTATCAAGTGATCCTCCCACTTTAGCCTCCCAAAGCCCTGGGATTACAGGTATGAGGCACAGCACCTAGTCCCATCACCATTTGTTGAAAGGATTATTCTTTCTCTGCTCGATGGCTTTTACACTTTTGTCAAGTCAGTTGTCCATATTTGCTTGGGTCTGCTTCTGCACTTTCCATTCTGTTCCATTGATTATTTTGGTTTGTTTTGTTTTCATCAATATGACACTGTGCTGATTACTATAGGTTTATAATAAATCTGAACCAAGATAGTTTCAGTCTTCCAATTTTGTTTATTTTCAAAGTTGATTCAGGTCTTGATTCTTTACATAGTCATATGAATTTTAGAGTCAGTTTAATAGTTTCTACAGAAAAACCTATTGGGATTTTGATTGACATTTTGTTGATTCTGTAGTTGAATTTGGAGAGAGTTGCCATCTTGAGACTATTGAGTCTTCTAACCTGTGAACATGCAACTGGGACACATTTGAGAATGAAAGAGGACAGTATAGGACAGTATGAGTACACCAGGGAAGTTCTGGGTGGATTGGGAATTATGTTCATCCTACCTGGTGCCCTCTTGTCACTTCATGTGAAGACATCTCACTGGTGGCATCATTCCCAGAACTCTCATTTACTCCTGTTGACCTCAAAATTTATTATGTTTCCAGTGATTTTAAGTATATTCCTTGCACAAATATATCAATAACTGAAACCTTAAAATCACAGTATCCCAATGGACATTTTTCTTGCATGACAAGAGTGACAATGAATTAGCCTGATAAATCAATCCCTAGTAAGAATTATGTAGCCTATGTATTATTCTCTTACTCCTTCTTTCCACTCTCCAGTGCATCCAACACATACTCATAGAGCACGTGTGTACTGGATATGATGCTTGGTAATATTCTTTAACTTTTAAAAATAAACTCTGAAGGCAGGTTAGAGGGAAGGACTTCAGATTATCTTTAAACATTCATCTCTCCAAATTAAATAACAGATATGAAATGCCCAGTACTGTTTCTGATTCATGCTAACCCTCCTACAAATTCCCCTCCCTAGGAGCAAGCACATCAGACTCCTGGACAGTCTCTGCAGCCAGCCAGGAAGGTCTTTCCTGGGGAGGGAGAGAAGGATGTGAACCCTGATCTTCCTATATTTGGGGTTGATCAAAAGCAAAACTCATATAAAGTTGGCAAAAGAAAACTCAAAATATATCGTGTCAAAAAATCTGGATGAGTTCTTCTTGGTGTCACTGCCAGTAATCTTGCAAGATACTTTGGGACATGACCTTTATCATTCTTTGCTGTCATACAATCAAGGGTCAGGGCTTGGGTGGAGTAAGGAAGAAGGTGGTAACTTTCAAGCCCTTGCCATTCTTGTGGGCAGGAAGTATCAAGGATGTCATCCAAAAATTCTCTCTTTGCTGAGTTTTGAATTACCGTGACTTCCTGTGTGTCTCTTCTATACTATGCTCCTTGGGATGCTCTGAATCCATTCAGGTGGTCAAGATGATAAGCTCAGCTGGTTAGGCTATGGGGCTAAGGAAATCAAGCTCACAGCTTCAGTCTCTATGTGAGCACAGTTAACTTGGCATACAAAGCAATCTGTCCAAGTCCTCAGATTGCCTCACTAACCCCCACCAGCTGGCTTGAAAATACGTGCCATGCAGGGTCTGGAATATGGATGGCTAAATCACAGGCTCATCCCCAGTCCTGGTGAAGTCCCCAAGGAGGAGGCCCTCCAGACGTTAGAAACTGCTCGTTAGATTCTGGAACTGTTCATTAATCTGGCAGCACTTCACTTTAAGGCCTGGTGTTTATCTTGAAGTAATTTAAGAGCAACACAGGATTTTGCATTGTTGTAAAAATTGGTTGTTGATAGTGTACCAGCTTACTTGATAAATGACTCTGCTTCAGTCTGCTGGAATGCAGGGTCCACTCAATAGGACTTGAGGAGGGAGGCCATGGGCCAGCCAGTGGCAGCTTCAGAGGTTTAGTTATTCATTGAGAAACTTCTGCTGAGTGCTTTCCATGAACCAGGCACAGTTTAGATGCTGGGAATTTAAGTATTCATTATTTCCACCAATGTTTTGTTGCCTGTTCCATTCTAGGCATTGTGCTGGACCCTAAAGCCTCAGCAGAGAATGAGACACAGCTCACGTCTTCAAGGAGACCTGAGCGTGGGGCAGGAGATATTTGTTTTGTGCCATGGACTTTTTCGGCGGTCTGTTGAAACCTGTGGAAGCCTTCTCAGAACAATTTTAGAGGCATACAGTAAAGCACACGAGATTACAAAGGAAGCCAGTTGTAATACAGTACAGTTGTCAAAACATTAAACAAATACATCAGTGCTAAGTGCTAACTACTGAACATGTAAACCATGGTTCATGGCTGTTCATTGCCTCCTTCTGAGGGATACTGCCACAATCTCAGCTCCTGCTGCTGGGGTGGTCCTCGCCTCGTGTCTCTATACACCCAGACACAGCTGAGTAAAGACAGGGAAGCACTAACCTGAAGGCTACTGTTCCTAAGCAACGGAGATGCTCTGACCAGTCAGAAAGAGCTGCCTCATCAGAGCATCACTCTGAGGCAGTATAGTTGGAAAGCAGAAAAAATTTTGGCACTGGAAGGGAACTGAAGATGAAGAAATACAGAAAGTGGACCCATGTAGAGCTGCAAGTCATGATGTGTCTGAGCAAAGTAAGGTTACAAGGAAGCTAAACAATGAACAGGCAGAAGCTACTGAAACAGAGAGAAGTGAGTGATTCAGTGACTTGTAGTGGGAGAACACTTCTTGTAACACGAAAAGAAGCAGAAAAACAGAATAGCAAGGTGGCAGAGTGGTGAAGGGCAGAGCCTTAGAGAATGCAGAAATCTTTCTTCTGAAATCCCTTGAATTGGTTTGGATTCAGAAGAATCATTTATTTATTTATTTATTTTAGTTTTGAGACGGGGTCTTGCTCTGTTGCCCAAGCTGGAGTGCAGTTGTGCTATCATGGCTATGCAGCCTCCACTTTTTAGGCTCAAGAAATCCTCCCACCTCTGCCTCCGGAGTAGCTGGAACACAGGTGTACACCACCACACCTGCCTAATTTAATTGTTTTTTTTTTGTAGAAATAGAGTCTCCCTATGTTGCTCAGGCTGGTCTCAAACTCCTGGGCTCAAGGGGTCCTCCTGCCTCAGCCTCCCAAAGTGTTGGGATTAGAGGCACGAGCCACCAAGAGCAACCATTTCAGTTTTTCCTAGGGAGCCTGGTTGTTTGTGGTTTTTTGTTTTGTTCTTTTTTGAATTGCACTGAAGGCTAGCTTCCTGGCCGACATTCCCATTTTCTTTATTACCATGCAGATTCTTATAATAATCTTTCATTTCCTGAGGCAACTAGAGTGGATCTCTGTTTCTTGAGATCAGAAGAGTCAAATCCAAACATGGCAGGGTGGTGGTGAGGAAAGTGAGGCCATCCTACTCCACCTTTAGCAGCGGGTGTGGACAGGGACTGCTTCCCAGCTCCCTTCTAAATTGATTTTGGATTTGTTAGCAGTTACCCAGTTAGTTCAAAATTTTGGCAAAATATGTCATGGTTTATTAAAATACTGCTTCTTTTTCATGTTGTTGACATTTTAATTTCATTACACTCTGTGGTATTTAGGGTAAAAGCTTTATTTGGTATTTTAGGAGAAGGGTATGGTAAAAGAGAAAAGTCGTATCCGTAAAAAATTCAAGGTAATTAAAAGTGATATTGAAGTGGCCTTGCTGTCTGGGGTAAATTTCCGAGGTTCATTGCCTCATGCCAAGGAAATCAAGGACACCGACATGTGGAGTGAGGTTAACAGTGGAGGTTTAATAGACAAAAGAAAGAGAAAGGAGAACAGCTTTCTCTCCTGGGAGAGAGAGAGGCACTCCAGTGGGACTTCCAGCCCGTGGCAGATTACACAGGGTTTTATAGACAGGCTTGAGGAGGTGGTGTCTGACTTACATAGGGCCCAAAGATTGGTTGGACTAGGTGTGACATTTACATAGCACGGGGTCAGGGTTGGAGGGTTGGGGGAAGCATTGAAGCTGGCCACCCCGCCATAATCTTATTATGCAAATGGGGTCTTTGCCTGGCCTGGGCCATGCTGTCTGCTCCTGACTGTACATGTAGTTGGCAAAGAGAAGGGAAGTTGGAGCCACCATGTTGGACATGTCTATATCCATGTAGCCCCTTTCCTGTTGGCACAGCTGCGGGCATTCACCGGTGCAAGCTTCTAGCCTGCCTTTCTATGTCTGCAGCTCGATTTTAGAGGCTGCTCTTTGTTAGAAAAGAAAATAATTTGGGGCCGCCTTTCATTAAAAGGAAAACCTTACCAAGGACTCTTGTATCCTATCTGCCTAAATAATTTTTTTAAACTCCTATATAAACATTTAATAATGAAATCTCATTCACGCCTTGATCATCTGGTAATGGATAGTAAGGTAAGAAGAGCTGTTAATGACATCTAAAATCTGACATTGCATATGGATCACTTAGACTAGAAAGTATTGCCCATCTTACATATGAAGGAAGAGGGTATTGGAAGCAGCAGGGACTCATTTATTTATCTATTGAGTAGCTACTATGTTTTCAGGCAAAAGCCAGACAGATATTCCCCCAAGGAGCTTACATTCTAGAAGAAGAAAACAAACAGGCAATAAATTTTTTAAAAAGCTAATAGATGAGATATGCTAAGAAGCTATAAAGGGGGACATGAGAAGAGCATAGGAGGAAGAGGAAGAGCATATGAGTGAGCCAGGTGATAAGTGAGTACCGTTGGCTTAACAGCAATTTATGGAATGCCCGCAATGGACCAGGCGCTGTGCTAGTGCTAGCAATACAGCAACGGACAAAATAGACAAAAATTCCTGTCTTCATGGCGGTTATCCTCTAGAGTGAACCAGGTCCTAATGTGCACTGTAAATCAAAACAAAGGAGTGGGAGTTTAGTCTGAAGGTGATAGGGAGCCTTTGAAGTGCTCAAAGATGCATTTTAGAAATACCAGCTTTGAGATCAGTGCGGAGATGGCTGGGACAGGGTGGTCTAGAAGCAAGGAGACTGCCCAGAAGCAGGTGAAAGAAAGAAGATGCTGTTCATTATGCAGACAGTAAATTAGGCTGGAAATGAAAATAGTCATTCTAGAGATACTAAGAAAGTACAGTGGACAAGGTCAGATCATGGACAGGCAGAAGATCTAGAAGGATACAGAAGTATACTGTCAGGTTTCTGACTTCAAATATTGAGTGGATATTGTTGCCATATATTTTGTTGGCAATGCAGGTGGAAGAACAGATTTTTGGAGAAAAATTGTATCATTCTTTTCCTTGATGCCATTTATACTTTATTGAGGAGACAAGCAAATAAAACCATTTCATCAGCCAATGTACTGGTCAGGATAAGTTAAATTTTGCTGTGCAAACAACCAACCATCAGAATAGCAGCTTAACACAGCAAAGATTTATTTTTCTCTTATGCTACATATTTAAAGCAGACAGGGCTGAGTGGGGGTCTCTTTTCACTGTAGTCACTGGACCAAAGCCTATTAATATATGTTCCATCTTGACACACGCATCCACTGAGACATGGTTAAAAAAAGAAAGAGAAGTAGCGAATCACACTCTGGCTCTTAAATCTTCTGTCTGGAAATGGTTTGAATCACTTCTGCACACATTTCATTGGCCAAAGCAAGTCATAAGGTTATGCCTAATTTCTAAAGAGTGAGGGAGTGCTGTCATTCTGTGTACTGAAAGGAGGAAGACTGTTTATTCCTGTTACTGCAATCTATCAATGGTGCACAATTTCAATTTGTCCTTCATCGACAATAGTCATTTTGATAGCTTGATTAAAGTGGTATCTGCTAGACTTCCTCACTGTAAGGTTATTTTCCCCTTTGTAATTAATAAATACATTGTATAGAGTTACTTTGAAGCTATGTAAACTTCCCATTTCTTATCAAACTTTTAATTAATTAATATGTAAAGAGACTCATGATTTCTGTTTAATTAATATCCAAACAGACTCATGGCTATAATTTTTAGTCTAAGTAATCCATATGCAACTTCAGATTTTAAAGGTCATGGTTGCCATTGAATATTCATGGTATTTTCATAGTTTCTATTGAGTATTCATATTCAATGCTCATATTCAATTGAATACCATGAAAATATGGAATACCATGGAAATACTCAATTTCCATTGAGTATTCAATGGAATACCATGAAAATATGGAATACTATGACTATTCAGTGGATTATTATTGTCATTACTTACTTTGATGCTCAAATTGTCCCAGACTTGATTTAGTCACTGGGAGCCTTTCTATCTTGCTTCTGTGTCTTTTTGTCATGGCCCTGTATTCTTTGAGTACTTCCTTGCTCCAGAATGAGCTTATACTTTTCTTGCTCCAGCTCTGGCATGGGTCCAGCCCTTTCTCCAAGGAGCCCTGATTGTTTAAAGTGGATAATGGTATTTAGAAGAGAAGATTGGCTTGCTTGGTGTGCTGTTTGCTGTTGGGGTTATGCTGCTCCCATACCCTTTCAGGGCACAGAGCTATAGGATAGATGCATGTGTGGACACATACACAGATATTCAGATTTACATCTATACTGGTGCCTACCTTTATGTATTGTGTATATTACAAACCGTAAACTCACATTGATACCTCATATTCAAATTCAAAACCACAGGGTATATTCTGATTTTCTCTCTCTCACTCTTTCTCTTTCTTTTTCCTATTTATAAATCCTTTCTCCTCCATTGAGACAGTTGGTCCTCATATTCTAACTTATTCCATAAGCCTCCCCTTTACTCCCTTACCCTATGTAACTAAACTCTCATGGTCACTGCTGTCCCCTCTTTGGTATCAGAGCCCTCCTCCCACACTGGCTCCTCCCCTCGGGTGGGTACCCTCCCCGTTCTTCCTGGACTCTGACATCCCAGACCAGGCCCCCTCTCTTATCTGCACCTTCTCATTCTAATGTCCCCTTAGGTGGAAGCTCCTCACTTTTCTTGGGCTCTGTATCCTACTAGGTATCTGTTTGCAGCCCATTTCTACAGGGAATATGTAAACCTGAGAATGGGTTGCAGCCAACTGAGAGTTAGAAAGTTAAGTTTTCTGATTCCCAGTTTTTTTCTCTCTCAGGTTCCTGTCATCAATAGCAATTAATGGAATCCATGGAGGAGCTTGCTGTGGTTCTCTTTCTCAGTTTCAGCCTCCAAAGGGATTTATTTTGGAAAGCAAATATAAGTCCATTTACTCATTTCAGAGTTATCTAAAAGTGAAAAATGCTATTTTTTCAGCAGTTCAGAAATTTTTCAAATGCTTTTTTTCCTTTGAATTTCTCAAAAGCTACTTTGTTTGGAAATTTTAAACTTGGCATTCCTGGTACATAACCCTGAGTGAGGAATGTGTGCTTTGCCTTGTTTGAAGAAATTTGGTTTTGAAATAACAAAGTTATGGATGTTTAAAAATATTGCATGGAACAGACACTGTGGGTTATTTTCCTCTGCCTTTGAAACATACTCTATATTGTGAAGCTGGTAACTTGCATGGGTGGAGGAGTTTAATAGCATATACTTAACTGATGCAAATGTGAGATCATTTTATAAGCCACATGGGGATCTGGTTGAGGCATCTTTTCAATTTTTACTCAGTAAATTCACTTAATCTCTGAATAACTTAGAATCCTGGGGCATTGTGCCTGTGTACATATCACATGCTCAACAATTGTTGAGCTGATGTGAATTGAACATGCTTGTTCTCATTTGGCTACACATTTCGCCTCCAGCTCCAAGTGGCTAACTATGGTCTGTGAGAGAGGTTGACAAATTACAGTCCGTGGGCCAAATCCAGCCTGCCACTGATTTTTTAAAAAAATTATTTATTTATTTATTTATTTATTTTATGGCCTGCAGGCTGAGAATGGTTTTCACATTTTTAAGTTGTTCAACAAAAACAAAAAGAAGACTAACGTATTATGACTATGAAAATTATGTGAAATTCAAATTTCAGCATCCATAAAAGATGTTTTATCAGAACACAGCCATGCTCATTCATTTATGTATTATCTAAGACTGCTTTCATACTACAACAGCAGAGAAGAGTAGTTACAACAGAGACTGAATGACCTGCTCAGCCTACAGTATTTGCTATCTGGCCCTTTGTAGAAAGTTTGCTGACCCGTAATCTAAGAGATAGAACAAACATTTTCAGTTCCTTTTTAAGATTACCTGCTATAAAATTTAAAGAAGAGCCTTTTTTTTTTTTTGAGTGGGAAGAGAGTTTAGTAGATTTACTGTATTGTGCAACATGTGCAATTTTCTACTGTATTCATTGTGTACTATATACACTAGCACTAATTCCAGATCATTTCTATAATCCTAAAAAGAAATGCAGTACGTATTAACAGTCCCAATGCTCTCTTCCTTCATATTCTCTAATCTACTTCCTGTCTATATGGATTCACCTTCTCTAGACTTCATATAAATATACATACAATATAAGTATTTCATATAAAAATTTCATTAAAATGTTCATACAGTATGTAGACTTTTGTGTCTAGTTTTTTTCAAAGTTCATCCATGTTCTCATATATACTAGTACTTCATTCCTTTTTTACAAGGCTTTCCTTTTACTTTCTACTTTCATACTTCTGGCCTGCCTCCTCTTTGACATTTGATTGAATTCCAACTTAATACCAATAACAAAAAATATTGTGGTAAGAATAGAAGTGTAAAGCATCAATTCAAATATAAATAATTTTTAAAAATTCTGTACATTTTGTTAATTGCACTATTTCAACATTAAATGACTAATAAGGGTATTATGAGTGAAGAGATTTGGATGATAACATCTGTTTTATACATCTCTAAGTTTATGTCTAATTGGTGCATTTGTTTTTCTTTCTCAAGCTCTTTATAAGCTCCAGAAAGATAGCTTCTTTTGGATTTCATATGCATAGTGCATTAGTTCATTCTCATGCTGCTATGAAGAAATACCTGAGACTGGGTAATTTATAAAGGAAAGTGGTTTAATTGACTCACAGTTCTGCAGGGCTGGGGAGACCTCAGGAAACTTACAATCATGGCTGAAGGCAAAGCAAATATACCCTTCTTCAAGTGTCGGCAGCAAGGAGAAGTGCGGAACAAAAGGGGGAAAAGCACCTTATAAAACCATCAGATCTCATGAGTACTCACTCACTATCAAGAGAACAGCATGAGGATAACTGCCCCCATGATTAAATTACCTTCCACCATGTACCTCCCATGACACGTGGGGATTGTGGGAACTACAATTCAAGGTGGGATTTGGGTGGGGACACAGAGCCAAACCATATTGCATAGTGTAGGGCACAGGACTTAGAATCACAAGTGTCTGTGGTACTCTTTCTGCATCTGCATCCCTGAATGTTATTGGAGATACCCATACATTTGTAATCATGACAGATCTCAATTGGATACCTCACCCTGCCTGATTATCCTACAGACATCTCTAGTAAGTTCACTTTCTAATTCTCATCCTGAGTTGATTGCCTCATCCCACACTTCTCAGAGAACATGGAAAGAGCAAGACGACAGTTAGGTCTATAATTATGCCTCGTGTACCTGCATGTGTATCTAGATGATGATACAGATCATCACCTAACAATGGGCATCACCTAACAATGGGTCTCTTCACCAAAGGTAATATTCTTTTATTTTTCTCCTGGATCACATTGCTGCTTGCCTTCTAAAGGACTTGGCTCCTCATTTACCATTTCCTTGTTTTCACTACCAGTTTTCCTCCTCTGCTGCATCATTCCAATCAGCACGAGCTAGTTTTAATAAGATCCGTCTTTTAAATGCCTGCCCCTTCCCAAGCTCGTTTCTTTAATTACTGCCTCATGTCTGCTGCTTTTAAGAGACTTGCTAAAACTATTGTCTGTGGACTTGTTATCTTCGCTTTCTCATGTCCTATTCTATTCTCCATCTATTCTAAACAGATTCTATTTACCACCACTCATGACTCTTGTTAAGGTCCCTAGATACTCCATTTGACCAAATCTATCTGATTATGTTTTTTCCTTACTTTGCCTACCAATCACATACACTGCAGTTTTTCACTTTACTTTTTAAAACACTTTCTTCTCTGGTATTCTTGGTTACAACACTCGTCCAGTTTTCCTCCAACATTATTGCTGACTTTTTCTTCTTAGACAAGTCTTTGCAAGGATTGAACATCCCAGTCAGAAAATAAAATATCTGAACTGCTTTAAAATGTGAAGTTTTTGAGCACTAATATGATGCTCAAAGGAAATACTCATTGGAGTATTTTGGATATAATGCGTATATTCTAAAATCCCCTGAAAATTGAAATCCAAAATACTTGTAGCCCCAAACATTTTGTATATGGGATACTCAACTTCCACCTGGTCTCTGCTTTATCCACAATAGCTTCAACAGTACTTGGCATAGAGTTGGTCTTGAAGATGACTTATGGAATGAATGAGCTCACCAACCTTGTTCCCATGTTAACATCTTTGTATTTGCGGCTTTGCCTGGAAGACTTCCCTTCCAGGCCTCTATTTGGCTTCCTCTTTGTCATTGTTCAGCTTTCAATTTGAGTCACTTTGAAGCAGGCTGCCTCTGCCAGCCTTCTGCTTCCCATTCCCACCCCTGTGACTCTCTAGGACAGAAGCACGCAAACCTTTTCTTTACAAAATCGGATAGTAAATATTTATGGCTTCTCAGTCCATCCAGGATTTGTCAGGACATCCTAACTTTGTCATTGTAGTGTGAAAGCAGCTGTTCATACTTCCTAAATGGGTGAGTATGGCTATCTTCCAATAAAACTTTATTTAGAGAAACTGAAACTTGAATTTTGTACATGTCATGTAGTATTGATCTTCATGAAGAGACCCATTGTTAGGTGATGATTTTCTTGATTTTTTTTTCAATAATTTAAAATGTTACTTTGTGAGCTGTACCAAAATAGGCGGTAGACTGGATTTGACCCAGAGGCTGTGGTTTGCTAACTCCTGCTCTACTGCATTCCCTCTTCTATCTTCATTATTAGAAAATTATGTTATTTATTCATTTGCTGTTGTAATTTGTTCTCCCTTTCTTAGAACGTGGAAGGCAGGAATTCTGCCTTATTTACTATTCTATCCTCAGAGCCTACAAAACTGCCTGGATGCCTCCTGCCCAGGCTAGAGCTATGCCTGCCAGACCTTACCCACCCACCCCCGTAGCCCTTTCTCTTCCAAGGCTTATTCTCTTTCCTTTTCTATATTGATAGCTTCCCTCTTAGGAATTCAGGGTTCATCTCAGGAGAGGGAGTCAGTAAATTTGGCATCTGGTTGGAACAGGAACTGCAGATTTGAGTGGGGAGAGGCCCACTTATCTGGATTATAGCTGATTCCCAGCATCTAACTATTTTGATTATATCCCATTTATCCTAGTGGTAAAGGAGGGATCCCCCTCCACATAGCGTGAGATAGTCATGCATGAGACATTTGACACTGGGCAGATTAGTGTGATGGCAGTTTAATAGTCACATACATTCTCTCTGGAGGTGGAGGACACTGCCTGCCATCCAGGGCCAGTGGGGTTGCACTCGGGAAGAATGAGCCAGCAGGGTTTGTGGGAGACAGGCTTTGTAGTATCAACAGGGTGAGGTGACTTGGTTACCAAGTGAGCATGTGATTGGCTTGTTTGAGTAATTCATGGGATGTTAGTGAGATAAAATCCACTAAGTTGAAAACTGGATACGGTAAAGATGATTGGGCTGGTGGGGAACTAGCAGAGTGGGGTTCCTTTCCTGCTGGGTTGGGTATATTTGGTGAGAGCAAGCAAACTCATGGGTAGGGCTTTTGGGACCTGGCTGAGACCTAAAATGTAGAGTGCCACCTTAACATCTTTGAGCCAAGATGTCAAGGTGGCACTCTACATTTTAGGTCTGATATACTAGCACCAAGCTTGGAGCAATAAATATTTATTGAATGAGTAAAGGATTTTATTTAACCTTTATTTGTATCTGTATGTACCAGCTCCATACTTGCTAATGAGGACAAAAAGGGGATTGAGATACAATCACATTTACATTATAGGGCTCTGTACAGTTACAACAGAGAGTGATAAATGTTCTAATGAATTCAGGTCCCAGGATTTGTCAGAATGCTGATGATAAGTCAATGTATGGGTAGGATGGAAACAAAAAGAGGGAGTTGCACTGAATCAGTTCTACATTTTTGTTCTCATCCATTCATCTAGTATTTATTGAGAGTCTATCATGGGCCAAGCTAGGCAACTAAGCTTTTGTTTTTAACCGAATCCAGGAGACAAGCTACAATCATTGAACACAGAGGACGAATTGGAATTAGCATATGAACAAGAGCACACTAATGTGGTCTAAATAGTCTTCCTGAGAACTGTAGGAATGTGGACAGCACATGTTCTCATGTGAGTGTGGCGAGTCAGGGACACCTTGGAGGGGCGTTTGGAGTTCAGGGCAGTGATGGACGTGGATTGGCAGGAAGGAGAGGTAAGGCAATCCAGGCATGAGTCATTATATGGTTGGTTTCCTTGCTAAATAGATTCTTTCACAGGGAAGAGTCATCTCTCATCCAACTACTTTCTTCTGTTAGATTTGCACAGCCATAGACCACACCGTGTCTTTGTTTGTGGGGATTATAAGGCTGTGTTTGCAGCTGAATTTTAGTCAGGCAGAACCTCTCAGCATCCAGAGCTTGGTCTTCAACATAAAATGTGGGCAGGAAATGGGAACCATAACCTCTTGGCTCTCCCGAATCAATTTATTTCAGTAAGACTCTCTAGTCCTCATTTCGCTCTTTGTGTGCTGGGAATTTGTATCTGTATTAATTTGTCACATTTATTGAGCAAGTGCTTTGTGCAAGGCAAAGGGCCTCGGTCTGGGTAAAACAACAATAACAACAACAAACAGATTCCTGTTTTTGAAAAACTTGCAAGATAACGGGGAGAAACAGCAACAATAACAAGATAGCAAATAAAATTCTGTGTAAATAAAGTATAAGACATTGACTCTCAAACCAGAAAACTACGGGGCTGAGTTTTGATTCAGCCTTCTATTAGCTGTTAGACCTTAGAAAGTAGCTTAATCTGTTTCCTGGCTCTTTTCTAAAATGGGAATAATAGTTCAACCACCTCATAATGTTAGTGTGAGGGTGAAGTTGTGTAAGATTAAATATTGTTAGAGGAGAATGTGCACATAGCAGTCAATAAATGCTAGCCCTTATTATTATTATTATAATTATCATTGTGACAAAGACATGTTTGGTATGCAGTGTGTATACACAGGATGGATAACTAATAGGGAGGAAGGGATTCATGGAAGTTTTCCCATAAGTGGTGACACTTGAATTGAATCTGTGAAGAAGTATAATGACCATTGTTAAAATGTATTGAGTGCTTATGAGAGGCCAGATATTGTTCTGAGAGTGTAACATGGATAATCTCTCTTAATTCTCACGTTATCCTCTGAGGTATATGTTAATATTATCTTCATTATTACAGAGGAAAGACAAGTAGAACTTAACTAGGCAGAGAAAGGACTTTGGGGAAGGCATTTTAGACAGTGGTACAGAGATCCAAAGGTCTAGAGATATGAAAGATGAGCAGATTAATGGAACTGCAAGCAGTGCAGTGAGGCTAGAACAACAATAAAAAAAGATGTGTGGGCAAATGATATGAGATGAAGCTGGAGAAATAGGCAGGCCAGATTATTGCTGTCATCCCAGAGGCTCATTGGACCCCCAGCTGAATACGGCCCAGTATGCTCTCTAACAAAGCTCTGGCCATCCACTTCTTTTTTATTTTATTTCTTTAATTTTTCCATAAGTTATTGGGGTACAGTTGGTATTTGGTTACATGCGTACATGAGTAAGTTCTTCAGTGGTAATTTGTGAGATTTTGGTGTACCCATCACCCGAGCAGTATACACTGCACCATATTTATAGTTTTTTATCCCTTGCCCCTCTCCCACCCTTCCCCTCAAGTACCCAAAGTCCATTGTATCTTTCTTGTGCCTTTGCATTCACATAGCTTTGCTCCCACATATCAGTGAGAACATACGATGTTTGGTTTCCCATTCCTGAATTACTTCACTTCGAATAATAGTCTCCAATCTCTTCCAGGTCACTGCAAATACTGTTATTTCATTCCTTTTTATGGCTGTGTAGTATTCCATCATAGATAAATACCACAGTTTCTTTACCCACTTGTTGATTGATGGGCATTTGGGTTGGTTCCATGATTTTGCAATTGTGAATTGTGCTGCTATAAACATGAGTGTGTAAGTATCTTTTTCGAATAATGACTTCCTTTCCCCTGAAGAGATACCCAATAGAGGGATTGCTGGATCAAATGGTAGTTCTACTTTTAGTTCTTTAAGGAATATCCACACTGTTTGCCATAGTGGCTGTACTAGTTTACATTCTCACCAGCAGTGTAGAAATGTTTTTTGATCACCACATCCATGCCAACATCTACTGTTTTTTGATTGATTATGGCCATGCTTGCAGGATTAAGGTGGTACCACACTGTGGTTTCAATTTGCATTTCCCTGATCATTAGTAGTGTTGAGCATTTTTTCATATGCTTGTTGGCCATTTGTGTATCTTTTGAGAATTGTCTGTTCATGTCCTTAGCCCACTTTTGATGGGATGGATTGTTTTTCTTCTTACTGATTTGTTTGAGTTCATTGTAGATTCTGCGTATTAGTCCTTTGTCAGATGTATAGATTGTGAAGATTTTCACCCACTCTGGGTTGTCTGTTTACTCTGCTGACTGTTCCTCTTGCCCTGCAAAAGCTCTTTAGTTTGATTAGGTCCAGGCTACTTATCTTTGTTTTTATTGCATTTACTTTTGGGTTCTTGGTTGGGAAATCCTTGCCTAAGCCAATATCTAGAAGGATTTTTCCAATGTTATATTCTAGAATTTTTCTAGTTTCAGGTCCTAGGTTTAAGTTCATAATCTATCTTGAGTTGAACTTTGTATAAGGTGAGAGATGAGGATACAGTTTCATTCTCCTTCATGTGGCTAGCCAATTATCTCAGCACCATTTGTTGAAAAGGGTATCCTTTCCCCACTTTATATTTTTGTTTGCTTTGTTGAAGATCAGTTGGCTGTAAGTATTTGGGTTTATTTCTGGGTTGTCCATTCTGTTCCATTGGTCGATGTGCCTATTTTTATACCAGTACCATGCTGTTTTGGTGACTATGGCCTCATAACATAGTTTGAAATCAGGTAGTGTGATGCCTCAATATTTTGTCCTTTTGCTTAGTCTTGCTTTGGCTATGTGGGCTCTTTGTTGGTTCCATATGAATTTTATAATTGTTTTTTTTCTAACTCTGTGAAGAATGAAGGTGGTATTTTGATGGGGATTGTGTTGACTTTGTAGATTGCTTTTGGCAGTAAGCTGTTCATTTTCACAATATTGAATCTACCCATCCATGAGCATGGGATGTGTTTCCATTTGTTTGTGTTGTCTATGATTTCTTTCAGCAGTGTTTTGTAGTTTTCCTTGTAGAGGTCTTTTGACTCCTTTGTTAGGTATATTCCTAAGTATTTTATTTTATTTTTGTAGCTATTGTAAAAAAGGGTGAGTTATTGACTTGATTTTGCTCGGTCACTGTTGGTGTATAGAAGAGCTACTGATACATTAATCTTGTATCTGGAAACTTTGCTGAATTCTTTTTATCAGTTCTAGAAGCTTTCTGGAGGAGTCCTTAGGGTTTTCAAGGTAAACGATCATATCGTCAGCAAACAGTGACAGTTTGACTCCTCTTTAGTGATTTGGATGTCCATTATTTCTTTCTCTTGTCTGATTGCTCTGGCTAGGACTCCCAGTAGTACTATGTTGAAGAGGAGTGGTGAGAGCAGGCATCCTTGTCTTGTTCCAGTTCTCAGAGGGGAGGTCTTCAACTTTTCCCCATTCAGTGTTATGTTGGTTGTGGGTTTGTCATAGATGTCTTTAATTACATTAAGGTATGTCCCTTGTATGCCAATTTTGCCAAGAGTTTTAATCATAAAGGGATGCTGAATTTTGTCAAATGTTTTTTCTGCATCCATTGAGATGATCATATGATTTTTGTTTTAAATTCTGTTTATGTGGTATATCACATTTATTAACTTGTGTATGTTAAATTATCCCTGCATCCCTGGTATGAAACCCACTCAGTCATGATGGATTATCCTTTTGATATGTTGTTGGATTCAGCTAGCTAGTATTTTGTTAAGGATTTTAGCATCTATATTCATCAAGGATACCGGTCTGTAGTTTTCTTTTTTCATTATGTTCTTTCCTGGTTTTGGTATTAGGGTGATGCTGCCTTCATAGAAGGAATTGGAGAGGGTTTCTTCTTTTTCTATATTGTGGAATAGTGTCAAAAGGATTGGTACCAATTCTTCCTTGAATGTCTGGTAGAATTCTGCTGTGAATCTGTCTGGTCCTGGACTTTTTCTTGTTGGTAATTTTTAGATTACCATTTCAATCACACTGCTCGTTATTGGTCTGTTCAGGATATCCAATTCTTCCTGATTTACAGGTCATAGCTGTAAAATCTTTTCCTAGACCAAAGTTCTGAAGTATTTTCCCTGTTTTATTCTAGGAAGAGTTGTATTTTTCCAGGAATTTATCCACCTCTTCTAGGTTTTCTAGTTTATATGCATGAAGGTGTTCAAAGTAGATCTTTGAATGATCTTGAATGATTGTTTGTATTTCAATGGTGTCCATTGTAATATCTCCTGTTTTGTTTCTAAGTGAGGTTATTTGGATTTTCTCTCTTCTTTTCTTGGTTAATTTTGCTAATGGTCTATCAATTTTACTTATATTTTCAAAGAACCAGCTTTTTGTTTCATTTATCTGTTTTTTTGTTTGTTTTGATTTCATTTAGTTCTGCTCTGGTCTTGGTTATTTCCTTTCTTCTTCTGGGTTTGGGTTTGCTTTGTTCTTGTTGCTCCAGTTCCTTGAAGTGTGACTTAGATTGTCTGTTGTGCTTTTTCAGACTTTTTGATATAGGTGTCTAGGGCTATGAACTTTCCTCTTAGCACTGCCTTTGCTGTATCCCAGAGGTTTTGATAGGTTGTGTCATTATTGTTATTGAGTTCAAAGGATTTTTAAATTTCCATCTTGATTTCATTTTTGACCCAATGCTCATTCAGGAGCAGGTTATTTTCCATGCATTTGCATGGTTTTGAAGGTTCCTTTTTGGAGTTGATTTCAAGTTTTATTCCACTGTGGTCTGAGAGAGTGGTTGATTTCATTTCAATTTTCTTAAATTTATAGAGGCTCATTTTATGTCCTATAATATGGTCTATCTTGGAGAAATTTTCATGCACTGTTGAATAGAATGTGTATTCTGTGGTTGTTGGATGAAATGTTCTGTATGTATCTGTTAAGTCCATTTGTTCCAAGGTATAGTTTAAATCCATTGGTTATTTGCTGACTTTCTGTCTTGATGACCTGTCTAGTGCTGTCAGTGGAGTATTGAAGTCTCCCATAATTATTGTGTTGCCATCTATCTCATTTCTTATGTCTATTAGTAATCATTTTATAAATTTGGAAGCTCCAGTGTTTGGTGCATATATGTTTAGGATTGTGATATTTTACTGTTGAACAAAGCCTTTTCCCATTATAGTATCCCTCCTTGTCTCCTTTAACTGCTGTTGCTTTAAAGTGTGTTTTGTCTGATATAAAAATAGCTATTCCTGCTCATTTGTGGTGTCCATTTGCATGAAATACCTTTTTCCACCCTTTTACTTTAAGTTTATATGAATCCTTATGTGTTAGCTGAGTCTCCTGAAGGCAGCAGACGGTTGGTGAGTTCTTACCCATTCCGAGGTTCTGTATCTTTTAAGTGGACTATTTAGTCCATTTACATTCAATGTTAGTATTGAAATGTGAGGTACTGTTGCTTTCATCATGCTCCTGTTGTCTGTGTACTTTGTTTTTGTTTGCTTGTTTTTGCTTTTTAACTTGTATTTTGTTTTATAGATCCTGTGTGATTTAAGCTTTAAAGAGGTTCTGTTTTGATGTGTTTCCAGGGTTTGTTTCAAGATTTAGAGTTCCTTTTAGCAGTTCTTATAGTGGTGGCTTGGTATTGGTGAATTCTCTCAGCATTTGTTTGTCTGAAAACAACTGTATCCTTCCTTCATATATGATGCTTAGTTTCGGGGGATACAAACAAGCACCAAAAGGTATTTTAAACTAAGATATATTCAAAGAAACATTTGAAAGGAAAACAGATGAAAGCATCAAATGAATATAGAAGTATAACACCAACAGCCCAACACTTAAGTCATGTCCATGATTTAGGGCAGGTAGTTGAGAAGGTGCTGGAGCCATCTAACTCTTAGGAACTCTAAAGGCACCTCACCAGGTGGGTGACACATTTGAAGACAGGCTGGATTCACATGGCAGCTAACACTCTCCTGTTTGTAATCCAAGAAAGAGAAGCTCACTAGTACCTCTCTTTTCCCATTCCCTGTCCAATGCATCACTGGGGACTGTTCTTAATAGGATCTTCTATATTAGTGATTTGGACTTTGATTAAACTTTATCTTTTTACTTCCCCTTCTTCCCCCTGTTTTATAAGACAGACATTATTTCTGGGGGTGGTGTTCAGGGTCAGGGACTTTTCAGGGTGCCTGTACTCAGTTGGATGGTGAGACCAGGACATCAAAAATTTTGTCATTTGCCTAGGTGACCTGATGCTTATAAAAGTATATCTCTCTCTCTCTACCTTCATGCTGACCAAGTTTCAGTTCTTCTGAGAATTTTATGCCAAGGAAAGGCTAATCTTCTAAGAAGATAACAATAATATTAAGCAGTTATCTCTTGAAGGTCTGTGATAAGCAAGATGCTATACACATCTTTAGTCAAGGGACTTTTCTTCATTTTTCACATGGGGGAACTGAGACTCAGAGTATTTAAATCCCAGGTCTTCAGTCATACAGAATCTACCAGACCTGGGTTCAAACCTTGGTCCATCAGACCCCAAAGTCCGTACATTCTGGACCACAGTGGAGCTGCCCGCTTCTTGTTATAGAACACTTTGGGGTTCCCTCTCTTGATATGACTGAAAGTAACTCTGGCCTTATTTATTTGTTTATTTATTGAGATGAAGTCTCACTCTGTTGCCCAGACTGGAGTGCAGTGGCATGATCTTAGCTCACTGTAACTTCCACTTCCTGGGTTCAAGCAATTCTCCTGTCTCAGCCTCCTGAGTAGCTGGGACTACAGGTGCCCATTACCCCACCCGGCTAATTTTTGTATTTTTAGTAGAGACAGGGTTTCACCATTTTGGCCAAGCTAGTCTCAAACTCCTGATCTTAAGTGATCCTCCCACCTCTGCCTCCCAAAGTGTTGGGATTACAGGTGTGAACCACTGTGCTCATCCTAATTTAATGTTCGTGCACAGTAATTGTTGTCTTTATATTTCTTGTTTAATTATCTCTCTTCTTATATCCTAAATTATTTTTCATCTCTCTAATTTTGTTTGTAACACTTGCTGAATATACATTGGAGTCTTTATTTCAATCTGCCTCAGATTCTCTATGTTTTTTGAGATTTGGGGTTTAGATTATAAATAGATGACTAATAAAAAGTCATCTAGTCTTCAGGTCTTTATTAAGTTAATAAACTTCATTGGTACTATTGAATTTTATGGGATATTCATTTGCCATGTATTGCCTCATATTGCATTTAAATTTCCATTTAGCCAGAGGCCAGACTTTTAGGCGAGACACCCGAGAGCCAAGCGTTCTATTCTCCCTCTCTGACTCCATATGCAATTAGTCACTTGGTTCTCCTGACTCTACTTCCTTATCACCTCTATAACTCTCCCCTCCTTCCTCTCTTTTATAAGCAGTTCTGGCCTTTGACATCTTTCTTGACTATTGCAACTACTTTCTGACTGATCTTCCTTCCTCTAATCACTCTTTTCTTACTAGAGCAATCATTTTTTTTAAAATTTATTTTTTATTTTTAAAATTTTTAAGAGACAGAGCTTCACTCTGTTGCCCAGGCTGGAGTGCAGTGGCACAATCATAGCTCATTGCACCCTTAACCTTCTAGGCTCCAGTGATCCTACTGCCTTAGCCTCCTGAGTAGCTGAGCACCACCACAGTTAGGTAATTAATTTTTGTAATGTGCCTATCTGCTGGATTTATTCTACTTATTGTTTATACTGCTTTTTGTTGATCATGTGTTTATGATCAACAGATAAGAGCAACCATCTCAGTGTAGCACACAGAATCATCTGAAATCTTGCCCGTACTTAACAGGTCCACATGGCCTTTTAATGCTCTTCCACAAGCTCTCTGATAGCACAAGGGACTTCAAGCTATTGTGGTCCCAGAGGATGCCTTGTGTTCTCACTCTCCAAGGTTTCCTGTGTGTTGTCTTCTCCGTCTAAACTGCTGTTCACCCCTGACTCACCCACTCAAACAATTCTGTTTGTGAAGCTTTCTCTGCACCTTTTTCTGCCTCACATATATCACGTATATTTTACCAGTCCCTCTTTTATGCTCATTTTATATGTTGGCTTTTTCATTTTTATTTTTTAATTGTTTAAAATTTTTCTTTAAGTTCTGGGATACATGTGCAGAACATGCAGGTTTGTTACATAGGTATACATGTGCCATGGTGGTTTGCTGCATCTATCAACCCGTCATCTAGGTTTTAAGCCTTGCATGCATTAGGTATTTGTCCTAATGTTCTCCCTCCTTTTGCCTCCACCCCTGACAGGTCCTTGTATATGAAGTTCCCCTCCCTGTGTCCATATGTTTTCATTGTCCAACTCCTACTTATGAGTGAGAACATGTGGTGTTTGGTTTTCTGTTCCTGTGTTAGTGTGATAAGAATGATGGCTTTCAGCTTCATCCATGTCCTTGCAAAGGACATAAACACATTCTTTTTTGTGGCTGTATAGTATTCCATGGTGTATATGTGCCACATTTTCTTTATCCAGTCTATCATTGATGGGCATTTAGGTTGGTTCCTGCAATAAACATACGTGTGCATGTATCTTTATAGTAGAATGATTTATAATACTTTGGCTATATACCCAGTAGTGGGATTGCTGGGTCAAGTGGTATTTATGGTTTTAGATCCTTGAGGAGTTGCCACGCTGTCTTCCACAATGGTTAAACTAATTTACACTCCCACCAACGATGTAAAAGTGTTCCTATTTCTTCACAGCCTTGAGATGTTGGCATTTGTTAATGCATCTGTCTTCTCCATGAATTTGTGGGTTCCTTATGGGTTTGGGAGCAATATGGGGTAGGGCAGAGTCTATAAACTGGTAGCCAGTAGGCCAGATATGGTCCCTGAAATGTATTCAAAACACCTTTCATAGCATTTGAAATTCTTAAAAATTAGTTGCCAACTTTGAAAATTTAATTGATTTCATATGGAAATCAAAGCTGCTGGCTTTTCTTTAAACATGAGAAGGTCAGCATCCCAGACACCTTATTTCTACGCAGGAACTATCAGTTGGAGCAAGATAAGTGGTCTTGGGTTTGCTTCTGTAATTCAGATCCCATGTCTGGTCCACTGGAGGCATTGGGGTATGAAAACCCTGAAGCAGTAAGGATAGGGGTGCTGGAGCTAACCTTGACTCTAATTCTAGCTTGTCTGTTTACTGGATGTGTTACCTTGGGCAAGTGTCTTAACTTCTCCGAACTTGAGCTTATTCATTCTTAAAAGGTAAGCAGTAGTATACTGAAGGGTTTTGAGAAGTTTAAATGGGAAGATGAGCAAAGAACACTTGGCATATAGTAAGCATTAAATGGTAACTGCCACTTTGATATCATTATTATTGTTATTTTGAATAAGTATCAATGAATGAACATGAATCTTGCCATCTAAATACTAACCAGGTCTGACCCTGCTAGTTTCTGAGATCAGATGAGATTGGGTGCATTCAGGGTGGTATAGCTGTAGACCGAACATGAATCTTATTCCTCCAACTATGCTGCACATGTTTTGAGGCCAGAGAACAGGACTGTTCTTTGTAAATAATTTGCAGGCAAAATTTGATATGTGGTGCCCTTGTGCCTTGGGGGTAGGCAGTATAAAAGAAGTTTAAGGAACAGTCAAGGAGGTCTGTCCCTTTAAGATTTCTCTGTGTCCCTATGGGCAGAGCTTATAATTTCTAGGTCTGTAGAAGAGTTTAAATGTCACTTTCTCAGGGAAGCACTGGCTAATGCCCCAGAATAAGTAATATTCTCCTATGACATGTTCTTATACAATTTTGTTCTTCTCCCTTGCGGTGCTTTCACCATTTTGATGAATAATTATCCTTAGTGTGTATTTCATCCATGAGACAGTATAGTCCACAGAGCAAAGATTAGCCTGTTTTTCATTGTTGAACTACTGGTGAGCTAAGCACATAGTGGTCACTTGGTAGAAGCCATAGATGGTAGTAGAACCATTGCTCAGATTCCTCATATGTGCAATAAAGATAATAATACATACTTTTTTGGTGTAGCTATGAAGATTAAGTAGGGTGGTTAAGGTAAAATCCATAGAATAGTGTTTGGCAAATAAAAATACTTAGTAGTATTTGCTGTTCTTATTTTCAGCAAATATATGTTGAATTTTCATGAATAAATGATTGCATGAATATATTCTTCCTTGTCGAGCACCCAAGGGCGAATGATCAGATAGCACATACACCTGTGTGCTGGTGCAGTATCTATCAGAGGAACCTTCACAGGGGCAGGGCCAGAAACAGGTCCTCAAACAGGTCCTCTGGTGCCCATGTCAACTGGCATGCAATGATCTATCAGGGACCAATGTTTGACTCCAGGAGATGGACTCTGGCCCTTGGTATTCTGCATTTACATGATATTTTCCATGTCACATATTGCATTTGTGTGAAACATACCAGGAACTAAGCCCATGGGTGGCCAGGACCATTGGAACAGGCAACCTCTGTTGTAACAATAGAGCTTGACCAAAAAGTTGGTTGGGGTTTCAGTGGCCTGGGCAGTAAGGCAAGGAAGGGAGCTGGGAATGGGCTGAGCTGGGTCTAAGAACATTAACCAATCTGATTGAAGGCCCGGTTTCTTTCTTTCTTTTTTTGAGACAGAGTCTTGCTCTGTTACCAGGCACCAGACTGGAGTGCAGTGGTGTGATCTTGGCTCACTGCAACCTCT